>NW_019525041.1:117825-283687 GCF_002814215.2 Seriola lalandi dorsalis
GCATCTACAGTATGTATAGAGGTAATTACAAATTGTGCCTATAAACAGCCACACACCGACACACACACACACACATAACCTGTCATTTCCTTAATATTCTGCAAACAATACAGTGCTCTGTATTGAGCCCGTTCTCAGTTCACATGCTTGTCTCTCGCACCAGTAGACACACGTAAACGCATGAGAATACACACCACCATATCAAATAGCACAAGTATGAAGCACAGCATGTTTTCTCCCAGGGGGAGCTGAGACTGGGCAACACATTGACCACAGGCAGCGGCGTTATGCCATAACTGGTGGCCCCCGCCGAGAGCCGAGCTACTCATCATGCATGTATGAAACAAACACGTTGCCCATCATCAGGAGCCAAACGTCCCTTCTGATGTGATCTATTTCCAATGCTCGACTCTGCTCCTCGCAGCCAGGAAAAACAGAGGCAGAGTGGGAGAGAGAGAGAGAGATTAATACACTGCTCACATCACGAAGATAACTGGGGACCACTCAAAGTAGAGCAACACCAGTCGAGCAATCTAAAGTAGGGCTGACCACTCCACACCCAGAATCTCCCTCTGCTGCTTTGTTTATTAAGTCATGCAAAAGAGGACAACAACAACAAAATGCTAATGGAGATTAAAATAGTTGAATAAAAAAGTCCCCCTCTCAAAAAGAGAGAGAAAAAATGGAAGCAGTATTTTGATTGATGCCAGTATGACAAATATGATACCTGGGTTTATACCACCGAAACTATACTTTTTTTCTGCATCCTACTTTGAGAAATATATTTTTCTAGAAAACCCTGTTTTCCATTTAACATGACACGCCGACATTCTCAAATGTTAAACAAGTCTAAAGAGTCTACAGTCGTACTAGCAGCTCTGTGAGGCTGTGCCATCGCACAGCGGAGGTCTGAGCTCAATGGTAATGCTAGCATGGCATCATACTCACAATGATGGTATTACCTGGCTAATGTTACCTTGCACTAATTAGCGCTAAACACAAGGTACAGCTGAGTCTGATGGGAATTAGTTGGGAAGTACTGAAAACAAATTTGTGAAGGGATCATCCCAATACATGTTGCGTTGCGTTGCGTTGCGTTGCGTTGCTCTTTAGGAATCATCTTCTGGGGAACATGAAAATCTGTACAAAATTTCAGTGATAATCCATCCATTTGTTGTTCAGAAGTTTCAGTGTGATCGCACTACTACCATGGATAGAATCAATTAGTCGAACAGAAAGTTTGCCTAAATATAATACACTTTAAAACTGCCAAATTTTGTATTTAAACCAGGAACAATCTGATCAATCTGTCTGATAGTAGACAAGATTACAAATCTGACATCTGACCCGACTCCTGCAGAAAACATGGAGGTCAAATATTTTAAACAATGCACTAAAAATATTTCTGAGTTAAAGTCAACATTGAAAATAAGTGAAATAATAGATGAAGTTATGGAGCTTCCCTCTGCTCTTCTCCTCTGTTCAGGACACACCGCAAGTGATGGATGCCTGTCCTCTTGGCTGTCAGCGTTACAGGGCCACGACACACCCAGCTGTAATGTCCCTTCATCGGCTTCAGCTAAGTGTTCATTTTCTCCCCCCTCTGCCATCGTGGCTGTAATACCTCAGTGGTAATTGCACTGTAATAAATAAGCTCTTTGTTTATCCCACCTTGGTCATGACAACACAGGACAATCAGGCACTCATGTACCCTGCATTCCTTAATTTTATCTCTTCTTTGTATACATGTGTTAATGCGGGGGCTTGTGCATAATTCACATCTCCATTCTTTGCATGATTTTCTGTGTCTTATATATTTATGGCAAACAGATCACAAGTAATATTCTCCAACTGGTTCCTTTTCAGGCGTTATCGTCTCCTCAGACAATCCCTGACAACTTGTCTTAGAGAGCAATTTCCATAAAGCTTGGTGAGTCATACACAATACTATTGTAATAATGGTAGCCCATTCATTGAGGTACGCATGGAGCATCAAAATGCTGTGTGAGTGTGTGTTCTGCAGTGTGGGCAGAGCTCTGTTCAAGACAGAAAGCAGGCCCAAGAGGAAAAATTACAGAAAAGGACAACATTACAAAAACATGGCGTTTCACAGAATTAGAGTTCCTGTTTGCACTATCATCTCAGCCACATCAAAAATCTCCAACAATCTCCATCATCACCATCTACTCCTCCAGCGCCCAAGTTGGCAGTTACATAGAGGGCTTTGACGGAGGCTGGATGGTGGCTCAGACCGGGAGACGCAAGACCCTCTTGGGGCTGAGGCAGCAGCTGTCCACAGACCGTCTTCTCCAGATTATCCTGGCAGTGAAACCTGGGTCTGATGTGGAGCCCAGTGTTCTGCTTCAGTCTCTGTCTAACCATGTTTTCACTGTCGCCTTAGAACTAACTTTTCCACCTACAGGTCAGGGATATTTTGTGCTTTTGTAAAAGACCATTCCAACACTGCTCCCCTTTCTATATTTGTTTCCACGAATGAATTAAATGAGCAAAATGATTTTTTAACTCATGCCATAGTTCATAGTGGCACACAGTGCCACAATGCCGAGAACAGGCATTGCGTTGGTTTATTTCAGATAGACAATCAGTGAAACTAACTTTATACTGTTCACCCATTTTGGCACAACATCAACTAAGATGTTGCCAGTCCATTCACTCTGTAGCAGAAATAACTGCTTTATGTTTGTAGTTCTTTATTCTAAAACAGAGAATATTCACTATTTTGTTATGTTTGTCACAGTTTTGGCGCTGGAGTGCATATTATAGTTCCATTAAAACATTCAGGTTTAAAGTGGAGTACACAATATTAAATTCTCTATTTCTTGTGTGTTTACATTATAGCACATTTAAGCAAGTACTGTACTGCAGTACAACTTTGATGCACTTGCACTTGACATTATATGTTACTTTTAACGGGCAAATATTTGACTATTATGTTATTTGACAGCGATAGTTACTTTGCAGATTAAGATGTTTCAAACAAAACATACAGTTAACACAGATATGATGCTTTGTTTATAATTAAACTACCCGTGAATATATTAAATAGTAACAATGAGCAGTTCCATGAGTCTGCAACATCAGAATACTGCTTACATGTAAATATACCTTTAATAATAATCCAGTAATATATACAATAATGTATAACTCTCAAAAAGGTCATAATGCATAATTACTTACTTTTCCTACAAACACATTTTGCAGATAATAATACTTATAATGCCTCTGTATGAGTCTGAATGTATGTTTTATTTGTACAAGAATACTTTAACACTTAAGTAATACTACTTTTACTTAAGTAAAGGGTCTGAATAATTGCACCACTGTCTTGTAGTTATTACTGGTTAAACAAGCTGTGTCAATGCAACAGTATTATATTATTTTGACATGTTGTGGAGGGTGTGGCAGGTAAGTCAACAGAGGGGTTTAAAGAAACCCTTAATAATCCTGGGGAGGGCCCAGTTTATAAAACTACACTACACCACATTGTTTTTGTATTCATACACAACTTACTGCTTTGACGTTTATTTGGATACCTATTTGGCTGGGTAACCAAGCCCTGCATAACACCAGCATTCCCACATAAGCTGTCCAAAGAACGTGAAAAAATAATTTGACAGTATATGTGCAATATACTGTGCTTAATTAGCAAATTTTCCATCAAGTCAGTGTTACATGTGACAGATTTTACATGCAGGCACCACTGAGTGTTATATCTGAGGCTAGAACTCTCAGACTCATTTGTTCACACTGATTTTTAAATGACACAGAAAACATTTAATTCAGCCAGTAAAGGTAGTAAATCAGTAAACAAGGAAACCAATGGCAGCGCATTCTGTTGTGTCTGTTGATGCCATAAACTGTTGCCGTATGAAAGACACCGTTTACCACTCTATATTAACTTGAGCTTTTTGGAAGACCTCAAAAGCCTAGATGAGACAGGTAGGGGGCGTTTTATTCAAGTCGTCTGCTTCTGCTTCTCCGATTTCCATGTTTTTCTTTCCAACAAAAAAGCTTCAACCAACTGCCAACGTTATTTGCAGTTATGTGAAAGCCCTCCATCTGGCATTCACAACCCAGTCAATCCAAAGCAAAGCAAGACTAAAATTAAACAGAGAAATAACTCGATTTTATACACAACCCTGTTTTTTTTGTACTGCAAGTACCTTGTGCTACTTATGAGGCATTTATTTCAACCTACCTGTGAAAAACAGCTAAGACGTGGTATAAACAGAAAGCAAATACTTAAAATTCTTAAATTTCTTATCTTTTAAAGTGACGTAAAAACAAAGAAGCAGACTGCAGGAAATAAGCAACAACATCAATCATTCCACTGTAGAAGTGTGCATTATAGGAGATGGGACCACCAGGGTGGAGGTCCCAATGGAACAATTACCTGCGCTTATGCGTTTACCAGACTCCCAGCATTTATAAACAGGTCCTCAGGTTCAGACGTGCGCCAACTTCTGCTCAGTGATTTGCAGAGTCAGAGTACACAGCACAACTAATTTCATCCATTAACATTTATTGCTCTTATGGTGCAGATATTAAGTAGTGACCAGCCTGAGTGGTCTAACCTCTTGTTTTTGCTGGTATTTTTTTGTTAGTGGCAAGGAGGGTGATGTCAGCTGGTCAGTCTTTCCAACACTTTGGTCCAGACTGTAATATCTCAACAGCTATTGGGTGGATTGCCATGAAATTTTGGACATTCATGCTCCCCAGATAATGTATCATTTCATTGGTGACACCTGAACTTTTTCTTCCTACTACTCCATCAGGTCAAAATTTGAATTTATCAGATACTGATCATAACCAAATTCCTGCAAAACTGAAAGTTTGCCATTGGCCTCAGATATACTTTGTGTTTAGTGCTAAAATTAGCATGCTAACACACTAAACTAAGATGGTTAACATGGTAAACACTGTATCTGCAGACACCAACATGTCAGCATTGTCATTTGTGTGCATAACATTTAGCGCTTTCCTCTAATTAAAACTGCTTTCCCATCAACAAAAATTCAAACATTTTGCACAACAGTTCAGTCTAAAACGATGAATAGAGTGCAGAGACAATGCACCTAATGTTGGTTCAATAACAACTACTACCTACTTAAAATTTAAACCCAGATCTCATTGAATCCAGTCTCACCCAAAACAATACAGACCATCTAAAGTTTAAATCCTAAAAAATACTAGATTTTTTGTCAAATATACTTTTTATATTCTCTGATCAACACTTAGCTGCATTATAGCTGATTGCAGCTATCACAGTACCAATCGTTTCTGTCATTTCTTATTCACAGAAATGCCAAATGGCCAACAGTTTTTCAGATGAAGAGAAAGAGCCTAATGTGTGTATCATATTTAGTGTCATTTCATAATATGAGCTGCCTGATTAGCCAATCTAACTGCCACTGATTTAATAAGCGAAGGACCACTTTTCATTACTTTTCATTACCAGAAAGTGAGTTGCATCTATAATGGTTGTGACAATCACCACTGAAAATCTAGATTGAATCTTTTTATTTTGCCATCAATAAAAATGAAAACCATATAGACTTTAGAAAGGTGAAATTGTACTTAAATCACAAATGAATGTGATTATACTGCATTAATATGTACAATGTGAAATTACTTTATTTCATTACCGCATCTATCTTCATCATCAACGAAAAGTTGATAAGTGTATTTAGTATAACATCTAAATACACTAAAAACTGTTCTGGTGTCTAACATGAGCTGAGACAAACCTGTTTTTGACAGGTCAGTGGGCCCAGACTGAGACTACAAAGTAATTTGGGTCTTGATTTTAAGAAGTTTAGGGACCTCATCCTAAAATTAGCTCCAAAGCCAGTTTCTCGTGTGGCAGTGAAAACACCACAGCCCCCGTTTTCCAGCTGTTTCCTGTGTGCCCAAAGAAGTGAGATATGCCTCAGCCTTTACACCTGAGACACATCTGCTCTGCTTCACACTGGCTGGCTGAAGTGAGTAAGTAAATGAGGTAATGTGTCTGACAAATATTTATATATGGATGGATGGATGGATGTGAAAAGTCATCACATCATCATGTACATGTTCTTCTCACCTTCACGTGAAACCTGTGATTTTTATGACATGTACTTTAGAAATAAATCCGCACTTGAACCTGTACTCCTGACTCCCTCTTCTCTTGTCTTTTTATGTGCAACAACCTCATTTAATTACAGTGAGGCTCCATGGGGCCAGAAGGAGGAGAAGGAGGAGGAAGAGGAGGAGGAGGAGGGGAGGAGGAGGAGGAGGAGTGGGCTTCAGATAAGATGCAACTACCTTCAGCTACACCACACTACACGTGCATGACGTGTATGTTGTTTCCTCTGCACTGAACGTGACAGAAAATATAAAACCCTTGAAATTAATTAAGCCTGAAAACTGTTGTGTTACACAGTTTGAATGCAAATTGTCAAGCAGCGAGGACAGTCTCATAAAACACAACACACAAAGTAAGACTTAAGCAGTAAAATGTGTGAGTGCTATATAAACATATAAAACTACTGTAGCTCATTATCTGTGGCAGCAAACTCAGAGTGAGGATTAGTGGTGGAATGTAACTTTAGCACTGTGCATTATAAAAATCACAATTGGAGTAAAATTAAATATTATATATATATTATGTATGTTTGTGTGTGTGTGTGTGTGTGTGTGTGTGTGTGTGTATGTGTGTGTGTGTGTGTGTGTGTGTGTGTGTGTGCATAGAAATACATTTACTATGCATGACTAGAAGCTGAATCTCTGACCCAGGAACACCTTTACACATCACATCTGCATATCAAATATGAACAGGTGGCTCCGGCAGGAAAAGAACCAAACACCCGCAACAGGCCTGTTGAGCAGTGAGAGCAGCAGCAGCAGCAGCTCTGTCCACGCTCCTGAATATGTTCTGCGTTCCTCTTCCTTTGTGTCTTAAAATAATAGCACGGCCTTATCAATAATTTCAGACGTAACTCTCCCTTTCTTGGAACTTCAGGTGTAGTTGAGCTGTCAGTCAAACAGAGGGCGCGCACATTGTTTGTAATTGAATTCCTGCACCATAGTTTTTATTTTTGTGCCTGATGTTTGCCTCTTTTATTATACCTAGATGATCTGCACATTGTAGAAAAAGTAGTGGGAGTAAGATGCAGTTATTATACATACCTGACTTTATCACTTCTAGTTTGAAAAAGAACATTTTAATTCGATTACAAAGAACGCGATTATCCGTTACACGTCAACGTCTTCAGTCTTACAATGAGCTGAATCACATCAACAGCAATGACAGATGCTCGTACAAAGCAGAACCTACACGTTTATAACGATGTTTCAAATTAGTTTAAGATCTACGTCATCTACACGCATTATATTAAATTCCCCCTCTCCTTAAGGCTAATACAAAGCCTGGGGTGGAACTGTTCACTGCACCAAGCAAGTGATGACTCATTTTGAAAGTAATGGGTTGTCAAAAATGGGGCACAGGGCTGTTGAAAGGGGAGAAAAACAAAATTAATAAAAATGGATTGTTGCTTAACCTTAAGCAAAGTATGTTAGAATCCATTAAAAACACTGTATGAATCGGTGGCATTTTTTTTTTTTTTTTTAGGTTAAATAATTGCTTTGATCTCTGGGTACAATTTCAGAGGCAATAGATATGGCAGTAATGTGATTGCTTCTGTCAGCATGATTCAACAGATTACATATCTAATCGGTTTGTTGAATAGAAAATATAATTTGCACAGATTACAGACCAGGGGTGCCTTCCTGGTTCGTTGAAACTGGGCCGTTTGACAGTTGAGATGATCCACAGACGGACAGATGGATGGACAAAAATACAGCGAGTGGGAGGGAAACACCAGCTACCTGGTTTAATCCATGTTGGATAAAACAAAAAAACAAAAAAAACAAACATCTGATCCTGCTTTTTCTGATAGCTGTGACCCCCTCCCATCAACCCCATCCCCCACTTTGGCGTGAATAAGTGCATAACATGTGGGCACGAACATGAAGCATAGAAAACACTCGTATACATTTTACTGGGACATAGAGAGACTAGTGAAATGCAGAGCTATGCAGAATATGAGAGACATGATTACAAAGGAAGTAGGACTATATATAATGAAATTAAAGTGACTCAGTTGCTGTAATATCCCTGGGGTATATAGCTAGTTGTTTTATGGGGGGAGATAAGAGGATTTTGTCAGGTTGAGATGCCGGCTAATGCTATTGTTCCTACTGGGAGCATAAAACAGCAAAGAAGCTTTTCACACATCTTTTCTTCTTTTGTAGTGCTGTTACTGTAGATATCGTTTCAAAGTACAAGGTGGAAAAAATTATAATACTGCAGTGTTAGACATCATAGGCACGAAACACAATTTGCTGGTTCTTTTTTTGTTTTTTTATACAGAAATGTAAGAACCCACCCACAAAAAATGTTCTCGTCCAAGTGTGTTAACACAATTTCACTTTTTGTAAAACATTTTGAAAATAAGCCATAAATGAAGTTCTACATTTTTAACACATACAAAATATAAATGATAGAGCCTTGAGACATCAGGAGAGCATCATCTCCATCCTTTACTCACTTTGCCTCCCCGTCTTCCATTGGAAACACTCACTTATGCACTCACAGATGTACTTAAACAAGCCTCTAAATTGCTCTAAATGACCACTGAGGGTGGGTTTCCTTCAAAGAGACCACCAAATTAAGTTAGAGAGATGGTTAATGTTACCGTCTCTTCTTTCCCCTCCGCTGACTTCTACTTTGCTCTTTTCCTATCCTCTCTTTCCTCCTTCCTCCTCTCTCTGTTTACCGAATTTATCACCTGCCGTCACTTCTTCACTGCCGCCTTTTACCTCTTCACTTCTTAATCCCTCAAGCTAATAGTGCTCCCAGGGATGTAACTTGTCAGATTATGTCAGCCAAATCACTGTGTCATCTACACCGCGGCATAGCCGCTGAAAACAAACAAGATTTTTATCCTCCCTCACTCCACAGAAGAAAGGAAAGAAAAAAAAGGATCTAACACAACTTCAAATGGCACATTACTGAAAAGCGTGGCTGATATAATCTAATACAAAGTCGATCCTAATACTTGAACCTGAGTTGCACTCTCATGCGGAAGATGCATGGCAATTCCACTTTGCAGGAGACATGATATGTATTCAATCTTCAGAAGAAGTGGAGGTGTTATTACCTGTCACAATACAACCTAACCCCAATCTGCCAGCAGTCAACTGGGTGTTAAAAAAAAAAAAAAAAAAAAAAAAGGTTTATATCTCCCATCACTATTTCCTTTGTGTTTGGAGAGTATTCCGGCAACTGTGAGCCACCAAGCACAACTGTTAACAGTGACGGTGTTCACCCCTGAGATCTTTACAGTCCTGGCACTACGGTTTGACACTTGAATGTAATGATATTCCTCTGCTAATAAAACCTCAGTCATACACCTTTACACTTCAGGACTGATTTTTTTTTAAGCCTTGTAAAAAAAATAGCAGATTTTGAAAGTCTTGTCAAAACCTCTGCAACATTTTTACAGTGTCGCATATGTTTTTACTATATTTGAAGACATGGTGTTTTTTTTCATTTTTTAAATGAGTGGGGATAAATAGATCCATAATGGAAGAGGAGCAGAAAAGGGAGGAAAGAAACGGGAAGGGGGGAAGCTGAAAGTGTCAGAGGTGAGGAAGAGGGAGGAGATGAGGAACATGGAGAAAGGTCATGTTTTTATTCTCTTTCATTTCTTGCTGAGGCCAAAGACATACTGAGTACAGATGGTGTGTATCTGCTGGGACAGACAGCGTTGCATTGTATTCTGTCGTATTGTATTGTATTGTATTCTGTTATGTGTTGAGGTCTAGATATAATATGTACATTATTACTGTCAGTGTAAAGCAATCAGGAAAGCACACACATATAATGCGCAAACAGCCCAAGAAATGAGTGAGCGCGCGCATAAACGCACGCACGCACGCACGCATTTAACCAGAAATAATCAGCAGCTGCAGCAGCCAAAGTAGGCGAACAAACTCTTTGCCACAACGATGCCGAGATAATGAAACAAGCCACGGGCGTGTTTAACTTCTGAAGAGAAATGAGAGGAAGTTGCTGGGAGCACATAGATGAATAGATAAGGAGTCCTGCTTAACTGCATGGGAGTAAAGGGGAAACAGACAGCAGAGATCTGCGCGTTTGGAGATCGGGCAACAAAAAAAAAAGAGAGAAAAGTCGCACACGCGTTTTTTTCAAACTGTTAAAACAAAATTGAGCCAGAGAAACACCTTTTGCAGCTTCTCCGTGGTCTGAACGGCTGTTATGAAGATATAACAACTTAAAATCAAGTTCCAGAGAACACAGCTTGAATGGAGATACCGATACGGCTCTGTCAAAAGAGACTATAAAACCACCAGGTCCTGCTGGCTGTGATTTAGACACTATTCTCAATGTGAAACGTTAAAAATGTTATTGCATGGATATATATTTTTATTTCCAGCGGAGTCATTTAAAGAAAACTGACCCTCTAAAAGGAGAGGGCAGGTGCTTCTTTCCAAACGCATGCCCCCCCCCCCCCAACCCAGTCTCTATGGTTGCATATAAAAAGGTATTTCTAGTGTTTTTTGGTTCATCAGAATGATAAACTCACCTTCCGTAGGATCCACTGGCAGAGGAGAACTATGGTCCAACCGAGAACCTGCATGTCACCTTCCTTATAGCGGACCACCCCGAAAAAAAACTACACGTCTCCCCGGCTGAACATAAAAAGACACACCGCGGAATCCAAGCAATCCAAGGGGCAGGCGACAAAGTAAAAAGTGTCAGAAAAGCAGGAAGAAAAAAAAACGCACTTAAAGTTGCGTGTTTGTTCAGCGAGTGTCACGGTGGTTTCTACGGTCAAACTTTGAGCGGTGGCGGTTCAGTTGCTCCGGTCCGCCTCATGTGGCACATCCATGGTGTTTGTCTCCGCTCATGCCGGACGCTCTCGCTGGAAGTTTGTGCGGAGACCAAGTGAGTTTAGAGGAGTGAGGGCAGAGATGAGGGTATCATTGAAAGATCACCAGCGCTTCTTGTGTTTTTTGGGATGCTGACTGGTTGATTTGGAGAGGTGAGCTCTCTCTCTCTCTCTCTCTCTCTCTCTCTCACTCTCTCACCCCCTCTTGCTTCCCCCCCTACCCCTCTCATTGCGCGCGTCACGGCGCACAAGCAGCTCTCGTCTTATTGGCAACCGCACTGACCACAACTGCATGTAGATTTTGGTTTTTTTTTTTTTTGTCCTGTCG
The DNA here is from genome assembly GCF_002814215.2 of Seriola lalandi dorsalis. Classification (NCBI taxonomy): domain Eukaryota; kingdom Metazoa; phylum Chordata; class Actinopteri; order Carangiformes; family Carangidae; genus Seriola; species Seriola lalandi. The sequence goes on from NW_019525041.1 coordinate 129,130, forward strand.
CTGTTTAGATGTTGAGATGACTCTTTACACTCTATAATAATCAGAGAGGAAGCTGTGGAGGATGATTTACACTTGTTTAAGTTGGTGTAGTGTAACCAAAGAAAGTAAGTGGCTTGCTTCAAATATGACTTTTAGATTCATCAAACGATCATTCAGTTCATTCGTCATTAGAGCTGAGACGGTCAGTTGATCAATCTATTGGTCAATTGACAGACAGCTGCTATTTTGATAATTAAACCACTGAGTAAAACCATGCTCTGCTCCCATCTTGTCTGATGTGGGGATCATCTATGATAATACATTGAACATCTTTGGGTTTGTGCTTGTTGGTTGATGGTTGGTCGACTACTTCTGCTATGACAATTCGTCATAGGCATTTTATTTCACATACGAATAAGTGATCTGCAGATTAAAGATGAATGAAAATAACAGTTGCAGCCTTATTTCTTACTCCCCATTGACACTTTAACCTGAATTCTGCTTTAGTTTGTTATATTTTGTACAATACTGACTTCATCATTCCAATTATTAATAGCGAATAAATCATGTAAACCAGACCTGTGGCTGTATAATTTACATAAATTTAGAATTTTGAAATTTCACAGTGTTATCATTTGTATGTCGCTTTGGACAAAAACATCTACCGGATGAGTAAATGCTACAGAAATAATTGTGAACTTCTTTGAACTGGAGATTCCACACATACCAGCTTTAGTTAGTGTCACCTAACTTCACACTGACAGCACTCATATACGACCCTGCCTCACTTGCTTTGCTGGCAGCTAAAATTCTCCAGCAAATGGAAAAGGATCTTACACAGAAACATGAACCTTGACTGCTTTCGTTTAAACGGCTGCGTGTGATGGAGGCCAACAGCACACGCTAGCCAGACTATAAATTCACAGAAAAACAATTTTGAAATATTAATGTTGCATGGATATATTGGGGCAGCGTGGCCCCCACATCTCTCCCTGATGGCCAGTCCCAGCTGCTGCCTGCCTGACTGTGCCACCTTTAATATGAACTGATCTCGGATGCACGGTGTCTACTCGCCGTGCTGTCTGTGTGGAGATCAGTGGATCTGTCTGCTGGATTGTTAGTGTGTCTGTCTGGCTGTGTAGTATTATATAATGCTGTCAATCAGTCATACACATCTGACTGAGTGACGGGCCGACCTCCCTTTGTATAAGCTTAATGTCTGTCTCGACTTTCTGCCAGTGTATGATGAAGCATGTCCCTTCTCTATAAATGTCTGTCTGAATGACTGACTGACCAACTGTCTGTTTGTTTTTCCCAATGCCACTTTGTATATCTGTCTTTCTGTTTTTCCATCCGTTTCTCTAGTCTGTGGCTTTACTAAATATTTACAGCCAGTATACAGTTCAAATTCAGTGCAAAAACCTTCTCTCTTCTTTTCCTCTCTCACCTAAGAGAATTAAATTTCTCTATGTTCTTTTCTCTCTCTGCACACATCTGCTGTAGATTTTATCTGTACAGTGAATATAGACAACAGTTTTTGGCCCTGAACCCTGAGATAAAGGTTTCTTCTACACTTTCCTCTTCAGATATGAGACATTCTTGCTCACCTGTGGCATGTCCTCATACTTCTAGCAATGCATTTACAAGGCCAATGTGTGTGTGTGTGTGTGTGTGTGTGTGTGTGTGTGTGTGGCTGCTAGCCACAAGTGCACATCATGCTGATAGGCTTAGAGGTGGTGAAGTGAGACAAGTATGTCACAGATGGAGAGGAGTGTCTGTGTAGAATGAGCTGCTTTGTGGTTATGTGTGACTCTATAAGTTGTATATTAGCAATCTGTTATCACTCTTTGAAAAGCAGACTCACTGCAGTCTGTCTGTGGCTCTCGTCAGTGTGAGAGCGACGCAGCACTGCCTCCCTGCGAGGCAAAGAGTCACTGCAGGCAGAGAGAAGACTTGTGCACTGAGCACTGTGGCAGGAGGATTAAAACTAGTTCAGGGCTAGTTACAATATCACGTACAGTAAGTCTGCAAATGCCTGAGTGACCAAACTGCTGAAGAGCAAACAGCTGGTCAGACAGTTATTTCTAATAACATGCCTGTCAAAGCACAACCTCAACTGTGCAACCATCTTGCTCAAACTACTGTTTGGCCAAAACCAGGAGAGACCCACAATCCAAGATCAAGTGATGCTTATAAATTAAAATCTTATGCAACAGTGAAATAAAACATTTCTAGACGTATTCAGAGTGTTGTATACCAGAGACTCAACTGAACCCATCTCCTAGAAACTATGTGTTTACATATTACAAATACGTGTTGAGAGGAAATTCCTCTTGGATTATTTTTTTATGGCTTTTAATTGGTTGTGTTTAGGCACCTGAAGCACTTCCTTAAAATTAGGGAAAGTTAAAGGGTAAATATTAGAAAATATCAAAAAAATAAAAAGAAAGTCAAAAGTGACTTGAAGCAAAATGTGGGTTTTGTATTAGTATCTAATCTTTCCCTGCCCTCAAGTGTGTCTAACCACATGTGGGACAGAAGATGTGGGCCCTCGTCTGCAGTGTCAGAGTCGTAAGCTTTGACATCCACAGTGACCGCAACCACCTTCGTACAACATGAAGGCAGCACAAAATTATAGCACTTTTCTTCATAATAAGAAAGAAATGACAATTACCTCAAAAAAAATATTTGGCTAAACAATTAAGAAGTGCCCATAGAAACATAATTTCAAAGGAGACCGTGTGGGAATAAATCTATTACAATGTTTTGTGACACGAAAAATGTCACAAAGATGGAAAAACTAACACTACTTAATGTTTCCTCTATTATAAACCATAAATTACTTCACAGTAAGTAACTCTTTTGTATTTCTGTCAATCTTTCAGCTGCTGTAAATCAGTGTGTTACACCCATTGCTTCATCTTCAGCAGACCATGAAACCCTGTCTATCAAACACAGCAGGTCTCAAAGAATGTGACCATTTCCCATTTCCATCACTGCCCTCCATTCAATCTACTGTCTGTGATTTGTATGGCCTCAGCACACTCTGTCCTCCTGTTTCCCCTAATTTTTTTCCCCCCACTGTTGGAGAAGAGATGTTGGTGTGAGTGCAATTTCTGATCCACATTGAAAGTGGCAGGTGAATTTCGCCCAGCTGCTCCCCTTCTCTGTTCCACTTAGCGGCGACGCTCCTGCTCCGAGTCACTCGGTCGCCGCATGGTCATAGTAAATGAATGAACATGCTCTGAGCAAGAGCCGAGTGCATCTATTTTCACAAATATCATCCTTGCATCATTATTACTCTTTTTTTCCTCCCCGAACATATGGAGAAAGTTTGACCATTTCCAAAATTGTAGGGTTAAAGGCTGCTCATGTTTATCACCAACACATTACAAGTATGTATCATTAAAGACAACAAATTACAGTCAAGACTCCACAAGAAGAAGTCCACACCCTTTAAGCATTTAAAAGATTTAAAGAACTTTACCACTAATTCAATTTGATGGATTAAGCGAAAAGCAGGATGTGTGAGGAGGACAACAACGTGAGGATGATGGAGGGGAGGAGGAAAAAGCATGTAATTGCAACAGGAAAAATGAAGAAAAGTAAAGGGGGATGGGAAGGACGGGATGGTTGGTGGTGGCACAGGAGAAGAAGGTGGTAAAGGTGGACCAACATGGAGGAGGAGGAGGAGGAGCAGGAGCAGGGGGTGGGACAGAAGAAGGGGATATCTTAAGGTGGAGAGAGGAAGGAACATAAGGAAGTGGAAAAATTAGGAAGTTGGGTTTATACTTGATGCAACGGGTTAACAAAACTCTCGCCATAGATACCTATGGTGTATAGTTCAGTGTTGGACTTTACTGATTAATAGCAGAACCACAATCTAGACTAATATATTGAACATGATCGATCAGTTTGTATCATGCTTTAATTATACTCTTGTAGCTTTGTTATCATTTTTGCATTTACTTGTGGACTACGCACATTCAGAATTTGAGTAACATCCAAGTAATTTGTATTTCACCGTGTCTCATTACTGACAACTCTACCTCCTAGAAATGACATGTATATAGGATTAATTTGTTTTCCCAGTTACGTTGTGGTGAGAAATGTAATGGCTAACAGACTAAGTTTGTTCTAGTGAAGGAATCTATACACTTTTGTTCTGCATAGTCAGAGGGAGGCGTGGATGGTGGTCTTAAGAGACCTGGGTTTGCACCCTGAGTTCTATGTGGGGTTAAGTTTAGGCAACAAAAGGACTTTGGCTACTTCTTCAGGACAGCCTGGAGGCTACAGTGACTCGCTATCGGAAAGTGGCGAGACGGGCTTGCTGGTTACAATGCTAACTTCAGTGGAAGAAAAGAAGTGATAGAAATAGAAGCAAAACAAGCACTGCCATTGCTTTCCACCACTGGGCGAGTAAAGGAATGAAGTTTGACGCTGAACTCGCAACATCTCATCTACACTGGTCTGGTAACAGCTAATAATGCTAACATTAGCTATGGAGCGATAGCAAAAACGTACATATAGCAGCTTTATATGTGAATAGCCATGTTGTGTGTCCTGTTCAAGCTGCTGCTGGCTTTTAAACCAAGACCATGATCTTTTCCCTCACTTAACCAAGTTCTATGAGTGTGTAAACATAACCATAAAACAGTTTAATAATGCTTTAAATGCTAGTCATAATATAGTAAGAGCTGATATTTTGGTGGGAAACAAATGAAATCCATATTTCGCTGATAATAAATGTAATCTTGGCGGCATTACCTTTACTCCAAAACAAATTTGTTGCTGTAAATTAGGTAAATGTATGTAAATGTAATTCCTTGGAGACAGGGTTGTTTCTGAATAATCACTGTGTTTATGTACTTTCATTCACTATGATAGCAGCACTTCAGGGGAGCAGACCACTTGCAGTGGAAGAGACGTTGCTTTTTGTGTGTTTTTAAAACAATAATCATTGAGCCTTTTTAAAACCCGCTGTCAACAATCTCCGCAGGAAAAACACAAGCAGCCCAAGCTGACCAATCACAGGTCTCCATGTGGTATCTCTGTAGCTGTGACCCTGACCCATGGTGTTGCCCATGGTATGGGCTCAAATACTATGTTGTAACACACAGTATGAACAATAGGATGATGGCGGCAAAGCAGAGGGAGTGTAGGAGTAAAAGACGAAGGGACAGGAAAAGGTACGTAGGTGAGAAGAGGTGGAGGTGCAGAAAGCAGGGGAGGAAGAATATGAAACAAAGTCAGCCTGACAAGGTAGAACAAAAACATACATACTACAACATACTACATAAACCCAATCTCAGTGCCCACTAAAACATGCTCACACACGTCACATAAACAGTGTGTCTGTAGAAGTATGGACGTCATGTGTTAATGCACACACACTAGTGCAGTAGAAACACTGCAATGATGAAGCAAGATTGGATGCAACTGCACAGTTAGGAAAACACTCAGAATCCATGACAGAAAAAAGTCCCTTATCTCCTCAGTGAGGTAAAACATTTATTGAAGATAATTATGAGTAATTGCAAGCATGCCTACATGGACAAAGGAAAAATATAATTAGCTGTGCCTTTGACATATTTTGAAAGTTGGAATTTTTAATTCTAAAAATAGAAGGCCGTGTAGTCACTCCAAGCATGACAGCAAAAAAAAAAAAAAAAGAGTGTGAGAAAGGATGAATGACAGATTCCTTGCCACTGCATGAGGAGCTCTGGTACATACACAATTACACTGTGCAGTCACGCATACGCACACGGAGGCACACACCTGCTAACACATACATTGAATTGCCGATCCTAGGGTGCCTAACTCGGAGGTTAAGGAACACAATGACGAGAGGTCACCTGGCAGTAATGGAGCCTTTTGTGTGTGGAAATAGTCATTTCCCTGTGTAGTCTCGGGGTATCACAGCAATGATATGAAACCCTGTCATTTTGTTTCCCTTTCTATTGATTTCAGAAAGGAGAACGTGTGGAAAGGATAGAGGGTGAGAGAGGTACAGGAGAAGAGCACGAGCGATGTGCCTGTTGTGGGTGTCAGGACTATGCCATTGTCATTCAAATGTTTTGTTGCAGGAAGGGAATTTGAGAGGAGAATGGGAGATGAGCACTAATGGGAAGCAAAGGGAGAAGTGGAATAATTGGATTTGATTACGTCTGTCCGTCAGAACAGGACAGAACATAATATGCGGCTGGAATTATTGTGACAGCTTTACAATGTGGGTGACTCTTTGTGAAGTTGGTCCAGTGTGAAGAACTTTTGGAATGAGAATTGTCTCGAATTATATTTTTTTTCTAGCAGTGTGGCTGTAGGGATGGCAATGTCTGTCTGCCAGTCCAGACAGAAATATCTTAACAACTACTGGTTAAATTGCTGTGGGTATTTTTGCTTTTCAGTACTATAACATTTTGGTACAGACTTTCTTGTTTTCCCTGGGATGAACTGTTATAACTTTGGTGAGCTCTAACTCTCCATGTAGCATCACCTTGTGTTCAAAACTTGTTTAATACTATCTTTTTATATAACTATTACTTTTATATTATATCATTATAACTGTACTTTATATATACTCAAACCCCTGAAACTACAGATATTTCCATCAGCCTCACTTTGTGTGTAATGTTGATTACCTCAGGCAAGAATGTTATGTTTTCACCCATGTCAGTTTGTCTGTTTGTCAGCAGGATTAGGCAATTTTTGGTGGAGGGATGGTGCATGGGCCAGGGACAAACCTATAAAATTTTGAGGCAGATCTCGATCATTCACTATGAATTACATTTTTTCTCTGAGGTCTGGTGTATGTTGTTTGACATTGGCCTTGGCGGAGGTCTGCGCTATCTGAGTGCCCTTCTACTTAGCAAATTTTTTAACATGCTAACGCACTAAACTAATACATAGTAAACATTATACCTGTGAAACATGAACATGTTAGAATTATCACTGTCAGCCTGTTAGCATTTAGCTCTTTGAGGGCATTATAAGACCTTGCTTTATAACAAGCCAGGGGGCTGCACTGGTGTGGATGTGTTGCTTCAGATATAGGTCCATCAGTAGTAGTACAACTCTGGAAAGTTGTTGCAGCTGCAATATTTTTATCTTTTGTTGTGATGATTGCCAGGGAAACAGTTGAAATTTACCATCCACATTACAAAGTAACGTATCAGGAGCATGAACCTGCACATATCTGACTGGCAACCACAGTGTTTTGGACTGATGAAGTTGTGTTGCAGTCAGACAAAAAGGTGAGCAAGGTTAAATTTTTCTTATGGTTTTTGCTGTAACCATCCTTGTTGCCACCCCATCACCAAACTGGCTTCATTCAAATAAATGAGAGGGCTGCTTTTTTTCACAGAGCTAAAGCTGGTCTGAACGTGGCCTTAGTCTAAATGTAAGTTAGTGAGAAAGGACTATACATCTAGTCACACCCTGTGACATCTGTTTTAGTGATTAAAGTAATTCTAAACTTATTTTAGTATCTAGAGTATTTGTCTCCTCAACCGATTGACATGGCAAAACTAAATCCTTAAAGAAATTAAGATTTGTGGTTAGAAATTGATTTTATTATTTGTTTCGTTCTAATATAATTTTTGATAAAATCTTTCGAATTGTTGATTAATTCATACAGGGTCATGCAGGAGGAAGCCATTCTCTGAAGGTATATCTGCCAAGCTGTCTTTATGACACAACTTACCAGCCAGTGAGAAAACTGAGTTTATTCCTACCAAGGTAATGAGATTGCCTCGCTCTATGCATTAAAAAACCTTTTTCCAAGAATACAATTTAATCATTGATATTTCTTTTTCTAGTTCTGCTGAGAAGTTTACATGTTGTTGACCAATTAGTGATGCCAGAACATAGTTACTCCAAATTGGTAATTTCTTTGAATTTTGGCCAGACAATATTGAGCTATTCCTTATAAATCCTTTAAAAGGCATCCCACAAAATTCAAGCATCTAAGACAGAATCGTTATTAATATATAGAAATTCCTTTAGGGCTTCTCTAAATTGATCACAAAAGGTGTTAAATTTCCACAGAGTTACACGATTAGGAATTGTATTAAGCATTATAGTACATACATTTGCATGGTGGTCTAATAATGACATATATACTATTTATGCATTTAAAATCGTATGCATCATTTGAGAAGAAGCTAACACCCAGTATAATATATCCTTAAAATAAAAGTATGGGGAATTCGAGAGTAAAATGTATAATCCATTTTGTGCGGGTTATCTGTACGCCATATATCTAAAAGGGCATATTCAGATGTCTAATTCTCTAGAGCACACCTGCATGGGAAGGTGATATTAGTCTTCGATGTTTTGCCTATAAGTATGCATCAAAAACCATATTGATGCGAACTGTGAGTACAAGTTTTGAAAATCATTGCACCTTATGTCAGTTGTCATAATGTTGCTGTGAAACACTGCCACTGACAGAAAAGTCTGTGGAAAAATTTTGTTTTTTCAGTTTCCCTTGTTTACCACCGATACCATCAGAGGTCGTATAAAAGGCCTTACGATGGCCATGAATAATGAAGGCTGATGCGTGGACTACTGATAAGACTTGGATACAAGCTGGGAACTGATCGATTTTGGCCTCGAGGCATGGGTGAATGTGTCTAATGCTGAAAGACCCTAAACACTCTGTGACCTCAGGTTACTTTGCTGATGTGGCCAAATGTATCTGATGAAGCACAACATCGAACCTACATGACAACATGCACATATTCCATGGCTTTAGTCACAGTGGGGCTATAGACAAAAAGTCTGATGTGTAAATAAATCTTGAAAATGGCTTTGATCAAGCATAACCAGATTCCTCTGTCTTACTCTACCATGCACAACAGTTTCCACAGAGCTTAGATTTGATTAAAACTGTTTTAGGTGCATGTTGTCCAATGATACTGTCGAAAGTCTAATGATACAGGATCATTATAATGGCATCACTTTCTTTCCCACACACTGAACTCAAACATTCACATTCAGACAGATATACAAAGTATCATCAACACTGCGCCCGGTTCACAAAATTTTACAACATGCAAGCTGTTATTTCCAACATGAGGTCATCACTAATCAAAACAAAGGCAATACTTGTGAAACACACATGGACATGCAAGAGCAACGCAGGACTCAAATTTATTTGCAAATTCCGACCGACAGTCATTAGTGAAATGTGACGTCATAATTTGCCAGCTGCGTGTTAGCAGTGCATACAATGAGTTTTGTGAGTCAGGAACAAAAAACATAAGACACGTCTATACATGAATATAAATTCTTATACCTCATGGATGCAAATGCTCAGTTCGATTCCCAGCCAGCCAGACTCCTTGTTTCATATCATTCCCCAGCTCACTGCCCCATTTCCTGTTACTATACACTGTTCTGTCAAGTAAAGGCATAAAATGCCTCAAAAAACAAAAAACAAAAAAAAAACTACAATATGCGAGCTCTGGAAAACGAAGGAAAACTAGCATAAGTCTTCACAACAAAACACTCACTCCTCCCACCCCTCCCTCTCTCTGCTCCATCACGCTCCGCCCAGCCCTTCCCCTACATCTTCATCGTGTTTGCCGTCTTAGCTATTGCAGGACTCGGGAGCTTGCTAGCCTGAGAGTCAGCCATAGTGACATCCTCCAGCTGATAACACTAGCTTGAAACCTCGATGAGAGCGGGAGTTGACTAGAAGCAGGTTCGTGTATTGATTGACAGCCACCCCTGACTTTGGTCTTCGCCGATTGGTTAGAAGGATGAGGCTTGCTAAAAACTCCAGTTCTGTCAGGCTGTTCGATGAGTTTGGCTCACAGAAGCATTTGATTGCACCTCTTCACATTGAGATCCATTTTGGAGCATATTTTTACAAAAAAAAAAAAGAAAAAACTCAACAAAAGTTTCATACTGTAGCTTTAAATCAGCAATACCACAGGCTGAGCATATATGAGGAGGTTGGGGTGGTGAGGAAGCAGTGCTGCTACCATCAGCAGAGACACAGTGAGAAGTGTGTCGTTATAATAGCGGCACTGTACATCTGTGTGATTGCAAATTGATGTTAATAGTAAGCTGGTAGCCAAGCGGCTGACAAATAAGCCAGTGACACTGATGCATGACTTTAGCAGCTGGTGCCAACTTAAGAGTGACTTCAGTGAACTAACTCCATGCTCCACAAACAACAGTGATCACGAGCAAACAAGTCATTGGCCTTTATGTTCTATATTCACATACACAGTTCCTTTGTTTATCTGGGCAGCTTCTCACAAAGAATCATTTCTTTGAGTGAAAGCACCCCTGCCCTCAGTGCTCTACCACATACAAACACAAACACAAGACCAAAACACAGGAAGCATAAACACACAAATAGCTGGAGTCGCAGTCTACTGGAGCCGGTTGCACTGCTGTTGTTGGGGTGTTGTTGTATGAGTAACCGTTGAAGATAAAAGCCCCTTTAAGCAACAATGGTTATAAATTACCAAAAATAATCTGGCAGCCAGGAAAGCATAGAGGGCCTGTCAGCACTCCACAACTCCCCATCTGTCTCACACACACACACACACACACACACACACACACACACACACACACACACACACACACACACACATACTGTAACAGCAGCAGAATGCATCTGCTTCCACCTCCTCTACCTCCCCCTTCATCCCCACCTTATTAAGATTCATATCCCCGAAAGGTGACTTCTTAGTCAGGCCTCCCCCCATCCCCCCACCCCCAACCTTGCCCCACAAGTTGCCTGGAGGTATAGGCGCAGTGACAGGTAGCTCTTCATTCCCCTGGGCACTGGGCAGGGGCGCAGAGGTGGAGGGGTGTGAGTGTGTGTGGGGAATTCAGGGTGGTATAGGTGACACAGAGCAGGATTATCAAGTCAAAGATGCCCCCTGTAGATAAGAAGTCTCTGGGGAAGAGTGCCTGTCTGAGAGCGCTGGGAGCTGAAGCCTCTCTCTCTCCCTCTCACTCGTCCTCTTACTAGCTGTTTTTACTCTTGCTCTCTTTCTGTCTGTCTCTTTTCTCTCTGGGCTTATCTACCTCTCACCTCCTACGGCTTGCCATTCTCTTTATCCTCTGACATGCATTCCCCCTCCTCCCGCTCTCTCTGGCATTCCTAACTTTGAGCACTCCTTCTGCACTCCAACAAATAAATCCAGCCACTTGACTCCTGATCCGCCATGCTGTTAAAGCAAATACTCAGTTCCCCATAGCAGCCATATGGGGGGGGGGGTGCAAAGATTGCACTTATTTTTATTCCCTTTAGATTGTACCATTTTGTAAGAGGTTGAAAGTTCCCTCTTTGTTTGTCCTCCACTGGAGCTTGGCTGCCATTGTGTTTGCTCTGTTCTTTCCCATCATATTCACTCCAAACTCTTAAATCACACAATTACACCCATTTCCACATCAAAAAGATTATGTATCTCATGTAGCTTTGCATTACTAGCACAGAAGAGGCTACATTTTTGCTTTTAAGGCTAATGCATGGACTATGCATGCAGTACTTCTGTCTGCTTATCTAACAGCAGTGCTGAGTCATGATTTTTCTTTTGCCTCTCCGTCTTATTTGCCCATCTTTTCTATCAGTTATGATAACATTGTATTTCTGTGTTTGCTCTCAGGAAACACTGACAGGGCAAGGAATGAGCAGTCAACAATCAGACAGTTTAACCACACTTTCTAACACTTTCTAGGAAAACTGAAAGTGAGTGCAGCAAAATATGTCTCTAATAATCCCTCATTGCACAGGAAACCCGGTCAAAGTTGAACCAGGAAGTTGGTCTGTAAACTGTGGTGGTTGTTTACAATGGACAGTCTGGATACATTTTCTACTTATAATATTTATTATTTGTTCTAAGACCTTTTCACACAGACATACAGACTTCACCGGACCCTTGATATCTTCACTGGTGATGCCCTGCCATGTCTGTGCTCTTCATTTTCACCTCTTGCCTCGATCAAGATGACCAGGGCATCCTGGTGCTGCTGCTGAGATCTTGGTCATCTTAATCGAAGTGGAAACATTCCCCATCACAGAAGGGGAGCACGTTGTAGTCTGGGTGGCCAGAGATTATTAGTGGTGTCCTGAGGTCACGACTACAAAATGACAGCCGAGGTGAAAATTTGTCTGTACAAGATCCAGACACAAAGACCTTTAAGTTGCTGAGCTTGAAAGTGATGATCACTCGCCCACAGATTTCTTAAATTTTAATTAAACCTTTTCACCGGAGATGATGGTTTCTTCAGGGAGTATAAGGACAGTGCACCAAGAGCTTACACTGTGCATGTTGTGTTCAATTCAGTTTTTGTTCACAATCAGCTGATCCCAGTCTGTGAATTTTACTTTGTCATGTGCAACTGTTCCATTAAAGAAGCATGATTCATTTCTCTACACTGCTAGGTTTAAGTATTCAGTGACGGATACGCTCTGTGTCTGAACGAGTTTGTGTGTAGAAAACCATTTTAATTCAGTTATGCATAATCTTTTATCTTTCATTAAGACCCTTGCAATAAAACTATGCTGCATTGGCACTTACAAACACATGTTGCATCTGAAAACAAGGCTCTGTATAGTACTGCTCAAGGGCACTTCGGAGGAATGTGTCCGTCCACTACAGGAAGCAACTCCTTGGGACTAATGAGATCGAGAATGGTGCCCAGGGAACTGATGTGGTTGGGGCCATTCAGACCAGAGGAAGACCAAGCTGAGGGACTGAAGGCTCTGGTTGGTGGCACCAATCAGGTCAGGTGTTTAATGAGGTGATCCAAGCAGACAGGCAAGGCTAATACCTTCACACCAGACTGATTAGTGTGAACCTCTCCTGTAGGCTTCCAGCTAGAAGCAAGTCTAGGTGCCAACCTGGCCCTCATTATTACTCTTCAAGCGGGGAGGAAAGAGACTATTTTTAACCTGTTTTTTTCTACAGTTTAAATGTACTATTCATACAAACTGCAGGGCTTTTGTTATTTCAGTTTACTTTGCTGTGGTCGAGTAGATGTCATGTTCAATAACTCTAATCTACATATCTGTCCTGCCAAAACATGGTGCTCAAAGCCAACACGATACCATCTCTGGTTTGACAAAACATGACAATGAACGCTGAGCCATGACTGATGTGGTAAAATCATTTGTTTGAAACCTTTATAAAGTTTTGGTATTTTTGCTGAACGTTAAGCTGGTTGAACTTTCAGAGGATTTCTGAAAGTGCCGAGCGATACCCTTTCTTTACTACAACATAGAGCAGGCTGACGCTATATTTAATCATGAACAGGAATGTGTGGAGCTGCATAAACTGTAAAATAGCTTCATCTTCTTCATCTCAGGGACTAACTATGACGTTTTGATTTCTCTATTGTCCAAATTAATTACTTTTTTGATTCTCATTTTGTTGAATTGTTTACTAAGAGCGAATATAGCTACTATTTTTCCACATATATATATATATATATATATATATAGTGTCATAGCTCAGGTGAATGTGTCGCTCTTCCTACTGAAGTTAATATATATTCTACAACTGGCTACGCTGTTTCTATTATTGTATGGTTTTTTTGCATGTCCAATTTTTTAGTAGTGGCAGAAGTTTATCTCTATATTTTGTATGTAAGGGGCAAACCGCTAGCTCACCTGGACGTCATCCCCTGTCTTTACCCTGCCTTTCCCATCACTATCCAGTGCTGTGCAGTTGCTGTCAAAAATAAAGGCATCACATAATTTCTGCGGGTTTGTCAGCTGCACATTCTCTGCTGCCAATCTCCGGTTCTACCTCATCCCAAAGTTGTTCCGCTGGATTCAGACTGGGGACTGGGGAAGCCGCTGAAGTTCACTGAACTCAATTGTCATGTTTATGAAACCAGTTTGAGATGACTTTTGCTGTGTGACATGGTGCATTATCATTCTGGCCATTTGAGGATGCCAAATTGTGGCCATAATGGGATGCACATGGTCAGCAACAACACTCAGATAGGCTGTGACACTTAACCGATGATTTATTGGTATTAAGAGCCCTCAAGTTTACCAAGGAAACAACCCCCACACCATCGCACCACCGCCACCAGCCTGGACTGTTGACACAAGGCAGGATGGGTCCGTGGATTCATGCTGTTGATGTCAAACTCTGACCCTACCACCTGCGTGCCTCAGCAGATATCGGGATTCATCAGACCAAGCAACGTTTTTTTTTTTTTTAAGTCTTCAACTGTCAGTTTTGGGGATTTCTGTTCTTGTCTGACAGGAGTGGAGCCCAACATAGTGTCCTGTTGTTGAAGCCAATCCGCATTTTCGTTTTTTTGCACCACTCTGCGCAAACTCCACAGACTGTTGTGTGTGAAAGTCCCAGGAGATCAATAGTCGCAGAAATACTCAACTGTCAACTCAACAAGCTCCTGACCTGTTTCTGCACAGATTTATGCACTAAACTGAACAACGAGTCATTTTGAGCAGTGGAGAGCAACTCACCTCAAGTTTTGAGCACTTACTTGTGAACCTAAATTCAGAGAAAGTGCCACACTTACTAAGGTGGTCTTTTGATCCTCCAGGTTGTGATTTAGGTAGATTAGTGACCACAACTATATATATATATATATATATATATATACACATACTCAGTGAATATACAAACAAATACTATCATTACATTTGAAAAGTAAGGAAAGAAAGTGGAACAGACAAAAGTTAAGAGTTCATGTAACAATAGTTGGTCACTCTGTCTTCTGGTAGAACTAATCAACAGCTTCAGAACAGCAGCTTTGACCTCTGCATGACAGCGTACTGGCTCAAAGGTCTACGTAATAACAACTTCAGTGTAAAGGGCCCTTGGCTGCCTGATGTATTGTGGTTGAAAAGAAAAAAACACCCACTGCACATTTATGACAGAAAATGCAACTAATGATGGTCCAGTGTTTGTCTTCTCACTATTTACAACAAAGGCTTTGAGCCCTCAACATCATATGGTACAAGCAATTAAATGTGTTTGCAAGCCACGAGCGGAAAGAAGCCTTTGACTGGAGAAGACGTTTTTTACACCATGAACTGTACACACCATTTAGAAAGAAGGAAAGTAAGGAAAAAAATCGTCATTTGTATTTAGAACGAAATCTTATTTTTGTTCCTCTTTTAAAACTAATTGCTACAGTCAGTCATCAGCTTCTTCCTGTAACACTGCAGTCAGTGCAGTGTGCATGTCATTGGCAAAGCGCCACACTGCACGGACCACGAATCTATCATGACTGACCTGAGATGGAAGCTTATTTAAAATGTGAAAGCTTTTGTTGCTAACAGTGCAGCCTTTGTACAGAGCAAGGACTTGCACACAAAGACAGCACCAACCCACCAACAACCCTCAGCTCAAACACCCCCCCACTGCATGCATACAGTTCATTAGCATGCAATGTCCAAAGTGGGATGCAATGCACAGGTCCTGTCCTTCATTTCGAGATGTGGATGGAACACGGTATGGAAGGAGATGGCAGGTTAACAGGGATGAGTTGTGGCTCTTAATGAGCTCCTTGTTGGCTTCCTATAAGCACAGAGCTGGGTTCCACTTTTACATGGCAATCTGGGAGCTTATTAGAAGCCATTCCCTTTAAAACAATCATCCAGCAGCTCTCCTCCCGGTTTCTGTGTCTATATTTCCAAAGGTGTTACAAGTCATGCCTTCTTTTTCCCTCCACCCCAGCCTCACTCTGGTTTCTTTCACTCCTCACACGAGCCTCTTACCACTCATCTTTCTACCCTTTCCCTGCGTCCACATCACCTGTTATTCAGGCATTTTGCTCAGTATTCAGATTCCCCTGGAGCCTGGTGGTAGCATTGGCCTCCCTGGGGAGCAGATCCACAGTCTGACATGTTAAAAAGGGATCAGAATGACAGGAAGTGAAGACGGGACGACAGCAGGCTGAAATACAGCAAGAGGAATATACAGTATACATCTCTACTGCTGAGAGGTGGTGAGAGATGGTGATAATGGAGAAAGAAATAAACTAGGTAGCTGTAACGTATTTGCAAACGAGAATAAATCAGAGAATTACGCATATCTAGAAACCTCCTCTCCAAAAAATGACAATCATATGTCACTTTTCTGTATTAAGGATTTATATCCAGGAGAACTTTTGTGCAAATGTAAGAAGTATGTGACGTGAGCAGATCACAGTCCATAGTAGCGCAAATCGGCTGAATACTTAATGGTTATTATTTATTTCAGAGATGTGCATCCATATTGCTCAGTATGTTCAGCTAATCAACATTTAAAATTCAATATTTAATCAACAGTCAATGACAATCCATTGCTTGCTATCTTGCATTAGTCCAGAGTTGTAACTAAACAACTGCAAAACTAGAGGGTGTTTTAAAATTATGTGCACCTTTGAGAAGTGCCATCATGTCTGGACTGGTCTCCACGGATGTCTTGCACGTGCATATCAACACGTTAATGCAGAGAGCAGTTATCTTTTCCGAGCTGCAGTTTACAAACACAGTTGCCTGTTGGCGTTTATCAAACATAATAAATAGCTGTATTTCATTCTTCTCACTTTTGTCAGGTACAAAGTCACAGAACACAGCCCTGGAAGCGGCTGATAAGCCAGACACAGACAAAAGCAAGAGAGGCATTGCCCAGCTACGGACAGACAAATGAGTGAGAGAGATGCATATCAGCTTAAAGTTACTGTTATTTGCTGACATCAACTTTGGAGATGAGAGAACAAGTTCACTTAATTGCTGCTCCCACAATTCACTCTCATGGTGTTTGACAAGAAGGAGAGTTACCCTTCATCCTGTCTTCGAAGTTGTAAACATTGACACCTGCTTTGAAACAAAGCAAGAGGCCCTTGTGTAATTTTCTGGGCCTTATGCAACTTGTATAGTGAGAGTTTAGGGCCAACCCCGGCTTTGTGTAACACCTCCCTCCATTCACTTTTATTTCCCTTCGGCTCTACACTGATCTCAAACGTGGCCTCTCTGGAATCCAGTTGCTGGAAATCTGTTGTCGCGACAGACAACTTTATTCCCTGAGTACTGTGTTTTTTTTTTGGTGTGGTCTGCTATTTTGCTGTCCCACGAGCAGTTGGATGGTAGGTTTGTTCATTTGTGTGCGTTCAAAGGACAGATGTGGGATGTGTTAGCTTTGTCGGGGGCTGGAGGTGAGGTGAGGCAGCTAGCCTGCAGCAAAAGAGCAGGAATATGCCCTCTGGTAACGTCAGGAGGCAAATGGGTTTTGTTGTCAGTTGAAGGGTGTGTGAACTGTGGGAATGTGACTTCAGGGGCAACTTCAGGACTGCTCTATAAAGTCATCAAAGCTAAACTAGTTGTTTATGGTCAGTAAACACCTCAAAATCTTAATCTGTCTTCCTGGTAAACCGTAAGGTCTTGTTTTCTGTTGCTACATTTTTTAAAGGAGCTATTTATAAGTTTTGCTATTGCTACATAGCCAATCTTAGCATTAATAGTTGTTTGCCTTGCCAGTCTAGAAGAAATGTTCTTAGTTCAGCATCAAACTTCATTTCTTTACTCCCCAAGTGCTGTCTCTAGCAGTGGAAAGCAATGGAAATGTTAACTCTTGTCTCTATCACATCTTTATTTCTACTGAAGTTAGCATGCTAACCAGCTAGCCCCAGCTTGTCTCGTCACTTTTCGATACCGTCTCACTGGAGTCTCCAATCTGCCTTGAAGAAGTTGCGCTGCTCAGCTATTATAACCTCTTGTCTTGTAAGCGCAACAATGACCAAAGCTCTTGTCAAGCGACAATCACCACCACCTGCTCCCGGCAAGAAAACACAAGAACACTTTTACAAGTAGCCCCTTTAAATACAGAAGACATTTTGTTTGAGTGAAGCAGATTTTGAGTTGATGGATGGCACCTTTGACACAGCTGTGTATTAGTAAAGTAATGAAATTATTTTGTCAGAAACTGATTACATTTTTATTTGGCCTAGTCACAGTAGCTGCTCACAACTATATTTTCTAAAAATGACTATTCCTAAGTGGTTTTAATTGCTCACCCTTAATTCTACTTTAACCAACAAAAACTTCTACTTTTCCACAAAGGTGGAATATATGGAAATGGGATATCCAACTGACAAAAATCGGCATGAAAACATTTGCAGATACAATCAATCAAAATGAATATTGTTTTTGATACACTGAAGAAAAGCGTAAACCCTGATGGCGTTATGTTTCTCTTACATGTTTCACTTGCTAATGTGAAATCACAGGGGAAGTGAAGGAACAAGAAGTGTAAGTGAGAGAGAAATAAGACATTGGAAAGGAGAGGTGGAAGAGTACGTGAGAGACGTACAGGTGCCACACAAAGCACAGTACTATGTCTTGGGTACTCAGCACACCTTCTCAAACAAAGTACAAATAGACTACGCAGTACTTTACACCTGCTCTATGTTTTATCTGACAATGTTTAAACCAAGATTACTTTTGATTCTGTTGAAAACAAAGTATGATAGTTGGAGAAGTCAGTGGGTTCGCTTCTGTCTCATTTGCCACACGAACGTCCTGTATTTCAAGTTGTTTTCACACAGGGGCAGGCTGCCTGTTAAAGCTGTGGCATCAGTTTAATGAAATGTGTGAGGCAGTGACCGTTAACAAGGTTTGAGATGAAAAGTGTTAATGCAGCTCAGCATTTCTGTTTGATATTAAAGAGCATCTCAACACCAATAATGTGAAACTGCAGGGATGAAACCAGATAATGATAAAGTGCCCGACAGAAAAAGATTTCCAAATAAAAGTGTAGGAAGGCCAAAATGTTACCAGTGTATGTAAGTCAGAGTGACTTATGGTCACAATGACAATGTGTATGAGGACTATTTTGGGAATGGCTACCAGTGGTGGAGGAAGTAGCTTATTCAGATCCTTTACTTAAAGATATAATATGTAAGTTTTCCACATTAAAATGTCTGAAAATAACTAGACCTATATATTTTCAGACTTCGTGAAATCTCTTATTTTCATACGAGGTAGCAAAAATGGAAATACTCAAGTAAAGAAAAAGTCCCTGAATAGTATTTAAATAGCCTACTTGAGTACTTGAATAAATATACTTAGTTACCTTCCACCACTGATGGCTACATACAGTACATACAAATCAGACACAACAGGTCCAGAATTAAAAAGTAACTTGACTTGTAATTTTAAGTCAGGTTTGTAATTTATTCAAATAAATTTGAATGTGCACATCATCTTTGAATACGCCCAGATACAACTGAAAACACTTGGCTAATGCACACTCATACCAAGTTTGACTCCTTCACTGTCTTCATTTGTTCCAGCCAAAACACTTCAACTTCTCATCCCACATGATGACGTGTCATGTCTTCACCTGTGGCCCATATTTCAACAAATCAACAAATCAACCCACACACCACAAACAAACACATTCTCAAGTGGCCTCAGCTCACAAATTTACTTCAAATGCTTCATGCTTGTGCAAATATTCCAGATATTAAGTGAGAGCAAACCTGTGAGGTTTTACACAGGCCATGTGGAAACTATTGTGATCTATAATATTGTCCTTGGAAATGCATTGATTTGCTTAAATATCGTGTAATCTGAATTCATTCCGCTGGACCTTTGGACTCCTTTTATTGGGTTAATTACGTCATATATTAGTAATGGATTTACGATAATCCCATTGTTGAATTATAAATCCCTTGTGTATTGAATTTGTACTAACTGTTAAAAATAAGCACTTTCCCACCTACAGGTCTCACAACACTTCCAAATGTTAGAAAAGGGGGGGATTTCTATTTGCCTCACCTAAGGTTTCTCTATTTTTCCATTATATGATGAGGTACTTTTGGGGACCTTTTCCATGCCTTGCCTTCATGGGCTAGTGGGTGAAGTCTACTGAGATACTGTATGTGATGTTGGGCTATAGAATTATAATTGAAAAGTATAAACTTTGATCTGGTAAAATTACAGGAGTACTGCCGCGATACAAGTGCCACACAGCAAACTGAGGGACAGAAACTTTGTTTGATTAGGACTTTTGTAGCTTTGTTTGGATCTAACTTGTGTGGTGGCAAAAACAAAAGCTCAAAATAAATATACATCTGTTCAATGTAACCTAACGCGGTAGGTTTCCATCCAAATGTAGCACTTTGCAAAATTAGCAAAAGGAAACACACATTAATGCACATTTCCATCCACTGCTGCTATGCAAATATTACAAATTGCTTCATCAAAGTAAATAGCGGTGGAGCTTATTCTCCACTCATGTGCCATTTCAACAATTTTAATGAATGAATAACTGTTAACAGTCATTTTCCTCAGCAGTAAGGTCAAATATTTGCTGCTTCCTGCTTCGCAAATGTGAGGATTTGATACTTTTCTTTGTCAGGCCTGTGGTAAACTGAATTTCCTTCATTTTTTCTGTTGGTCGGACAAAGAAGATGTCACCTTGGGCTTTGGGAAATTGAAACAGACAATTTCACTATTTTCTGACATTTTGTAGACAAAATGGTTAATTAAGGAGATAATCAGCCGATTAATCGATAATGAATATGATCGTTAGTTGCAGCTCTAATTCAGTGTGAATATTGCAGGGCTTTGGTATGGATTGTTGCAGTTAATGTTGATTCTGATTTATTGAGGGTTAGGTTTTTCTTTTTATCTCTATTAAAGAAAGAGAGAGACAAACCAAAAAAAAAAGATAGAAAGAGAAGAGAAATAACAGAAGGGGAGAGAGGGGTCTCCACCGTGCACAGAGCTGATCTGTGTGTATACATTGTGACGTTTCCCAGTGGTCTCGGATGTACGGACGGCAACACCTGTTTAATGAGCCACTAATGGTGGCACTAATTGAAGTGGGCTAATTTCATGTCATCATGAACTCGCCATATACGGCACCAAAGGAGTTGGATCCACGGAGCAGGAAATATTCAGTTATAGCCCCTGGCTGAAACAGAGGCTAGCCTGATCTCCTATCTCCTCCCTGAATCACACAAGCTTCTCTGTGCCCTCAGATATGAAATGCAGAATTCTGATTTCCATCAAGTAATTTATAATTTATTAAAATTCATATTCAGCATGAGAAGATATTGGTTAACATGATCTCAGCAGTACTCGACGGAGGCCCCGCTCTGTAGATACAAAACAGATTAAATACTTTTTTTTTTTTTTCAGCAACACTGCTGTAATGAGCAGTGTTTTGAAGCTTGGCTGAAGGTTTCAGTGGAGTGGTCTGAAGGATTGTAAGGCAACGGACAGTGGAGAGTTGTAGCTAGGGAGAAGACACAATCCTCTCACACCCCCAGGCTTTTCCATTATCCCACTCTTTCTGGATCATATAACACAGGCTCCGTGTGTGTGTGTGTGTGTGTGTGTGTGTGTGTGTGTGTATGTGTATGGGTGTGTGTAGCCAACTTGCATTTGGCTGTGACTGCGTGCATGTGTGTACTGTATATATATGTGTGCACATTCACATCCATCTCACAGAGTCCCTGGTCCTTTTTTTTGTTTGCTCTTCCCTCCTCTTCTCTCTTGTCCTGCTCTGCTTTCTTTTAACTCCTGTTACTATCTGGTTTGTTCTGCCAACTGGGCACGTGTTTGATATTAATTTGCCAAGTGCCCCGGGTCTTGAGAACTTTGTGGGAGGAGAAAAGAGGAGCAGAAAAGGCACACAGAGGAGTGAGGTGAAAACAGCAAGATAAAGAGAATCTTTTCATTCATTGTCTGATGCCATGCTGTCACACCACAGTTGTTTCCCTTTTTACTCTGCACACAGACAGTCACACACTGTTAGCTACATAGGAGAACAGACACAAAGAGGTGACAGACATGCATGAAAACACACGTCAGGGATTTTTTTTTTCATTCTATCTTAATATAGCACTCACAATATGTATATTGAAAGAGTTATAAGTAACTGTTATAGTTCCCACTGTCCAAACTGGCCCTGAAATGATCCCTTTCTAACACTATTATAAAGTAAGCAAGGGGGGACAAATCCACAGTCCTTGTTTTGTGCAAAAATGCATTCTAAAGTTCAACCAAAGCTAATTCAGATGGGAGACAAATTAAATGAAAAACCTGAATAAATTAGTGGAGAAACATACCAAATACATATGCTTCCACACAGGTTCACTGCATGGTACAATTAAGCGATTAACATCCAGTCATGTTTTGTGGCGTGTATGAAAATGCTGAGCGGGCCCAGGTGATGAAGCAATGAAGGGCTTGCCTTGCTCGTCCCAACAGCACAGCACTGGTACAGACATTTGTTCCCAAATGTCCAAAAGATGAATCTTAATGACTCTGATGATCCTGTGACTTTTCCTCCAGCACCATCATGAAGCTGACATTTGTGGTTTTGAGTTATATGTCTCAATAACTACTGGATGGATTTCCATTAGATTTGGTACAAAGGCTCTCATTGGGAAGAATTGTAATCACTTGGTTGACCCTGACGTTTTATCCGGTGTCATCACTTACTCAATATTTCATGTTTGGTTTACAACTAAAATACCAGAATGACATTTCAATCAGACTCAGATGGTGAACAAGATGTACCTTGCATTTAGCCTAAATACAAGTAAAGCCATACAGCCACTTGCATGGCTGTAGACTCCAGCGGCCACATGCATAAAACTCTGTGTAGATTAATGACTAAAACTATATGTACACACAAAACCAGAAATATGCATACACATTCTGTTAGTCAGAATTATAAAGTCGCATGGCTCCACTTTATAAATCTCACTCATTGAAAAATTGGGCGCATTTCCACTTCCACAATTAACCATAAATGGATGAAGACACTTGCTTAAGTCAGTTTGTATAAAAAAAACACTGTCTGTGCCACAAGTTATTAGGCATGGCACAGAAAAGAAAGCCGAGAAAAAAGCACAATTTCACCAATTTTGAAACTGAGGCGCTTACAAGTGGGAGTCAAAAACGTGCATCAGTACCCTGTAGTACAATCACTCCAAATGTAAAGTCCTTCTTCACTCTGAACTTCATTTATTGGAACTAGAGACGTCTAGAGACTAGAGACATTCGTGAGGTACACACATTCTCACCACACATTATGTGTTTATAAATACCAACTTATGTGCGGGAAATGGCGTACGCATGGTTTTTGTCTGTACGCATCATTTATGCATCTGGCCCCCGGTCTTATTTTGCATTACTATCCCTACACTGCAGCTCAACAAGGAAACACAAATGACTTTCACTTTGGAAGATTCCTGATTCAACCAATTCAGATTGACGAAGCATCATGTTAGCTTTAGCTGAACTTTAAACTAAATGTGGATTTAGTCACTTTCATTTGACTCGTTACAAAGGAATCTTTTCACACCAATAACTTGAGTATTGCATTGAGGTAGATTTGAAAAACACATATATGTTAATACAATATCCCACTTTTCATTACATTATCTCCGCCTGCATGCAGCTTGCATGGACTCCAGCAGGGCCAGGAACAGTTGGCGGACCATCCGTGCCACTATTCTACCTCTAAACCTCCCTCAGTGCGGTCAAACCCTGTGTACTCTACCTGTGTGTTGATAGACACTCCATGTCAGCGCCCGTGCCCCGGGTCAGCTTACGCCTTCTCTCTCTTACCCACCGCACAGCCGCGCGACTGTCTGCAGCCTCACAAAGCAATGGAGTAATGAGTCCCATGACAGTCCGCTGGAATAGGCTCTGAATAGGTAATGATGGAGTCTGAAGGTGTTGGGAACACTGGCTGTGTCTGATCGGAGGTTATAATGCAGTCTAGGAGCATTCCTCCCTCTGCTTGTCCGTGAGAGTTGTGCTGGCACAATACCTCCTATCTAAAATTTATTGTATAACGCCGCATGCCTGTGTTAGAACCGTGTTCCCCGCACACTGCCCATCAAATCATATTCTGATCCCTTTCCCTGGTTAATGGTCTGTACATACAGTCCTCCTCCACATGTATGCTATACATGCTGCTGGGCTCATAATGGGGAGAAGGACGGCAAGACAGACAGCCACTACGATGCTTTATATTCAGAGGCGGTGGAGCCCAGACAAAGACTAACTGACTGGCTGGACTGAGGAACCTTGGGACCTCAACTGACACTTCTTGTGTTACATTCAAATGACTTGTGTTAATGTGCTATTCTTTGCAGCTCCAGTGACGCGTCTTATTGTGTTTGTGTGCGTGCGTGAATGTGTGTGTGGCACATGACTTTGTGCGCCTTTCTGTCCACCTGTCTGTATGTTTTTTGGTCTGGCCTCATGTATTTATGTATTTATGCTTGGAGAGAGGCTGCCTAGTGGTGCCTAAGGCATAATTAAAGCCCAAGAGTCCGAGCAGAGGAAAAGTTCTGGGAGGTGAATCAGAAACAGCAGCGACTGGCATACACTGACAGACAGGAGTGGACAGTCATCTCTGCACCGTGCAGCTCTGGGGGCGACTGGACCCATAAAGCTCTATTCCTCCATCTCATCTGCGGCACTAGACAGAAAGATAGGCCGCATATTCCAATTATGGCTTATCTCATCATCATCGTTCTTCTGTCTCGTTTTGCTGCCCTTGAGATTTCACCCTTGTCATCCAACTGGTAATCAGAGTTCGGAGAGTTACATTTATTACTGTACCGTCACGTGTCTGTGATTAGCTGCTCAGTGTAACTGCTGCTTGCTCTTTCTCTTTAGGTGGTTTACCTTTGGATTATTTTGCCTCCACAGTCTATACGCAATTCTTATACCTATCGATTAAGTGAGAGTAACAATGTACTTCAGAGCCGTGGACTGGAAAGAAAGCAGAATCATTGGATACATAAATTGTGCTAAACTCATGAATTCTCACTGCAGCCACGTAGCTTGCTTTTGAGTGAACCAAATTTGGGAATCTGCACTACGAAATATCGCAGATTTTGCGGTGGACCTGCGCCAATGATTGTAAAGTTATGAATTATCTGACTTTTATGTGTCCATGTATTATGTATGTAATTATAGCATAGGCTTTTTTTTTTTATTAAATCACGTTTCTCACGCACAGTAACATGCTGCTCTTTGATGCTCATTAAGCATATGAACACCTGCTGTAGCTGGAAATGCTGCGCTGAGGTGCTGAGCAGATGAATAAAACAGTTGTTCATCACCAAGAAATATCTTTAACCACGTGCCTCCTTCTTACACCACCACGTCTCATTTTTATTTCCTCGAGTATTAAATGCATTACTAAAACATTTCCTCGATGGTCCCTTGACTCTTCCTATGTAAGTGTCTGCTGAGGTCACGAGCTTCATATGAGGGGGGTTTAATCAGGACACCGACACAGAGCGGCGAGAAACCTGAACACCACAATGAGGTTTTTCAGCTTATGTCAGCATGATCAACAAAAGGTATGGCAAGGAGAAGAGGAGAGGGATGGTAAAGGAATGCATAAAAAATACTAAGAGCCTGTCAGCCATAAATCTTATGACTCCTTCCTCGATCGAGTGGCTGCAGAATGGTTGCAGGGGGCTTTACCCCCTCCTCCCCATCTGCTAAACGCCTGTCTGTTGTGGTGCAATAGGTGTGAGCGGCAATGTGCGCATGGTGGTAAACACACACATGCATGTGTGCAAGTGTTTCTACTCATCTTGGGTGGGGTTTGCGAGGGCCAGCTGGTACGGGGATGAAGATTGTCCCCCCCAACACACTGTGCAGGGACCCATTCAGGTCACCTCATGCTATTGATCAAGGTTAACAGAAGCGGGGAGCTCACTAACTGGACAGAATCACTGTGCAAGGTCTTTACACCACAGTAAGCAGCCGCACACAGTTTAGGCAACTTGCTTATAGGGTCATGTATACACACTGATGCTCTTTATCGACTGCCCCCCTCTCTCTGTAACTGTCTCTAGCTCTCTCTTTCTCATACATCTATATATATATACACACACACACACACACACACACACACACACACACACACAGTCTGAACTTGAGAATACAGACATTTTTCATTGTCAGGAACCTGCTTGAGGAAAAACACCAATGGTAAGGTCTGCTGATTTCAGCAGGATAGGGATTTAAACATCATACCTGCATGGCATTGTTAGTGTGAGAGCCTCTTTCCTCTGCTTGATAAAGTCATCCATAAAAATATAATTATTCTTTTTCTGGGTTCTGGCAGCTGATGTTCGGCTCTAGTGGTGAACACATCAAAAGGGCAGTGGAGCCCAAATCCCCACTGTGCTTTAACTGACTAGGGATAAAGCACATTGACCCTGTTACATTTGTAGATAAGACTCGGGTCAAATACAAGCAGCAACCATCAAGGCTGAATGGAGAAGTCAATGTGAATGTGTTAAGATACACCCTCTCCCTGTGGGTGGTGGAGTTCTGGTGCATCTTTCTGGCGATATGAAAATTACCTCACTGTTTCATCTGTTTCAGGCTTCAAATCATGGCTGGGTGAAAATTAAATATTACTGTTTATCGACTTCCAGTGGAACTGTATCATAATGATACTGCATAATCATATTCTGTCGTCCAAATTAAGATTTCTAAACATATTAAAATACTCTGCTTTGAAAACTTATTTGTATATTATATCTTTTCCATAAAAAGAAAAAAAAAACATATAATATAGTTATAAGAATCCACAATATGCATATATTTTTCATTTCAAACATTTAACTGCTGGACACAGGATGTTTTTCTTTAAGTCCATTTTCTGTGTACGTGCACTGGAGATTTCAAGCTCCTACATCACCCTAATGTAAGCAGCATACTGGTCATGTGATGACACAAAATCACGCTCGTATGAAGACGCCTTCACTCAGATTAAAGCTGAGCACAGAGCAACAAGTCCTCCAGTCTAAAAGATTATATAGAGTAGGTCGTTTCTCCCGACCCTCTGATATGACCCAGAGCAGCATCTCTTGAAGTAGTGCCCCTACCGGCAGCAGGAGATATGCCACAGAAGGGTCATGGTCATCTTCGTCATGGTTACAATAAGAAACACATGGTTAAGGGTATAGTATGACCATGTTTATAGGTAAAAGAAACAACTTTGACCGTCAGTCTGAAACAGGATATGAACAGCGGTCTCCTGTGCTAAAGTCCAATGTTTTGTCGACCCATTGATCCACCCCCGACTTCCTCACAATGCAGACTTCGTTCCTAAATAACATCCTCTGCCTCCTTTGCTCCTGTCGTATTTAGTCCGGCCACTTGAGGGTTGTGTCACTCAAAACTCGTCCTTTTTGGGTATTTGCTGAAAAGACTGCTGTCTCACACGGCCTCTAAATGTCGCTTAACAGTAAAACTTAACTATAACTGTAAGCTGCTTGTATAAATAGAGTGTTTTTGTTTGTTTTTTTTTTTAAATGGGAGAACAGTTTTCCACAGAAAGATTTTCCACCATTGGTAGATACATGTGAAAGCAACCTTCTACTGTAAACTCTGCATCCCGAAGGTCAAACATTCAACAACAATAAGCAAGATACATTTTTGATTGGAGGGGGACATCAGAAAAACAACTGCGTATTGTACCATAAACTTATATTGTAATTTTCTACATGATGTCGACTTGTTTTCAGAACCGAATGCTTAACTGGCATTTATAATCTAATCTATGCTTGCTGTTACTGGTATTGATTTTTTTTTTCCATATAGTAGGTACCATCCATTTAGTAGCATTTTGAAAGCAAACTCAATGAGCATTTACTTTGTCATTCTCCACCCACTCTCTCCTTCCTCTGCAGCGTTCCCTCAGCACAACTCTGGTTAGTTGAACCCTCGTGCATGAGTGCTGACCTTCCTGTGAGGATATTTGGGAAAGAGGGGCCAACGAAATTCTACCTGTGTCTCCTCTGGATTTTCACAGTCATCGTATCTTAATCAACCTGTTTATCTCAAGGTAGAAGTACTTGCACGGTTGTCGTTCCTTTGTGAGTTATGCTCCTCTGCCAAGTTTGAATACTTGATTTCACCCTCTTCATTGTGAGAGGAAAAAAAAAAAAAGAAATCCCTGCTCAATTACTTACACATGCCCTTTCCTGGGCCCGTTGTCTGAGGAGAACTCTGTTCCTTAACCTTTATCCAGTGATGTATGAGCTTAGAGGAGTGGCTGCAGGCCTGTGCATCCATAATGTCAGAGAGGAGTCGAGTATGGCACAGGAGGAGTGAAAAAGCCATAAACAGGACTGTTATCTTTTTAATTGGCTTTAAATAATTAAAAACATTTTTAAATGTGCACAATCCAACTCTTCTCCTTCTAACTTCTCTGACTCAACCCTCCCTTTCCTGCTTTTTTTTCTATTGCACATTCTGTTAAATGACTGTTGGTCAGCCAAAACAAGCAATTTGAAAATGTCACGTTGGGCTGAGGGAAACTGTGAAAGGCACTGCGATATAACTGAAACAAAATTAATCAATAGATTAATTGATAATGAAAGCTGAGTGACAGCTCTACAGGTATCTTCCTCGTGACCAAATCAGCACATACCCAGTGCTTTAGGATGACGCTGGTGACAGGCACGCTTATGACATGAAGCGTGATTATCTATCTGTATTGTTAAAGTTTTATTTTTACTTAAATATACAATAGGGTCGTCAGTTTATTAGGTACACAGTTACATCTAATGCAGTTCAAGACAACAGTCCTGCAATAAATCTTATATCTTATAATCTTATAAATCAATGAATATAATGTTCAGTCAAGTTTATGGTCATTTTGGAGGCTGCTGTTACATTGACAGGTGTTTCTTTTATTTTTTCCACCCTATTTATGTCAATGAGATAAATAACAGAAACACCTCTCTGTATAATGTAATACAATTAAACAGCTTCCAAAATAAAATAAAATAAATGAATCAACACCTCTTTTTATACACATTATAACTAGATTATAAGCTTCATGAAGGGAGGATTTATTGTACAAAGATTGTCTTGGTTTTCGCTGGGTGTGATTTATAAACTGTCCAGTAGTGGTTCCTGTATGGACAGTTTATCCCCAAACATTAAGTCCCTCTGCAATAAGTCAAAGCACTGAACTCCTCACACTAACTAAATAATGTTTGTATTTCCTACATTTCCTGACTTTGCACAGTGTTCGATATCTATAATGTTTGTTTTGTTATAATCATAAAGATGCATGTGGGGATACAGTCTCTGAAATTTGTGCGTGTTTTTTTTTTTTTTTTGGAGAGATACATACTCACCTACTAGGCAAGCATACATTCGCAGCTATAACAGAGGCTTATCATTTGGAGGCAATTTCACACCATTCCACCCCTAATTGAACAGTCTGTTTGTTACACTTCCATTTTCCCCTCTCCGCCCTCTTGGCGAGCCTGTGGGACAGGCCTGAGAAATGACACTCTCTGCGTCTCATTGAGCATCCTCGAGCTCAAACAAAGCTCATGGAGCCGCACACAGAGGCCACGCATGGCCGCCTTGACTCATTGCCTCCACTTTGTCTGCTTGTGAAGTAACGTGTGGCAGACAAAAGGAGGGACGGGAGCGAGGGAGGGATTGGTTGGGATCGGCTCGAGACGAATCTTCTCACATCGGTTACATCAAGGCCATTTTTTTTTTTTTTTTTAAATCTGTGGTGATAATATAAAACATAATGAATGGTGTGTACCATCCACCCACCCTCCGTCCTTTTGTGTGTCTAACTAAAGGTCAATATTTTCTATTTCATAAGAGAAACGCGACCACATGTATCAATGCTAAGAGTGAGTGAGACGACGAGCCTGCAGTCAGTGACCCCCTTGTTCGTTAACCTAACAAATATCCCTCTAATTGGGAGATGTTTGAGTGTTCATCAGCTTGAGAGGAGAGAGGCAGAAAGTCACAGAAATACTTAATTGGGCTACTGATTGGCCAGTGCTAATTGAAGGCGAGTGGAGAGGGGGCGAAGAAGTGGGAAAAAGCAGAGCACAGGGAGGCACGAAGGGAAACAGGGGGCTGCCGCTGACGGGAACGGTACGACACTTCTGTGTAGTGTGAGATGTTGTTCCAATTAAAGCCACTGAGGATCTGTCTTTCTCTTTGCCACTCGCTCTCCCTATGTCTCTCTGCTTGTTAATTACTGGTGGGAGTTTTGAACAATCTGCTTCTGAAAACAAAGTGTGTGCTATTTTCTTTAAAAAAAAATAAAAAAAAAAGAACAAAACACACTTAGTGCAGATATGCTTTTGGTGGCTGTGGAGAGGGGACGGGAGGGAGGGAGGGGAGGGAGGGAGATGAAAATTTATAAATGTTCGTTGGAACTTTCTGCAGCTGAAAGGTGATGATGCTGATGATGGTGATGATGACGAGGATGATGAAGAGGGAGGAGGCTGTTGATGATGACAGAGACAGTTCTGTCAGAATACTCTGCGTCTTTGGTCGAGACTGTAACAAATTGTCTCTCTAGAAATTACCCTGCCTCGCCACAGAAAGCCATGTTCCTGTTTCTGAAGTTGCAAAAAAACAAAAAAGTATAAGAAAGCTAAAGACAATCCAGCCTGTAATTATGTTCTAATACTGCTGTGTGAACTTGGAAAGATAACAGTGAACAAAAAGAGCAGTGTTGTTTTAAAGCTCATGGAAATCAATTACTGAGATAATCCAATGGGTTTTAAAGTGGATTGTAAGCTAAAGAAGGAGAATCTTCTCAATCCTTAAAGCAGCTATAATCAATATCTTAATGTTAAAAATGACTCAGTTACAAACCCGACTTTGCAGTTCCCCTCAGAATTTTGTAGCATCTTTCAGCTCATCGTTTTTGTTTTTCTCGCTTTACTTCATCACATTCACTGCTCTCATCAGCATCATTTCAGGTAGCACTGAAAAATTATTTTAAAAACACACTCTACACTTCCTTACCAGCACCAAACAGCAGACAGACTCAGTTGGCGACCGGCTAGATCTTAATCAGTGGAAATTAAAATAGAGCTCAAAAGAAAATGAATATTGAACAAGATGAATGATAATGCTGCTCCGTATCTTCTTAGCAACTGTTTGCTAACATCAAAGTAAAAGATGATTGTATGCCGGTGTTGTACGTATAGCTCGTTTCTGCTGCCCACAAGTGGCCAAAAAATAGTTAATGCACATTCAAATGCACATTTCATCCTTCAGTTTATTTAAATAAATAAATTTTAAAAAAAATACCAGATTTTCAACAGACAGCCACAGTAGATACCCGAAGAGATGGGACATAGCTTTTAAATCCCAGAAGTAATCTTCTGTCTGCTAATTAAAATTTGATTCAGGTACACAGTTGACACAACAGGGTGTTCACAGGACAGTGATGCTATCTAGCATTTCTAAAAATGTAAACATTTAAATTAGGCCCTTTTTGGCTCAGAAAGGAAAAACACACAGTTTGATATGCATGTGATACTCTGACGTTGGTACAAATGCACCACTCATGTCCCTAAAAGGTAAAAAAAGAATAAAACTAAGCAGCAGTGCTACAGTCTATTTTTAAGTCTGTTAGCAGTACACCATCATTAATCTTTACCACCATCTGTTGACAATACAGAGATGGTACCAATTATACAGAAGTCACTACGGCTAATGTCATGATGATGAAGATAAAAATTAGACCTTAAGATTTGCTCAATAAAAAACACAGCTTGGATGGGAACGTGCAAGCACAGAGACATGTGTGTGCTTCATCCCTGCCACTGGGTTTTCTTGACTCCGCTGCCTCTCCATGTGGATCTAAGTTCACTGTTGACCTTAAGAAACTCGCCAACAGCCACTGATCCTTTTCCAACAGCCTCGGATCTCATAAAAGACCTTTCCAACAACAGACCACTTCTTATAATAATCCTGTCGGCTTCTCTACCCCAACTAGTCCCATTCCTCCCTTCCTCCTTCCAGCTAACTCACCCACATTTTGACCTCACCCCTCTTCCCGTTCGCTTTGCTCCATCTCTCACTCTCTCCATCTCCTCCAACATCTCCCCCTCTTCTTTCCTCCCCAGTCCTTCACATCCCCCCTCCCCTTGTTTCAGAGGCTGTCTGGTATATGATGAAGTGCACATATTGAGAGACTCTGGTTCCCATCTTCATTTCCTTTTATCTCCCGCGTTTGGAGTGTCAGTGTTATTAATGCAGGCCCAGGGTCCACAAAAGGGAGAGAGACCCCAGCAAAGACAGAGAATAAGTGAGAAAGAGAGAGAGAAGAAGAACTAGAGAAAGACAAAAAGGTGGCACATGGACTTCCACCAGCAGAAAATACACAAGTAAGAGTAGGAGAGGAGGAAGAGGTGGTGTCATTGTGTGATTTATTACATGGGTTTCATTAGGCAGCAAACAAAAGGTCAGGGAACCTTAACGTGGGCTATAGCAAATGATGGAAAATGCAAACAGTCATAAGTATTCTTAGATACAATTAACCTTTTCCCTTCTCTCAGGGTTCCTCCTTCTACCGCTCTCTTGTCCTTCCTCTCATTCTGCAGCCTGAGTGAAGCAGGTTTCACTGACGGGGGCTGTCAGCAGCTGCTCTTACCTGACACTTATTAGGCTGTAATTTTGCACTTTTTGATTTCTTTCCTTTTTCTTTTTCTTCCCTCCCGCCCTGTTTCTTCCACTCTCTCGCTCAGCAACTAGGCTTGGCCCTGTGAAGTGACCTGTGCTTTGGCGTGGAATATTTTCCCCCTGCTAATTTGCAGACAAATCAGAAGCTATCCATTCTTTCAACACGCGAGCATTTTCAAGACGCCAGTAAAGGCTGGTGAAGTGTAACTTCTACAGTACAATCGCCACATTCAGACACTATAAGGCTTTGTTCTGTTGTTGGTTTGTATTTCCACTCAAATGTCAAAAGGCTCTGACTGTTTTCCAAAATATATTAAAGTCAGCTCAGTGGTATCTGCTGCACTTACTGTGGGCCTCTTGCACTCGGGGAACTTGACATGAATGTGAATGAGCACATTTTCTTTTTATTATACACGTTTAGTGAAAAGGACCTAAAACCTCACCAACACTAAATAATGGGTCAGTCAAAAGAAAAAAAATCCAGCAATCACACATGGTTCAAGTGTAGCTCTGGTGAGTGGCTCTTCAACTTCAGTCATTTTACAAGAAAGGTTAACCAAAGTACTTCTATTTAAAAGTAAATAAATAAATAAAAAATTATTCTTCCATATACTGCAAATTAAAGTGTTTTGAAAATGTTTTAATTGATGTATAATTGTTTGAGTGATTCAAGTCTACTTACCTAGACGAGTGTGAACCCACTCACTGAGAACTCGCTGCCTTTGCTCTAACTTAACTTTAAAAGTAATCTACCAGAGTGCACAGGCAATCTACAAAGACCTTGAGGTTTGGTACGCGAGCTGGAGTCCTCATGATCCCATCCTCCCCCGCAGACCGACTAACAACTTAAATGCTTTGTGATACATTAACTGGGCAACTCACACGCCTGCACAAACGGTTACAGGATGAAACAACCACAGGGCAGTAAACAGGCTGGAGGAAATGTACTGGCGCCAATCAGGAATAATAACACAGCCAGACTTTGTGTTTCACATGAAATTCCTGGTGTTAAGTACTTGGACACTTTATTTATTGAGGTATAGGCGACCAGGGTTTTTATTACATGTAGGGCAAACAATCAAGATTTCAAGGATATCACATTTCATTTCAGGGCAGTTTAGTGCACTTGGCATTTTATGTTGACAAGACAGTTGGTGAGGACAGGATGGTTTATGGGCGGTTATGATAGAGAGATATAACTGAGTGGTTTTGGCAAAGCAGTCTAAGTGGTGGTGATGGCACCAGAAGATTTGTCTGAGAGGCAGTGCAGAGAATTTAAAGTCGACCAAATGTTGGATTCTGTAGTTACAATCATGAATGTCAGGGACTGTTTGAGTGAGGCTATTGTAATATTATAAAAAGCTCAAGTGCAGACAAATGGTGCCACTCTATACACGTATGAATATCCATTTCAAGGTTTGACTTTGATTGAAGTGAGAAGAAAATGAAGGCGATTAGGCTGAGAAATCTCTTAAATCAATGAACTTTACTTATTATTTCTTCACATTTTAAAGAACCTTACTCTTGGTGGAAAATGTGTTAATTGGGAAATAATCTTGAATACCTCACAATTTATGTCCAACACCAACGTTCACTGCCAGTGCCCCATATAGTAAGACCTAAACCACAGGTTATGTGAAATAAGCACTAACTTTCCCTGACCTTAACCATACTGCAGTTGAAATTTGCAAAAATTACAGAAAGTAAAAACTTAAAGCTGTCGTCATTGAACTTGTTTCAGGGTTTTGCAGAATTGTCCAAAATCAGCTTATGCTCGTGTACGTTACAGTCTAATTGATATGTTCCTATTTCATTCACAGAGCACGTTTTATGTGCAGAGCCTATATTTACATTTTCAAACATCGGCCACGCTTAAATTCGCCACAGTAAATTTCAAAAATAGATGGGTCCTGCAGAGACATCTTACACTACGTACAGTCAAACTAACTGACAACTTCCTGCATGTAAATGAACAACAGTGTTTCCTAAATGTTTCATATGCCTTCGGTACAAATTTTTACCCAAGCAGTTCTATTCCCAGTTCTATACCCAAGTCAATTCCAACTGTGCCATGAATTTCCATAAGTCATGGCTTTTGTAGCAGCAAATGTACTGGTTGCTATGGCAACCCCTGTGTTAATCAGGGAGCTAATCAGTGATGTGTTATCTTTGCTCACTCTTTTGCAGAAAAAAGCGTAGCTGTAACTGTTGTATAAAAGCCATAACATCCCTGGCAGCATTTACTGTTACCGTTATGGATAATTAATGATGGTGATAAAAACTGTCAGCACTTCAGACCTATTGATCACTGTCTGGAGGATATTATGAATTGCTGAAGCAAGTTACCAGAGCGCTATGGTATTAATCAGAGCAGAGAAAATAGAGACATCTGTGATGAAAATAAGATCGCTGGGGACTGAGGATTATGTTTTTAATGTTTGGAAGTTAAACCCTAAATATTTCCTGTAAATCTGGGATCAGTCGGGATGGACATTACGAACAAATAATGTGTGCCTGAAGGTGAATGATTTAGTGTAGTGATCACTCCAGTAGTCTGAGTTGTACACATTTTGTCAGCAAAAATAATTCACACTTTAATTCACAATTTCTAAACATCTGAAGTAGTGAAAAAAAACAAACTTAGATGACCTTGTACATAAAAAAAAAAAAGCAAATGCATACCATAAAAACCATTGTAATCCCCATTATTCATGGCAAGAGTACTGATAATGTACTGGTTTCCCACTGATCTAGGACCGTCCACCTCTAAAAAGGCAGTCTGTTGAACTCCACATTGCAGAAAGCCTGCGGGTTTACTGGGTTATGGATGGTCTTAAACCTCTTGCTGTGAGGCACTTCTCTGTAAGCAGATGCTGAGGTAACCGCTAACTGGCCGCTTAGATGAACATTTGTGCACGGCAGCCTCTGAAGCACCTCTGATATCATAACACCACCTGTTCTCGCCAGATCTTAAAGAAGCAGAGTGAGTGTTGTCTGTTGCACCGTCTCTCACCTCTCTGACTCACTCGCACTGCTCCTCCTCCAACCTTTGAAACTCTCCCGTTCACTTTCTGTCTGTCAGTTTCTAATGTTTCTTCACAGCACCGAAAGCAAATAAGCGGTAAGTGAAAGGGACACAGAGGAGTTAATATGCCTCTATTTGTTGAGTCTAAGTTTCCAACAAATGATTGCTGTGGTCTTTGCTCTGAAGGAGTCAAATGACAGTTTGTTTGGCAGCCTCCTCTGTGACTCATTTACACTTCACCACTTCATCTCAGTAGGATACATATATCAAAAGAGCGCAAGTGTAAATGTCTCCAAGAAGCATTTGAGACACCAAATTACAAATGTGACTGAGAGTTTGTGAAGACAATAAATCTTTTGCTTCAGTTCATAAATGTAATTCATCCATGTGTTTGTGGATGGGTATTTTTCTTCTTGTGTTTGTGGCATTTAGGTGCATTATCACCATCCTCTGAGTTGCATGGAGCCCAGAAAAACCGAGACAGACTGCGATCACATTTGTGATTTGGCAAACAGAGTCGCATATATTTGTGGCTAAGTGTAAATTAACGCGTATTAAATCTCATCTGGATCTGGACTGCGAAATGAGACACTTGAACCGACAAGTGTAAATGGAGCCTTAGTGTTGCTGTGTGTGGGAGCTGCCAAACTTGATACAGAGTATAGTATACACACAAACACCACACACACATTCACACACAAACACTTAAAAATGGCCCTTATAATATTGCTCAAATGATGATAACATATGTTTCACATATGTTCATCCGGTATAATCTTAATTTCCCTAATCTTCACTTCAAATAACACAAACACACACTTTCATTTTATCGACACCTCGTAGTTACACCCTGTAAAGCTTCACTTTTCGTTGCCTGGTGTGCTGTCTTAACAGCACTTCATAGATGTGTTTGCTGTAAGCATCTGCTTTAACGTGCTGTGATTTTTTAAGTGAGAATTATTAAGCAAAAACGGGGGGGGGGGGGGGGAAAAAGCTAATTGTAGCAGTGCTACAGAAATAACAAGTTGTTGTGACTACTCTTAGTAATGAAGAACAAGCACCCAGCTGTGTTTCGAGGGTGGCCGCACATCAATAGTGTTAACATTGCTACTCTTTCTCATACAGTTTTGATGCTATACTGGACGTAGTTTTAGTAATTCTTTACTTTGTGCTGCCAGCTTTGTCGCCATGCAGTAAAAAATAAACAGCGACAGTTGTCAGGTATTAACGGTTACGGTCTAAATGAGCCGTTTGGATTAACACATTATTATTTTTGATTCGTGATGGAGACACGCAGATATTCTTCAGGATCTAGCTGTTAATCAAAGATGATCTTTGACCTTGAATGAGGGAGCTGCTCTTTTTATTTTCCCAACAGATGACAGACAGAGATGGCATGTCATCCTTTGTGATCAGTTTCGCTACGCACTAGTTGATTGTCTAAACAACAGTGTCGGACATTTGGCTGTGTGAAATAACACACTGTCTTCTAGCCTAATGTCAAGCCTCAGAAGTCTTAGCCTATTCTTCTCCTTTAATCTGTTCTGCCATTTCACGTTGAAAGCTAGTTATTGTCTTATGATGTTAATCAGATTTACGCTACATTGCTGTTACTTATAAGAAAATCTCCACAGAACAAAAAATGTACAGTTTAGCACATTAAGTCAAAACTTAAAACACTTGCATTTTAAAAGTACTTTACTCAATCCAAATCCACAAAGACCCATCAACAGAAATTCACTATATCTTTTACAAGGTGTGATTTCAAATTTAAAAGTATCACCGTATGAGCTTGTTGTTCAGTGCCAACCAACACCATTCACAACTAGATTTATAAATAAGGTAACAAATAAGAGGGAGGTAAGGTATTATAGGTGAACTATGTGCTTTCACAGTGGTCCTTTGCAAAATATCACATCTTTTCAGTTTCTGTTTAAAAGTGACTGGTGGAGTGTTACCTTCCTCTCATATGTATAGCTGGTGTATGCATATCTGTGCTTACTTGTGTGTGTGGCAGCAGCAGTGACTTGTCAGCGATAGGGTGACAGATGGGAGTGTGTCCATCTGTGTTTTTGTAAATGCACACATGGAGAGTGAGTGTGTGTGTGTGTGTGTGTGTGTGTGTGTGTGTGTGTGTGTGTACTCTGTGTGTGAAGCTGTGCAGTGAAGTGCTAGGTGACCTTTCGGGTGGTGTAGAGGTGGCATCACTGTGACAGTGTGACAGAGCGGGCCTCAGCCTTCCTGTAATGGATGAGCACTCTCAAGGTGAACACCTCTACTTCCTCTCTTTTCTCTTCCCCCTTCATCCCACGCGTCCTCTTTTCCCACTGAGACTTGCCGCATGTGGCCTATCTCCTTTGGTTGTTTTTGACCCACTGTGTGTGAGTGATGCTCCCGTGTTTCTTGGCGTTCGCTGTTATGTTTTGTATTTTTACAGTGTTTTTGTCGAGCTGCTGTATGTATCATTAAATAAGACAAGAGCATGTCTCATCCCAAAAATGTGTCAGAGTAACACCTAGCTAGTTTAAAATAAGAAGTTTAACACATTGAAGTCTGTGTTTGATCGCTTCATTATCAGTTACACTAAATTACTACCTATTCTGTTATATCCCACAGAGCTTATCCTGTCAATTGAATTTCTATAGTGCTCCAACAGTCTAGCTGACACTGCCCTTTCAAGGAGAGGATTTATGATAATAATGTTGAAAAGGCACACACTAATCCCTCAGAGAGCGGAGGTGGGGATGGGGTTTTGGGTGAGGGGCGGCGTACAATCTGTTCGTGTTATTGATCTAAGCTGAGGGGACACGCATGGCAGGTCACAGCAACATACTTGCATGATATTGATGGGTGGGTAAGCAGCCGGCCACCCACATCTCTGAGAAATGGACCCTGCTGTTCTGTCCTTTAGCCCGAGCACACTGTGGGAGACTGTGTTCTTCTATCGTGGAGACACAGGCGCTGGCAATGGGCAAAAAGTACGACGGCCAACAGTACTGCTTGATATCACATCACTTGTGCCAACATACAGTATGTCTGACTAAAACAAGACGTGAACCCCAACTTCTTCACTTCCTCGAATGTGTTTCATCTGGGTTCTACTGAAAATCACAAGCATGAGGCCAGGGACTGTTGTGGCACTAGCTGACATCCTGCAGCGACTTGGTGGCAGAAAAACTGAATTCTTTAAGCAGCGTTGTTGATGAAAAAGCTGTGTTCAATGTGGATTAATCGCATCATGCAATACCCTATCTGCTTGATCAGGTCAGTTTCTGTGCCAATATCAACATAGTGGATCGGATCAGCATATCCTGAGTTTAAACATGGGCATAATGTGGAGATGCTGCGTGTAAAAAGAAGAACAAGAACATGGCCTTTGTCCTCAATAACAGTCCAAGGTGAACAGAGAAGGTAAAATATACAGGGGATGATGAGATGGAGAGAAAATAATTTAGAAACATTTAGACAGAGAGAAAAAAAATGATTGTAGAGCACAAGACAACAAAATGTCTGATTCCATAATGTCAGTAAATGGGCTTTAAAACTGCACTCACAAATCAGAGTGAAAAACTACAGTCCTCATGTGAAACATCCTTTTTTAATTAACTGCATGTGACAAATATTTGTATCTCTTTTACTGCAATGTAATCTGAAATAATATAAATTGTTTGTCTTTTGTTTGTTTCAAGCATCAGGGGATTTTTGACTAAACTGACTACAGACTAAACACAGCAAGCTCGGCCTAGCTGTGAGGTTCAGCACAAAATGACCATCTTATCAGCTCGATGTCACTTCAGCTCCGCAGCTACAGCACATCACTCAAAGGTAATTGAATATGCAGCGGCTTTGCCTTTAATTGTCCAATATGTTACTGTAAACAAGTCTAACGAGATTAGCATTTACACCCACTGATATGAGAAATTTGTTATACATATGTGCTCTGTAGTCATTGAGTTAATTGTCAGATCATTAAACGTTAATGACATGATTAGGCCGACGCTCTAGCTGCTTCAGCACAGCACACGAGCCCTTGCCCTGAACTGGGAAACAGCAGAGCGATTCAAAGAAGATTGCATTTGTGACAAACACCATTCCCCACTCATCCATCATGCTTGCCAAACTTAGACATTCATTATAAAGTTTGCCGATGGATGCGGCTCGTTCTACTCGGCCATTCATTTTTTAAGGCCCGCTCTCTCTCTCTCCCTCTCTC
This sequence comes from Seriola lalandi dorsalis, assembly GCF_002814215.2. Lineage (NCBI taxonomy): Eukaryota > Metazoa > Chordata > Actinopteri > Carangiformes > Carangidae > Seriola > Seriola lalandi. Next base: position 168,814 of record NW_019525041.1, read on the forward strand.
TCGCTCTCTCTCGCTCCATCCGCTCTTTCCATCTCCATCATTGTACCTCTCACTCTCTCTTTTGCTTTCTCTGCGTGCGTACAGTGCGGTGTGAATGAGTTTCTCTTGTTCCTCCTCTCCTACTGTGGACTGAAAGATGCTGAGCAGCAGTGTAACAAAAGGAGGCAGTGCATTAATTAAACACAGCAATTTGCTTTCCTCTCCTTTTTGTTGTGGGGACAGCGCCACTAAGATTGATGAAGCACTGTCTTATACACAAGAAGCCCACTACATCTATATCTGAGGTTGATTGTGATGGAACACCCATTAAATAGCCAGTATGTATTAAGATGTCAGCTTTTATATTATAAACTGTGTTGGTCTGTTCATTCATATTTTATTTCATTTATTAATCTTTCTTTTTTTTTTCCTTTTTTTTTTTTTTACCAACCACTCTTTTGCATGTAAGCATATTTGTTTGCAAAGCAGCAGTCATGCTAATAGTGGCTTTGCAAGCGGTGCTACAGCGTAAGTTTTTCCAGAGCAAAATCAAAAGGGAGATGAGGGAAGAACAGGAGACAGATGGAATCCAGCTAAATATACTTTTGTGAAAACGCGGGTACAATTTTAATTAGTTTGGTAAATTTGACACTGCAGCCTCACATTATGCACAAATGTGATAACAAACATTTACTATGTCTCTGAATGCTTTAAAATCAAGCATGGAGGACAAAAGAGTAAGACATCTGGACTGTTAATGGTAGATAAAGGGAGGAGAAGGGCTAAAAACTGCCATGGAAGTGCAAAAGGAGCCCTAGAGGGTCTACTTATTACCTTACAACCCTGTATGGATTTCACATTGAAGGGCTGTAATGACCATTTAATGAAGGCTTTCATCAACAACATTCACATCTATTACAGCTTATTATTAAATGAGTCCCACAGGGATTTGTCTAAAGGAGGCAACAGAGGCAATGTCCCAAGTGAAGAGGTCCACTTCTGGTGAATCAGCCAACCCTCAATTCTTGAGGCCAATGCAGATCTTGATATTTAAAGTTTAGTTTAAGAGTTTAAAGATCAAGTTACTACCAGAACACAGCAGAAAAGCTGTGTTTCCTTTCCCTCTCTGTTTGACAGATGTCAGAAATGTGCTCTTTCACACTTGTGTGCACACCCACAGTTGACAGTTGACATCGATGTCACCGTGCAGCGACACATCCTGGAACACACATCTACTGTATATCACCTCACAGGCCTGATAACTTAAGTGGGCTGAAAAAGGTGACTGCAAACCTTCCTCGCTTGCCCATCTCTCGCTCTTCCTCTGTGCTGTACATGCAGATGGCTGCGGAGAAACTCCACTGACCAGATCACAGAGCTCTGAGCCGTTCATCATTTATCGTAGCACACACTGAACCGGCCAGACAGCCAGAAGAAGTTGTCAGGGTACAGTAGCTGAGGTGTGTTGATGCAAATGTGATAAAACTGCAGCGTTTCTGGAGACTTAAGATGCAGCACAACGCCACTAGTGTGTGCGATTTTACACAGTAAATATTAGACATAGGTGTTCTGATGCGCATCTTACGCTAACTTGAGATGGGAATTGCTCGCATCCAGTAGAAAACGAATAAGAACAAAACTTGCAACACACCACTTTCACTGCACAGAACACACTGAAGTAATCTCACTTTGGGCAAAACAGTATTACTAAAGCCAAGTTACGAGGCACCATTTCAGCTAACACCAAACAAAAACAGTTGTTTTAGCAGGGTCCTGCATGTTGATGATGTTGGAAATCGTGTCAATTATTCCTTTCCAAAAGTTATACTTCCAGTTGCAATGAAATAGTATTCCTTTCTCTGTTTTACATTTACATCTGTTTTTTCAGGGGTTAGATATGTTTTCATAAGCAAATTAATTTGGATCAATCTAAATTGATTATTAATAGAATTTGTGCTTTATAATAAGCCTATTCCAGTTCCTGCTCTGTAATATCTGTCTGAAGATCCTCTATTCACACCATCCTATTATAAGTTGAGGTTTCTGTAGACGTCCTGGGGTCTGATGTTGCCAGTTCTTCAATAATACTTAAAATGTCCCATATTTTACACTTTTCCTGTGTTTTAAGTTTTGATATCCATAAGAAGATATATTTGTGGTTTTAAGCGCCAAAAACAATCTCAGTATAGTTTTACATCTCTCTCTCACACATCTCTCTGAAGCTCTAGCAAGAACAAAGTTTTTTGTGTCGGTCTCTGAGCCTCTCTTCTGATTGGCTGACTGTTTTCTGAGTGACACACAGCCAAGCCAACCATAGGTACCATGGATTGTGACTACTTTAGTACTGTAGCTTGGCAAAACTCACCAGCAAACGTAGAAGTCCACTGAGATGAGCTGAACAGTCAAATTCAGACCAAAACGCCCCGTTATTTCAGAAAAAATACACTTTAGCTACTGCTCTCTAATATTACCATCTTTGGGAAGGCTGTGCGGGGATATATCGGCTCCCTGACATCCAACGATTGTGCAGCATTTTCGCAACATTTTCTTGTTTTGTAGCTTGCGAGCTCAAGCTAGCAGGTTCCCGAAACATATCTTGTGATTCATATCAAGCTGTAACTGTTCTGCTTAAGCTTTCTGAGAAGGTCAGAGTGGAGACATGTATCCAGAGGACCTGTGATAGATTGGAAGGGTCTCAAGTCTGCTTTTTAAAGAACTGTGACCAAGACACGTACTGAGTGAGACATGGTACAGTTAAAAAACTAACACATCTTTGCCATCCCTATCATAATTTCTCAGCAGACATCTACACCGCCACTATATATCCAACATATATCTCTAGTGTAAAGACTATTTGCTTGTAGATATGTAATTAGTGACAGATACTTTGCCACGTTCTACCCGCCCCCAAGTCACTAAAGTAACACTTTAATTCCAAACGTAGTTATCTCCGAGACTCACTGAACACCCACCTCTTTCTCTGTAGTGCTGCTCCTTGTTCCTCAATTCCTTCGTTGTATTTCTCTTCTGTCCCTCTCTCACCTCTGGCCTCCCCTCGGTGCTGCAGCCTCTCGCCTCTTCACTCTAATTGATAGGAGCAGACTTAGTTAAGATGTCACCTGAACACATCCACAGCCCTCAGATGTGGCGACAGCCCACCATCGACAGCCCACCCCATGCCACACATGGACTAACTGATGGTTAAATTGGTGTTGTAGGAGGGTCAGGAGTGCCTGCGGGCCTCAGGGAACATTTGACCCTTCCTGTCACACACACGCACACTCGTACACACTTTCCACCCTTCAGCTGGTGAGGCTGAAGCACCGCAATCCATTTACTCCAACAGCAGCTCAATTAACACCTACAGCCAGTAGTGCAGGTTCTACGGGCTTTCAAGTATGCACATAATTACACATATGTACATGCATACACGGCTCACCAGAAGCATGTATTGTGACTGGTAATTGCTTCCCTAGTTCTGACCCAGCTGTCATGATCAGTGGGCTTGACCAGGTGATTAGAGAAGACAAGCAACCAAAGCCATTGATTAGAGACATCCATTCCATAGGATATAGATTTATGAGCCCCTCCACTGCACAATGAGACAGTCCAATGGGATTTCTTGTGTAAAGGTTACAAAAGGGTAGAGAATCTTCTCCTAAAGGATTTTCATTTCTAACAGGATAGAAGTGACCTTTTCAAGAAACTTTGTCAGAATAGTAAAGGATGCAGTAATTGCAGAACATGCATCTTTAAAATTCAGAGTATGGATTTCCCTGTTTTGACAGGATTGCCATATACATTTTTCTCTAGATTGAAAAACAAGTAATTATTCCTTCTTCTCTGATGAAAAATTGTCTAAAAGTTGGCAGAGGGCAGTCTAATGTATATTTACACTTACTCTTTCACTTGGCAGATACTTTTATCCAAAGCGACTTAAAAGTTTCAGTGCAGTAGGAGACCTTGGAGTAAGCACTAAGTACTAAACCTACTCATGAAGACAAAGTGCAAAGAGATCAGGTAAAGAAGAGAACGGTAAGTGCAAGTTTGGCATGTTAGGGTGTTAGAGGTGTTAGTAGAGGAGGTACTCTGAGAGGAGATGAGTCTTCAAGAGATTCTTGAAGATAGAGAGGGACGTCCTTGCTCTGATAACATTTGGTAGCTCGTTCCACCATCGAGGAATCACAAACGGGAACAGTCTCGGCTGAGATTGCGTGACAATGCCATACGATGTTGAACATAGAGTATATCTAGATGATTTAAGGAAACTGACCATTATCATTGCAGTGTTTTTACTTTACTGACCACTGGAATTAAAACATGATTACTGTGTCAATTTATACCATGTTATATCAATAACACATTTAATGCATTATTCTTAGTTATTGTATACAACTACTTTTATGTAATAAAGAAAAATATTAAATTTACTCTAGATGTCTCTGTAATAAATAAGCTACTTGGAAAATATGAATTTAAAGCATTTCAGACCTCAAATAATGTATTTCAAATAATGTATAGCTGAATTAGATGGGATCAATACTCTACAGTTGTTATTGCTGCATGGGGCAAATCAATAGACTGTAATAGAATTGTTTCTGTTGTGTTTGTGTGTAGATGATATTGTATCTGGAGAGTCATTAAAGTCTGTGAGAGAGAGAGTGTGTGTGTGTGTGTGTGTGTGTGTGTGTGTGTGTGTGTGTGTGCAGTATGTAAAGTAGGAACAGGTTTAATAGGACCAGACTGCAGAATGGATGCAATTTTATTACTTTTTCAGCCACCAGAAGACAAATTCATAAAATAATGCCAGGTTGTTTTTTTATACATATATATAGTCTTAAACTTGAATACCATTCATAACTTAAACATAAAACATGTCAGCATATTCCCAACTTCCAAAGTCTATTCTTTTTTTCAGTAATTAGCTTTGTTCAGTATGTAACTGCATGCATTAACAGGGATATACATTACAATATATGCAATGGTCAGCCGATTTTCCGTTCTGGAAATGGATATTATTTATTTAAAATGCAGCCTGGGCTGAGATTTCAGTTTTGTTCACTAATCTGTCAGGATGTCAGGTCAGAGAAAATAATCTTTAAGAGTTAAGAAGACACTAAGCTGGACATGCCCAACTTACAGTACAACTGCTCCCAATACTCCAGTTGCAACCAGGACGATCCCACTTATGAAATAAGTTAAATGAGACATGAGGCATTAACCTTATTCCCAAGGAGGATAGTGAAAATGAGGACAATGGAGAGTGAAAAAGGTATTACAATCCATTCTACAGTTCAGTGGGAAGGAGGGGGTCTCATTTACCTTCTGAAGAAAACACATTCCAACAATATTTCTGTGGATAAAAATTGGCCACAAGCCTGGCCTGTTGTACCGATGTAAACTCACAAGCAAGACTGAGCATCTTCGCCCCTGCTGTTCACCTGGTGATCAGCAAAAGTGTATCGCAAGAAACTCGCTGTCAGGCAGAATGGATTGTACTTAATTTCCAATAAGGTGCCTCAGAGCAATCCCTAATCACGCCTTTAATTAGAATCCCTTGGTCATTAAGGAAAGATAATTCAGTGAAAAATACCTCTGCTCTCTGTGGGAGCAGCAAGGTGGCAGACGGACGAGCGGTCTGCTCTGTACACAGGCCAAAATCTCTCCTCTGTGCAGAATATGTCACAGAGGACCCGATCTATGCAGGCTAAAAACCAGGCTTCATGCATCTGCCTCTCATAAGACATTCAGCCTAAAATAGAAACATTTGTCTTTTATCAACAAACATTTTGCCAAAGTCGGAAGGTGTGTTTCTGTGCACTAATAAGGATTTAGCAATATTTTGGATCAAAATAACGATGACAATCCTGGATTTGTCAACCAAATCTGATCAAACCACATCCTGATAGTCTAAATGACTCAGATTAGCTGAGTGTAATAAAATGAATAATAACTTAGCATGTTTTCTAACTTTGATTGTCGTCGTGGGGAAATATTTAAGCTTTGAAACCCGGTTTCAGGGTCTTTGAAGAGCAACTACACACCAGCTGAAAATCTTGTTTTTGCTGACCTCCAGTGGTTTAACTTCCCACCTGCTGCAGTGATGTATGTGTGTACTCTTGGGTGTGTCAAGTACAGTATGACATCACTGTTCTGTGTGCTTACAGGTGAAAACAGCACACACAACAAACCACACCCATCCGTGATGCTCGCTTGGTCATGTGAGGGCAGTGGAACAGCCTGGTATCAAGTTACTCTTTAAAGTCAGCAGCTGAACAAAGTCGACAACTCTAATGCTCCTACGCATCAGCACTAAATACACCTGTGCCCTGAGTTAATTAATAAGCCTTGCCCATTACCAGGCAGTCAAAATACCTAGCCTTAAGGAAATCAATAATGTGAGCCTTCAAGTCAACCTAACACCAGTGGCGAGGACCGCAAAGCATACTGAACATACCATTTGGGAAATAACAGAGAAAAAATCCTAGAAATAGACAAAACTTTAAAAAGGAGGATCTGACTACAGTGCCCTTATTTTTTTGTCCAAACCCTAGTAGAAAAGTTTATTTTGTTTACTTTAGTAAGTAAGTTTTTTGGTCCAACACTACAATGCAAGCCAGACTAAGGAACAAAAGTTACATGAACCCAAAAATACTTTTTTTTTCAGTGCATTGACTCAGTAACCTGTTGTACCACCAGCTCAGAGACTGTGTCAACGTGAGAATCAAAATAAATCCCGACCGCAGTGGGAGAGCCTGTGTAGCCCTTGAACATTTTCCTGCACACTATAAAAAAACATTTGTTAGTATAGTGCATTTACACTTTCCAGTCTATCGGTCTAGAAGAACAATTCAGTGAAATTCAACTGCGTGCTCTCTTTTATTTTTCTGTTATGTATTATCTCTATCACTTGGGTGTCACATATTTTCTCTCTTACATTGTACATATTTGTCTTGTTTGTGTGTGTGTGTGTGTGTGTGTGTGTGTGTGTGTGTGTGTGTCTGTCTGAGATTCAATCTGTGTGTGTTTGTGTGGATATATAGTGGCGTTTGGTTAATAATCTGCTGACCATTTCATTACAGTAATCAGGGCTGGGATCGGCAGCGGTGGCAGGATGACTTAGAGCTCAGGGCCTCGCCTCATTAACTCTCTGTGACCAACGAGCGACGCCCTCGCGACAAATTGGAATTGCCTCAGCAGCCAGACTCAGACTCTTCAGCTCTTCCGCAGTGAGTCCAGTGAAAGTAAAGATTATATCCCTTCTTCTCTAATCTGACGATCGTACCTGAGATCATGTCCCACATCGCCTGACTCCTTTTCCTTTGGAGGCTTTATGTTGAATTTCGATTTGGACATCAGAAGACGGAGTGACGTATTTCACTAAAATCCTTCTTTTCTGACTGATGTATCATTAAAAGTTTCCCAGCACTGGTGCACACAGTCACTTAGTCTTTTGCCTACAACTGCACCTTTCATTAATATGTATGTGTATAGTCACATTGTAAACCGACTCCGTTCCTTTCCTTTCATCTCTATGCTCTATTCCACACCGTTGAACCCAAGGTAACTGTTCATTTGTTTCTGCGCCTCTATTTATTGTTTTCAATTCATCTTCTCATATGTCATGTGCTAAATATACAGTCTTCTTTACCGTGAACGGGTTTCTTGCCTCGAATAACCCAGTGACAGGTAGTTACTTTGAAAAGGAAGGATGAAAACACATGCTATATTTAAATCAAAAGACATCTTCTGTAAACACAGTGCATGGCTGCTATGTGTTCGCAACCGCCTGAAAATCTGGCCTCTAGTGGAAGGTGTTTTTAAACTCATTAAGCATCACTAACTCCCACTTGTACATCTGAAGTGAGATCCTTTTCTGATGCTCGACCCGTGTTTACTGAAAGCTGAGGAAGAGGAGTATGAGCGTGTGTGTGATCAATTATTGCATGGTTGTTTTCCTGTCTATACACTTTTTTTTTTCTAAAGATGTGCTGGAATGATGTTTGTGCGTGTGTTCACATGTGGCTTCAAATCCACACATTTGAAGGTATCTAGATAGAGTGCCCACAGCTTGAATAATGACCTGCTGTCATCTCCAGGCCCTCTGAATCCCCCTCTTAATCAGCCCCCTCCATGTGCAGTCATACAATTTAATTAGCTGCCCACCAACGTTATTATTAAAACTAATCATAAACATCCCACCAGACTATGATCATGCCCTGATGTGAGGTTTTTAATGCAACAATAACAAGTGAATCCAAAAAGAAAGATCTTTCAAGGCAACATAAAAACTGCATTCCTGGAAAAATCCGGAGCAGGCAGCGCAGGGGGGGGGGGCCTCTTAACCGTGACACTTCAATGTAAAGATCCTTACTCTGTGTCCCTCTGTTGGAACTAAATAACCTCCATATTTCCCTGTGTGGCTGACACTAATGGGAATCACGCTGTGTTGCACAACTCACCGCCCGGCCTGCGTGCACTCACTGATGCTCAACCTACTGATTGGGTTGGTGACTGAGGTCATCTTTTTCTGCACTGACCACAAGTTGTAGAGCAAAACTTCAATAACCCGCTGGGCTAATGCAATTAGTAGCCAACAACCATATCACTTACAGAAGCGATGAGTGCTGCCCGGAGGGGAGGAACGCTGTTTGGGTCTGTGTGTGATAAACAATGAGTTCTTCACAAAAAGGGAATAAGAAGGGGGGGGGGGGGGGGGGGGGGTAATGTTGATGCAGGCTTGGTGCTATCAAGTCATCAGTGTGAGGTTAGGGTGAGCGAGAAAGAAAGAAAGGTGAACAGTGTGTTATCAACATGGGATAAGATGTTATTTCAGGATTTTCGTCAGTTTTGCCCCCCCACTATCAGGCCTCTGTATCTCATGAACACTCCATAGCTACGCTGTGTTCACATTGCAGGAGATATGGCACCAGTAAAAGTGTTTTCCTGTCACACAAGCATAACAGGAAGATAAAGAGCTTAGAAATCTTATGGTTTTCCAGTCAGGAAGAATCATGACAAAATTTCTGTTGCCATTCTGTCTGTATATGTTGCTGCATTTTTGACTGGGTATGAAGATTAAAAAGTTGTAATAAAATTAAATATAATATTATATAAATTGTCAAACACTGAAACATTTTGAAAATTAAAAAGATGTACTATACTTTGCATTTGCAAGGAAAAATACACATTTAGAGCAATTTGTGTTGCTTCGGTCAGGAAATATTACACTGTTATTATATTACACATCAGGGCTGCACGATATGTAAAAAAATCATATAGCAATTATTTTGGCAGATTCTGCGTTTGCAATATGAGTCACGATTTCAGTTGGAATGATTGTATTTGCATTTCATTTTCACTGTAAAAAATTTTAAAATGATGTGATTTTTGTTGGGTCTTGTACCAAAGAAGCATGTTCCCTCAGGCTTAGTCTCCTGAAGCATTTAACCGCGGTGATTGTAGTTAATAATACTCTGTAATACTCACGTCACCTATTATATGGAAAAAAACTCACAGATATCTGTGATAATTTAAGCAAATTGTGATGCATAAAACTTTGGCAACCACTTCTTTAACAGCAACATCCAGGGTGTATATCGTTTCGTCTCTCGTTGCAGTTTGACCTTCAACCTGATCACAATCAGCACCTGATGTAATTAATGAGGTGATTAATTGCTGGATTGATCCACTGATCAATCAAAAGGCTCCCGGGTAGAAATTCGTGCTCTAAGTGCAGTGTAATTACTGTGAATATTAGGAGTTTAATTGGTTCCTAGGGTCAATTTTATTGAAAATGTGTTTTTAATTCGTAGTATATTTATGTGAACTATTTTAGTATGAGTTACTGAAATAAAAATAAGAGCACCAATAATTTAAATAATAAATAGAGTGTGAATAGAATATTAAAAACGTTCAATATATTTTGAATAAAACAATTTAATTCTACTTTTTGTTTTCAATTCGACATCGCTCAGTTGAACTCTTTAAACCATGGCTTAAATCATATGACCTCACAAGTAGCACAAGTATTGTATTAAGCTTTATAAAACTGTCTTCAGGCCAGCGCCCTAAATGTCAACGATTCGAATCATCAGATGAGAAGCCCCCGACTCGAATCTCATTTTGCCTGCTGACTCACTGCACATTGTTTTAAACTGTGTCATGGTACACAGAGTAATGCAGGATAATAGCAGGCAATAAACTTTAACAAACCGAACCATGTTTCAAAATTACTTGTGACTTGACTTCTTTCTGAATGTTAGCAAGGCCGACAAACTACTTCTGAACCAGATGCTTGTACAGATTGTTCTCCTGCTGTCCAGGATGATGGACTTTGCAGATGACAGAGCTGTCGATGCCTGACACTAGTGACGTTCAGCTTATTGCTGAACTAGGACCAGGACTGGACTTGTAGAAATGTGTTGTTTTTTCATCATGAAAAACATCATCAGCAGTAACGTGAATAATCTATTTTTCATTCTCGTATGCAAGGTGGATTAAAGAAACAAACATCAGTGATAATGTTGAGTATTCATAGAAACAAAAAAGATATCCATCAATAAGACGAGTCAAATATTCGAAATTCTGGCTTGAGCACGGCCCGACTGTAGGTGAGAGGTTTTTGTAGTACAGAAACCAAAACCAATCCTGGTCATAGCCTTTAGCTGAGCATTATGGACAAGTCACTCGTTGCCAAAATCTGATCCTGCCTCAACTAGGGGCGGAGCCAGACATTGTAAACATTTGGGGCTTAGCCCAAACTTAAGGGGCCGAAAATCAAACCATCATGTGTTTTCCGTCAAGCCTGAAGGTTCTGCTAATTGGCAGGCAACCAATATTTCCCCAGGGCTGCAATGGTGCAACAGATATTTTACTCTTCATACTGTATCAGCAAAAAACACAAAAACAAGAGGCTACATAGTGTGGCTTCATTTTGCTTTGCTAAGCTTTCCAAGGATGGGCAACGCTGGCCATGGTGTCGAACAATCGATGCTTTGATTGTCTGACAACATACAGTAGCCAGGGAGTGCAAGGCTGAGTCTGCAGCCAACCTTCAAGTCTTAGGTGTTTACAGAGACAACTGACAGACAGGAAAGTCAAAGTGAAAGGAAGAGCATGAGCAATAAAGTGTGTGACAGTGAAGACATGATGAAAAACACAGGTAGTAAAAACAGGGAGAGAAAGAGAGGTGAAATGAGGTGGTGGTAGTGGGAGCTTGGAGCTGGGGGAAGGTGACCCTGAGATACAGGCAGGGCTGTTCATTTAGGCAGGCAGGGAGCAGAGCAGTGACAGCCAGCACCAGAGTAGCACTGGACCCCTGGAGAGAGGCACCGTAGCAGATGGAATAAGAGAATTTAGATTAAACAATCCCACACAGCACAATGTCACCATGTTGATGCTGTTCACTTATTAGAGGTGATGTTAGACTCTGGTACCTGAAGGATTTGGCAGTTAAAGAGTTGAATTCTTCTGTTCCTCTAATATACAGCCTTTTAAAGAAAATGAATACAAAATTCATATCTGTTCAGGGAAGCAACTGAAGTATTTTAATTATTGAATTATTGATTAATCTCTAAATTACTCTATTGATTTACTTCTTCTGGACAATGTGCATTAATCAATGTGGACAATGTGCTAGTGTTAGCAAAAAGGTTGATTTTCAACTAAGTAATTAGCCCTTACAACAATAATGAAACACACGAAGTGAAATAAGAACAGAAGAAAGCAGACAGAAACATGAACCAACTGGATGTTAGAGGAGTAAGTCAAGCATCATGCAAAGAAGGAAGTGCACAATGCAGACTTATTAATCGATCAACGGATGAATTTTTGTAGTCTATAAAATGATAGAAAATGGTGAACCCCTCTTCACAATTTCCCAGCCTGAGGTGAAGTATTGTCCAAAAACCCCAAAGATATCCATGTTACAGAGCAGCAACTCTGAGAATATTTGGCATTTTTGTTTGATAAATGGCTTAGAATTTTAATCATTCTCTACGGACTATCAACTCTCTATTAAATGAATAATCGTTTCAGCATGATTCATTGGTCCTGCTGTACGTATAACCTTCAGTTGTGCATTTTGTTTTGCGTTACATTCCTTGCATTTCTCGGTGTAATGAACATGAGTATTGACCACCGGGGGCAGTAAACACACCATGAGCAGCTAAAGTGAGTAGAAATGCAACAGCGGAGCAACTTGTCTATCTATGGTAAATCCGTACAAGCCATGAACTGAGAGGAGTCATAACATCACACTGTTTTAAGAAGGCAGTCAACAACGTCGACTCCGCATTAAAAAAAATGTGCACATGTACTGGCTTTTATTATACACAGGATAATATATATTATACCTGTATCGTGTCCTGCGAATCCTTTGAAGCAGTTTCATAATGTAAAAATGTTGAATGCCCATCTCAAAGAAATGCAGAAAATTGTATCAGAAATAGAAGAATCTTCAGTTTTATAACATTTAGGAAGAATATACAAGATTTCAGCTATTACAGATGTTTGACAGGGAAGTCATACAAGCCTTACAGTAGAAAATGACCCCATGTGGAATCCAATCAATAAGAAATCCAATAAGAAGAAAGTGAGAGCAGATTGAGTGTGGACAGGGTTCGCCAAACTCATCTTTACTGGCTGCTGGACTTCTAATTTTTCCACCTCAGTCTCATTCTCCATTTCAAGGACACATTGGCTGCTGAGAGTGTGATGGCAGTGTGGCTGTAGCAGTGATGCTCCCTCCATTGTGGTTGGCCGGCCAGCTGCCTGATGTATTATATCTTCTGATTACCACCCACCACACACACTGATAAGATCCAAGCTGGAACAGGACAGAGGCCAGAGTGCCAGCACTCAGTCTGTATGCCTTTTGTAAGCCAGTATCAGCATGCCTGTGCATATGAGCATGTTTGTCTGTCATGTTTGTATTAGTGAAGACCACCTGACGTCAGCACTTCACATCTGGGTGGTGTGAAAAAAAAAAGGGAAATACAATCCTCTCTCTCTCTCTCAAACTTGGATGAATAAACAAACATAAAAAATATGCATACGAGTGGAGAGTTTAATTTTTTTCTTTCATGTAAAAAACATTTGAAACTACTCCGGATATTTTTTATGTAGGAGATATTTTTTATTTATTTATTTTCTATCTGATGTCCTATTGATTGGGTTTATTGTGTACTTCCTTGAGTTGTTCATTCCTTTGAGATGTTTATCACTCTGGACAGGTTGGATGGTTGGAGCCTTGCAGCCTTCTGGTATCTATATGGCTGTGGAAACTGTTTTTAAACAATTTCATCTGATGAAGATCCAACTGTGAACATCACCCGTGTAAATGAATTTTTCATTTTGAGTCAGAGCGCAAGTGCTGATTTTCAATAGCTTTGCACTTACATGTGTTGTGCATATGATTGTGCTCTTTCAAAATAATTGGGAGTATTGGAAGTAACCAGATGGTGTGTGTGTGTATCCATACTGTTTGCGCTTATTGTAACTACTCATGCTGCTAAGATCATTTTGCTTTATTATCGCAATTGTTGTGCCTTCTCTTCATGACAGAGCCATTTCTCACCAACACACTCTCTTCTTCTAACTAATTCATTTTCCTGAACAGAATTTATCTTCCATTATTCCGCACATACAGAAATACAATCATATTTCCTCTTGACTGAAAAAGAGGAAAAGGGGCTTTTGCTGCCAGGGAATGTCATCTTTTTTTTTTTTTTTTTTTTTTTTTAGATAGGTCCTGATGATCACCTCTATATGTAAACTATTTGAATTTATAATGTGGAACTGATGGATGCATTAATTTCCTTGGCCACTTGTCTAATTCAATATTGTGCGTTTGTCTGAGAGTGCTGCCTCTTCTTCTGACTAGTGTTACAAAACTCCTCTGGGGGGAAAAAAATTCTGTGCAAAACTCCTGTCTGAAAAAAAGTGATAAATAGACATTTATCTCTCTCTTCAGTCACTGACACTCGTCTGTCACTGTCTGTGTTCTTTCTGCCTAGGGAGCAGGTTTATATGATAGCTGCTCTGCCACAGATTATCTATGCACACTTGAAGAGTACAAGCGCATACACACATATATACATTCATGCCCATTAATGCAAAAAAAAACTTTCATACACAACACAGACATCACGCAGGTACAGATGGATTTTTAACATCAACAGCCCATAGTCATTTTTTCCTCATCTCCCCCCTCCCCTCCCCCTCTCCTCCCTTTCCCCTCATCTCCTGAACCTCCACAGGGTTCCTCCTGATTCATTATTTCCTGTCAACATGCAACTCTTGAGGCCTCTCGTGCACTGGAGCCCCTTATCTAACTTCACTTGAGCTGTTAAATGGGTACACATCCCCACTTCCTAAACATGTGAACCATGTGTTCATACGTTCAACTTTTAAGTGAATAATGTGGAAAAGCTTGTGCTCTCGCATCCAGGCTCATCAAGAAGTGGTGTCAGGTGCATAAAGCCTTAAAGCCCGAGATAACCATCCTGTGACTGAAAAGTTTGCCTTTATTTCAGTGGGTATTCTCTATAACAGTAGGAGAGTTTTGAGAGAATAAATAATTAATTTTGACTTTAAAAACTTTAAAACTTAGACTTTGTCCTAGTGGACTCTTGGAAGTATATAATCAGGATGTTACACAGGTTTTGGGCTGTGGCTTCTGAGCTCATTTTAAATTGCATCTAAATTGGATTAGTGGATGTAGAACAAGACAAGGTCAAAACCTAGAATATGGGTCAATGTGTGAAAGTGAGGACGTAGTTGTTAACTCATGTGGAGTTGCTGTAAACAACTCATTATAGTGGAAGGTGGCTAAAACCTGCACAAAAATTGCCTAAATTTCACTAGATGACGTAATACACTACGCAGCATATTCTCATTCTGCTTAGTGTCAGCTGGATTCAGCTCCTTCTTTGTCTCTCCTACTCACTGTGCTCACTTATACAGTATTTTAATACAGCTGAATTCCCAATAACGCTGTTCTCATTTACAACATTTCTGTTTCTGTTGTCAGACAATGGAACAAGTTTGAAATAGTGACCGAAACGTGGCCACTTAAGACTATAAATTAAAGGGCCTAAATAAATACGTGGAGAAACATAAAGTAGATGCTCAGGGCACTGAATGATTTGAAAATGATTTGAATCATTTGCTGTGGCCTTCGCAGTAACCTGATCTCAACCCAGTTTGACCCCTATGGGAGACTTTGGGTGTCTGAAAGCGCTTTCCAGTATCTTTGGAAGAATACTGTTCATCACATCACTTGTAGAAGATTGTTTTGGAGGCTTGTTGTAGCCAAACATTTCACCAAGACATGCACAAGACACACAGAAATGCACAGAAACAAGAAGAAACACCTTACTCTGCATCTTGTCTTTTTGCCCTTCTTGCTATAGGATCCATTGATTCTGTCAAGCCAACATGAGTCCATCGTCTCTGCTTGCAGTTGGAGAGAGAGAGAGAGAGACAGAGAGAGAGAGAGTATAGATCATATGTGATTTATCCAGTGTTGGACGGTCTGCCAGTAAACTATACATACTGAAGAGGATCAGGGGGTTACAGAGGGGAAGGTCACAACAGTATAAATATTGAAACAGCAGTCATAGGCATGATTTGTGTGTGAAGAACAGAAGAGGGTTGGAGATAGTTTTGTTTTGTGTAACAATCTTCCTAGATGTTTCCACTGATGTTAACTTTTCTGTTAATCTGACAGAACATTAACATATTACGACCACAGAGGTTTGTCTGGACTGGACAGTCGCTTGTTACTTTGTACTAAGGTGTTGTTAATGTTTGTCTGTCTGAGTTATGGGACATTGCAAAGCAATCTGGCACCAGGTTGTTGGGGTCAGAAACCTTAATGAGCTGATCTGAGACCTTGGACTGTCATGTTGGCAGTGCAGGAAAAAAAAAAAAAAGCCAGTGCCAGTATGAACATGATCAGTGCAGTATCACATGTCATAATCATATTATTCAGAACAATGGAAGTGATAGAGTACTATGGCTGAATAAAGGGGTTAACACAATTATTTTGGATATAACTTTTCTGTCAGTCAATTGTATCATTATACTATCAGATTAAATTTGAGCGTATTCTTTCATTTATTCATTAAATCAGTGTTCAGTATATAATAATATTCCTCAGGGTTAACACAAATGTAAAAAGTCTGGAAAGAGGTGATGAAAAGAAAACACTGGTATCTGATTGGGTTGCGGTTGTCAGACATTTCCATTAAAGAAGAAAAACGTAATAACTGAAAATGACTCACAAAGGTAGCAGTGTTGCATATATGAGCAGGAAATAAAGCACATTTAGCAACAGATAAGCAGCCAGTCAGCAATATTTCTCAAAGAGCTGGAAACTATACAGACTAACTCGCCTTTGTTTTTCACTTTAAAAAATTTACACTTTTAAGTTGTTTTCTGGAGTGTATAATTCCCCCCCACACACACACACACACACACACACACACACACACACACACACACATACACACACACAATATTTTAAACTACTGTTCAACATTTAATGTCTCTGTATCCTTTAACATCTGGCATCCAAACTCTGTTCTCTCCCGCTCTTTTCTCCCACTGTGTCCTAGCAGTCCTGTGGCTGTGAAGGTCAGTCTGTCTCCCCTTATATTACGACCCTGACTGATTGCACTGCCTTTGGGGCAAGAACCCAATAGAAGTGTGTGTGTGTGTGTGTGTGTGTGTGTGTGTGTGTGTGTGTGTGTGTGTGTGTGTGTGTGTGTGTGTTTAACACCTGCATGTACTGCACATGTAGGTGCTGATGCATGTGTGTAGCGTATTTCTTCTATATAAGTGGGTACTGAATGAATGGGTGTACGTTTTTGGGGTGAATTGTGAAGAAGAAGCAAACTGACTGGAGCATTTTACACTTGAAAAATAAACTTGCCAGTGCTCTCTGGTGGACAAACTATTCAAAGGAGACACTTTAAAAATTACCACAAACGTATCTTCGGCATTTCTGTACTGGAATTTCTTGTTTCTTAATGGATCAAATACTGTGTCAGGCTCTAATAACATCCACGGAGCATGGCGTTCTTTTTATCCTGATGCCAAGTCATACCAGAGACTATCTGCATTTAATACTGTTCTTGTATCCACAAAAGAGGCAAATTTTTCTCATATTTGGTAGAAATTGGAAAATGCAAAATTATTCAAAAGTTTTTGCATTCTTTTATGAAATGCATATGATCAGACTTCACTTTATTTTTGAGTGTGTTTTTTTTGTTTTTAAATAAACCTACCAACAATTACCAAACAGATTATTATGAACAAAAATGTTCAACAAATATGTTATGCTTGTGGTAGAACAGGGCAAGGCATTTGACCTTTGGGTATGTCACTGTATAAAGTACACTGGGGTATTCAGAGATGGTATAAGCAGTCCAGTGTGTATCAGGCAGCAGCTTGCGTCTCTTTAGAGGGAATTATCCTTGTGCAGTAGGTGTAGAATTGCCACAAATGAATGAATGGTGTCTTAAATTAAATTAGCCCGGGAGAGAAAAACACATTTGGTTACCATGCTGCTCTGGTCCCAGGAGACCTAAAGCCCAATGAAACAAATAGTTCAGTGATATCAAGTAAAGAGACAAACAGTGCCAACAGCAGTCTGCAGGGACAGTCTGAGTACAGAAAAGGGATCACCAGCCCTGTCTACATCTATAGAGGTTGCATATATATAAGCCCTGGTGTCAAAGTACACATGGACCGGTCCATGTTGTATGACAATCATTAAATCTCTAGCCACGTTTCCATTATGAGAAACGACAAAAAAGTGTTTGCAAGCATTTGGATTAGCTCTTGGGAGCATTACTTAACAAAGCTATACAAATACAGCACAGATATAATACCATCTACCTGAGCAGGCAAGCTGTGTAAGCACAGATCTGAGCGATCCTTGCCATAAAAATTGCATGGCACTGCTGGACCATGACTGAAACACACCCTTCAGTGGCTCTCCTTCCACTTCACCGCAGTCACATTTATGGAAAGAAACTAAACTATCAAACAGGTGCAGGGGAGGGGAAAAAAGAGAAAACTGTGGAGAATAAAGCTCCAAATAGCAATATGAGAAAGAGCTCTTGGCCCACAGAGCACCAAGTGCTAATAAATTCATACACCTTCTTAGCAGCTTTTAGGGTGATGAAGGTATTTTGATTGAAAAATTCAGTCCATACAGAAAAATAAAGCACCCTTTGGTTTTTAATATTTCCTGTAGCAAACACCTACATACTATATTAAAGTTAAAAAAGCTGATCAGTCTTGCAGACTGTGTAGACATAAGGGGATAACTAGCAGGGAAAGATTGTCCTCCTTTTTGTTTTGAGACACCTAATCTATTCCAAGAGTCCAACTGGCTGATGTGAAGGACTTACAGAGAACTCATAACCTTCCCTACATTATATAGATCTCACAGTAGTCCTACTTACTATCACTTATTTCTATTTGTGTAAACCTTGAAATTTTCATTACTTTAAATAGCTATTTGTAAGTTTTGCTATTGTTACATAACCAATGTTAGCATTAACAGCTGTTTACTTAGTCTTGCAAAGAGCTTCAGCTGTTGTTGCGTTTACAGTACAAGAGGTTATAACACGCCTTCTGAGCAGTACTACTTCTTCAGGGCTGACTGAACACTGCAGTGACTCAGTATCGGAAAGTGAAGAGGCGGGCAAACTGGGCCGGGGCTAGCTGGTTAGCATGCTAAAGGAAGTAGCAAAGGAGTAAAGAAATGAAGTTTGATGCTGAACTTGCAATGTTTCTTCTACATAGGTAATTAAACTGCTGTTAATGCTAATGTTGGATATGTAGCAATAGCAAAAATGGTTTATCCTCTGTATACTGTTGGACATCACATCTTGCCAGACTTGTTTCAACTTTCATCAGTTGAAGTTACACTTTGGAAAAACATGCTAACATTTACTATGGTTACATGCAGAGTTCAGCTGAGGCAATAATTCAGTCCTTAGTTTCAGAGAGATATCCTGTGTTAGTCAAGTGGATAAGTTACAAGTCAGGGGATAATCAGAGTCACAAGGAATTATCCAGATACCATAAACGTCTGTACGAAATTTGGTCCAACCGTAGTCAAGATAATTAATTCATGACCTGAGTGTGAGAAGAACAGGCTAACAGGCTGACTGGGATAGCCATCCCTAGAGTCCCACCATTAGCGTTGCTAAAGCTGAGCTTAATCTAATTGAATATATAATAGCCACTGGTGTCTAATATGCACCAAAGGGAAACACCCTAACCCTCATTAATATCTGCTCCCCGAGTCCCAATATTCATTTGTAGATTCTGAACTAAACTACAAAACTGCTTCTCTCAGGTTTGATTTGACAGTCCATCTTTCAGAATCTGTTTGTAGAGGCCTGGTAAATTCTCTGGAGGGTATTTGTTGATCACTGGCACCATTCTGTCATTCAGTGCTATCAAAGATTTACCCGAAGACAAAGACTTGAAACAATACAGCCAATGCCCATCAATCTTTCCCTCTGTCACTCTTGTGTTTTTTCAAAGACTTGTACCTACTGCCACCACTTAAAATATTACAAACAGATACACAAAGTAAAAAAAATCCCAATAGATAGGGTTTATGGATGCAACTATTTAAATAGCTTTAAAAGGAGAAGAGGCTTATTTTTAAAAAAAAAGTAAAAAATTAGTGTATGTCTTCAACTGGAAAAAGTGGATTAATGGTTAATATGTCTCCAATACCACTGCAAATGGCAACTGCAAAAAGTATATAGTGCATTTTGCAACTGGACCAGTAACATTTACTGCTCTTCAGCTGTCCCAACTTTTCACTGGTTTGAATGACTCAAACCTTTTCCAGAAAGGCAGCGTAGTAGTTTTTCTGAACTTTTCTCAGGTGGGTGGAAAACTGCTTACGTTCTATTGATTTCTTTTTTTTTTTTTTATTTCCATTGCCCATTCTGCAGACTCTTCACCTTTTTCTGCCCATCTGTATGTCCTGCATTTCTCACCAGTAGATAACACTTATCTGCACAATTATTTGTAGTGAAGCGATGATCAATATAGCTAATATAAAATGGTTATAGAGCAAGCAGCCTTACACCTAGAATCATTAGCATAAATGGGTTTGAATGCAGATGCCACCAGGATGACTATTAAATGAGATGGGAGGGTGAGAGACGTGGAAATGTATTGAGTGTGTGGCTGGTGGCATTAACACCTCCACCTCCACCGCCACCTGTCAACACACAGCGTACATTCACACACTCTTAACATAAACACAGTCACATGACAGAGAGAGAGAGACAGAGAGAGAGAGCGTGTGGTGTTTATAGGAAATGCACATACATACACACACCAGTCAAACCATACCGCCTCACTACCATTTAGTTTACACACTGAGCCACCAATGTGTGTCCGGCCCATCTGCCGAGAGAGGACAGCATAATGAGTCCGTGCAAAAGTGGAGAGGAGAGGAGAGGAGAGGAGAGGAGAGGAGAGGAGGATGGATGTGATGAAAGAATGGCATTAATGTATTACACTGGTAACTGTCACTGTAAAAATAGCATAAAGCATTTTAATTGAATAGCATCAGAAAACTGACAAACATGCAGAGAAACTTAAACACCCTTTTGTTGTTTTTATCTCACAGGTAAATGTTTACTCACTCATCATGGCATTACAGAACCTTGCATATGAAATATATATGCACATCCTACATGTATAAATCATATAAATCATACAGCTACAAGATGGAGGCATTGCTTACGAGTAAAAAATAAACAAGACTTTAGGAGATTGAACAATTAGTCGATTAATTTGAAAAAAAAAAATCTGCAACTACACTGTTGCCCATAAAGTTGATACAATTTTGTTTTCAGACACAATCCCCTGTTTATTCCTATTTAAATGCATAAGTAATCACTTTGGAAGAGATTGACAACTAAGTTTTGAGAAGATATACACTTTATCTGTCAAGAATAAATCACATTGTCACAATCATTTCATGGAAAGAGGTAAAAAAGAAATTTATTTCAACTTTATGAGCAACAGTGTATATTGATAATTTAACAATTGTTTCAGTCATTTTTCAAGAAAATTTGCCCAAAATCTCTGTTTCAAGATTCTTCAGTGTTAGGATTGGATTCTTATTAGATTTATATCACTGTAAACTGATCACAGTTTCGGACTGTTGGCACGACAAAGTAATTTTTGAAGACGCCACTTTGGAATAGGATGGACATTTATTCACTGTCCTTTGACATTTCATGGACAAAATTATCAATCTATTAATCAAAATAAATATTCTGTGGATTAATCGATAATGAATGACAAGACTTGCTTTTATTTTATTCCAAAAAATACAAAGAAAAATGCTAGATTTCACCAGTGATAAGTGAACGCTTCCTAGAAAACTAAATCATGAGGGTCTGATGGACTGGGAAGGAATGGGCATTTTGCTTTACAGTGTTTGAGCTTGTTTTCACTTTGCAGCATGTGTAGTCCCTCAAAAAAAATGTCAAAATGGAGCACCAGCTAGATGGGAAATATTTGTACTCAGAGTGTGAGAGGGAGTGAGGGTGTGCTGAGAGGATGAAGGGGGGGGGGGGGGGAGGGGGGGGGGGGGGGGAGAGAGACAGAAATAGAGTTGTTTGTGAGTTTATTTTGAGCTCCATTACCCCTATTACAGATGAGTATCTGCTCTCCACCCTCTTCTAAATGCTGAGGATGCAGGTGGCCCACTGAGGAAAGCACCTATCAATCTCTCCCTGGCTATCTACCTATCTGTCTGCCCATTTATTCATCAGCTCGTCTGATGACAATCAACCCAGTCCATTTCACTATTCTTCTGCCTCTCCTCCATCTTTCAGATAATCAGTCCATCAACACATCCATCTGTGCATCCATCCAGCAATTCATCTACCTATCCATTTATCTCCCCATCATTCATCCATTTGTCTATCATGTATCCATCCATCCATCCTCACACACTCGCTTGCTTCCATCAGTTTCCAGCGGCTCCATCAAGACTGCACCTCAGTTGTTTAAAGAGCCTCACATGAATACAACAGGCCGAGTGTTAGACTTCCAAAACAGACGCAAAACAGAGGAGCTTTTCAATCAATAGACGGGGCACGCTGTAATCACTCTATGTAACTCGACAGTTCTGGGAAAATGCAAAGTGCAGCAACAAGGGAAAACAATTAAAAACACTGATAGAAAACAATGTACAGACGCAGTTCAAAGGCATTGGTGATAGCATTGACTACCTAGAGAGTCTCTAGTCACGACAATCAATTACAAGCTCACAGATATATCCTGTAATTGAAATGGATTGGTGTTCAAGGAATATTCTCCTGTGCCATGTACTGTAAGACAGTGAGTGTGTAAAACTGCCTAGATGCAGAATCCTTGCAGATTAAAAGGAAGAGTTTGACAGGATTGCTACGACCGCCATGTCTGCACAACACTACATGTGAAATTGAAGCAAGCAGCTGGTTAGTTGATTTTGAACATAAAACACAAGTAAAAAAATAATTCAATATCATTAAACACATTACAATGTTCTCATGTATATAAAACTCTCAAATGTCATAACAGTGGAACAGCTTTCAACGCCTTTAATACCAATTTATGTGCTATTTGCCATGTTGTGACATATCAATATCAGAAAAGATTTTAGATATTATTAATTGTGATATTGATTGCATAATCTTCTGATTTGAGAGTGTAAAACAACTGCTTCTCACTTTCAGATCATTTGTTGGCTCATTTATTTATTTTCATTTTCAATTCTAATATTCTCCTGCTTTGATATGGAGTAAAAAAAAAAAATGCTGTCAAGTTGAATTTTGAACATAAAACACAAGTAAAAAAATAATTCAATATCATTAAACACATTACAATGTTCTCATGTATATAAAACTCTCAAATGTCATAACAGTGGAACAGCTTTCAACGCCTTTAATACCAATTTATGTGCTATTTGCCATGTTGTGACATATCAATATCAGAAAAGATTTTAGATATTATTAATTGTGATATTGATTGCATAATCTTCTGATTTGAGAGTGTAAAACAACTGCTTCTCACTTTCAGATCATTTGTTGGCTCATTTATTTATTTTCATTTTCAATTCTAATATTCTCCTGCTTTGATATGGAGTAAAGTTTTGTACATATAGGGCACCACATAGCATAGCATGTGATTGACACTTTTTTTTTTTTTTTTTTTTTTTTTTTTTTTTTTTTTTAATGTATGCTGCAGTGAGCTTAATTTGACACCAGATGGGCTGAATGCCAATTACTGGTATTAGCATTTGTCAGCTTTAAAAAAAAAAAAAGCCAGATCTGACAGCACTTTGATATGTTTTCAAAGTAACAGGAGACTAGCACATTCTGCATGTACATCAATACAAAAATAAATATTAAATAAATATAATTTCAAATGTTAAGAGGAACTGTCTTGAAAAATGTGCCAAAATATGCCACACAAATACTTAATAAATAAATACACTACACTGACAAAAGAGGGGCACAAAACAGAAAGCAACAAATTTGACTTGATTCAACAACACTCACAGAACACACATTTTAGGTTGACAAAATGCTGATTCGAAATTTAATGTTTACATGTTTATGGCAGCAAATGCAGCAAATGTGCAGTGGATTGTGGAGAATACATATGGTTCAACTGTTTTCTCAATAGACTGGTAAGAAATTGCAATCCTTACATGCATAGCTTCCTATATAGATCAGAAAATGCCAGATGAAAAATATAGTGAGTCTTGAGTCACAGGTGCGTTGTTTAATAAATTAACTCTAATGAATAAACATGCAACATAGTCGTTTGTGTGCGTCTACCATTCTGCCAGCTGCTGTTCAGATCAGCTGGATCATAGCACATAGCTTGGTTCTTTTCAGTGTGCACTTGTAATTTTAGTGGAGTATGATATAATAAAGTAAATTTTCCTGTGATTAGGTAACACCGCTCCAGAATGATACTTCTGATTATCACAAATCTTCTTTTCACAAAAATAAGCAGCTTTGGTCTAAAGAAAAACATATTTAAATGAGCGTTTCCAGAAAAAAAGAGGTTATGAAAACTGATACTGAAAATACTTTGTTACTTGTTCTGCTGAGGTAAGCTGTGGCACTGTATGACTTCACCCTCAGGGGAATAAAAACTAAATATATTTCTTATTTGCAAGGTTTGCGGTTTCAGACAATTATCAAGTTATTGAATTCTTATCGATTCGTTCTCTGTTCTCTACATGGAACATCTGCGATTGTCTGCAAAGGCAAACCTCACTGCTGATATTAGGAAGAGGAGAAACAAATGGAGAGGGAAGAGCTTAGCTTCTCATGTCATTCTCAGACACCCCTCCAGGCCAACCATTAGCAAGCAAGAGGCAATCACCATTTCATCAACGTTCACTGCACGCCCTCTCCCCCTCTTCTCTTTTATTCATGTCTGCTTTCTTTTTAGTTTTGTTTTTACTCCGCTATTTCTCATTTTGATCCTATTTTCATCACTCTTCTCCCTCTCTGAGCTCCTCTCTCCTTCACCTGGTGGGTTGTGGTAGTGGACACATCCATTCATCTGCCTCTGCATGCATTGACGAATGCTGATTTGAGTGAAGAATACGACTCCAGTGTGAAAGATTTTGTGCGACTACCACAGGTGTGTGTCTGTGTGTCTGTGTGTGTGTGTGTGTGTGTGTGTGTGTCTGCGTTCTGTGCGTCTGTGTTGACATTTGTGTGCATATATGTGGAGCCACCTCAGGGCGACCCATGTGCACGCTGATGGCAGTGGAGGAGAGCGTGGCATCCAGCAGTGCTGCTGTTATGGGATAATGGAGGATGTATCACTCATTTCTCTCATTATAGGTCTGTATCGCTGTCTTTCTCTCTCACATAAACACACACCTCTTACCGCGCTCTTTCCTTTCACGAAAACACACTGTACGAGCACACACATACACATGTATCCTTTCCCTTCCCTTTCTCTCCGAGAGGCTTCACTCACCACCTTATCGGCTTAAACCAGCTCTGACAGTGCCGGCCCCCGATCACATACACCTTGTCTCGGGGGCACACCACATTATGAAACAATTACTCCCTTAATTGACAGTTAATTAATCTAAAGTCAATTTGACCTTGCCAGCCTAACCTTGAGATTGAGAGCCGTGGTAGTCGTGCCACTGAGACGGAGAACTGGACTGACGGTGGGATGGAGGGAAATGATAGACTTATGTCGGCTTATCTCTACACCAGCGGAGAAATCACTCGCAGTATCTTCTTGTCAGCGTAAAGATAGACTGCACTAGTGTGGCTTATGTTTCTGTGGGTGTGTTGAAGTCTGTGTGCGTATGTGCGTGTGAATGTGAATGTGCTCAACATTACACCTTATCAGACAATTGCCAGCTTATTGTGCTGAGTTGATCATTTAGGTGTTAATTATACCCCTCATTTGAAAACCCTCTGTTTGGCTACAGTCTGTTTGTTTGTGGTGTGTGTGTGTGTGTGTATGTGTGTGTGTGTGTGTCCAGATGTCTTTATGGCTTAAAGTGCAATTACCAGAAAACTTTCTTATTTCACTTTTCATTTTTTTTTCTCCTTTACCCTCTCTGAGGGTTGTAGATGAACACATTCTGTGTTTTCTGCAATAAAGCCTACCTATAATGAACACCTATTGTAGTCAGGTAATGATCAATTACGAATGTTCCCAATAGATTAAGAAGATCGTGTGAGATATTCAGACCCTTAATTCAGTTGTTGTAGAAACCCCTTTGGCAACAATTGCAGCTTTGAGTCTTCTTGGGTGAGTCTCTTCAAGCTTTGTACACCTGGATTTGGGCACTTTATCCCATTCTTTCTGGCAGATCCTCTCAAGCTCCATCAGATTGGATTGGAAGCATCTGTGAGCGGCCATCTCATCTGTTCTGCAGGGTTTAAATCTGGGCAGACATCATGGCTTGTTTTTTTGCAATGCAATGTGAATAGTGGGACCTTACAGGTGTGTTCCACGTGGACTCCAATCAAGTTCAGTAATAGTAGAAAATCTCCTGTCTCATGATTGTGCTTTTATTTCCACACACCTGCATGTACATATAATGCGTGCCATATCCTAACTGATCTCAGAACAGTAGAAGCTGAGTCAAACAAACACACTTATCTAGCTCTATCTAGT
This sequence comes from Seriola lalandi dorsalis, assembly GCF_002814215.2. Lineage (NCBI taxonomy): Eukaryota > Metazoa > Chordata > Actinopteri > Carangiformes > Carangidae > Seriola > Seriola lalandi. Next base: position 195,013 of record NW_019525041.1, read on the forward strand.
CACTTATCAAAGATCCCAGGATTATCCTCAATGTGCATGCGCAAACCTCCACACTTCTCCGCACTGCTTGATGAGCCCCAGCCTTTGTCAGCGGGACACAGTCATGACCACAAAAATGTCAGAAACTTAGTCAAGCTAGTTTACAGAGAGACAATAGCCTGCTGATGCCGCAAGAGGGCAATAAAAGATGAACGCACACAGGCAATATCAGATACAGAATGTTGTTCAGATGTAATTAGATGTTTCCACTTCAGTATAGCTCTAACTGATGTCCATTTTTTTTAACATTAACAGGACAAACACTGCTTGCCTTGTGACAGCACACCACTGGTCTGAATACTTTTGTAAATAAGAGATTTCAACACGTTTTTAATTTTTCATGGTGGATTATCTATTTGCAATTTAAGTGTGCAAAAAGTGAAGGTGTCTGAATACTTTCTAAAGCCACTGAATATACTGTATGAGACGATACAGTTTTGGCTACTGGTAAAGATTTTGCTGGATCATTAAATACCAAAGTAACCAATGCCTTTAATATCTCTGGTTGTGTTAAGCCATTGCGGGAAATTCTCCAAATTAAAAAGCAGGATAGTTTTATCGCAATATTGGAATTCCTCAACTTTGTAATGTGATAAAGAACCTTGATTTGTCAAGTACTTAATTGACTCGATTGCGTGCTATCATAACATAAACGTACGTATCTGAATCACACTACTCAGGGTTAATACGGGTTAAAGGCGGGAATAAGGGATCAAATGCTTGTAAATCAAATCACATAAAGTTGCACCAGATTGTGTCTGTCCGTAGCATAATACTGCATTTGCTTTCAAAAATGCACTCAGCATATAATGTCAAACAATTCCAAAGATCACAATGACAAGGACAATTGTTTAATCCGCCTCGACCAACTTCACATCGTCATAGCTGTCAAATTAAAAGTTCAACTTCTTGCCATGCAACCAAACAGACGTCAACACATCAAAAACAATATCAGCGCCAACCTCAACATAAAGACTCCCATTTACGTTTAGCCCCTTTTCTTCACAAATGCCTACACATTTTCTGTATCAAAATCTATGGCGTGCTGGATAAATTTGTCTCCACTTTGTGTTGCTTTGACAAGACAGAGCTCTGGCTTCATGGCCGACTGAATTTGTGTGATTAAAGAGACGACAAGCAAAACCATCTGCTTGTCACATCCATCTGTCATCGCCCAGCATTCGCCATCAGCCGCACATCACTCAAAAACAACAGCAAGTCGTGGAGAGAGAGAGAGAGAGAGGGAGAAAGAGATTGAGAAAAAGAGAGAGAGGGGGCCCATACACTGTGACAACTCGGAAAGAGAGAAAGAGGGAGGAAGGTGAGGAGAGAGGAGACGGAGCTGAGGAGATTGGGAGGTGCAAGAATGAGAGTTGGAGGATGTGGGTGAAAGTGAATGAGGGAACGAGGGTGAAAAGACAGAGCGCAGGGGTGATGGAGAGTGGGGCAAACACAGCAGGAAAAAGGAAGAGATGGATGGATATTTTCTGCTGTTTTCCACTGCCCATATATGAGCCAACCTGTTGTCGTTGCCCTGTTGTGCCCACAGATTGTCTTATAGTTACAGAAAGTGTCCTGCCAGCTCCCACTAGCCTATGATCGAGCTTTACGCTCGGGGAAACACTGCCTGCCTTGCATGTGCGTGGCGTCTACATCGCTGACCTGCTGTGGCTCGCACACGTGTGTCACACCGCCTGGGTCTCTGCTGTGCCGCTGCAATTGCCAGCTCTATCTTTCCACATTGAGTTTGTCTTGGCTATCAACATTCGAATGTTGAATTTCTTTTCGTTATAAACCTTATTAACCTTATTTACCCTCGTTCAGAGCCAGACACACACACACACACACACACACACACACACACACACACACACACACACACACACACACACAAATAAAATACTGCCTTTCACCTGTTAACTTATTCATATTATATAATTATAGCCTACATTGGCCTCCACTGTTGCTTAAATGGTTAAAATATAATATTTACATTTTTTTCATGTCATGTGACATATTCAGATTTAGCTTAGACATTGACACTATAGTGAAAGGTTTCAGTTTTATATAATGTTGTTGGTATGATGTTCATATCACCATCAACAGATGTTTTCCCTGTTTATTCTGACTGGGAAGTGTCCAAAATCTCAATGTACAACTCTACAGAGCAAACTACCAAGTCTCTGTTATATAGGGAGAAGCAAATGAGTGAATAAAATCACTTCAGTGTTCAGTGCAGAGCTGCGACGATTAGTCGATTGATTCCATTAGTCAATTGAAAGAAAATGTAAGAGTATTTTGACTAATCAATTGTTTCAGTTATTTTTCAAGTAAAAATGCTACATTTAATGTTCCAGCTTTTCAAATGTGATCATTTGTTGCATTTCTTTATCACATCACAGTAAATTGTTAGTTTTGAACCATTAGTTAGACAAAACTAGCGTTCTCTGCTTGAATTTTTTTTTTTACTTTTCTTTTACTACTATTGACGGAGTAAATAATTGGTAGGTTTATTTATAACGAAGCACACAGGACGTAGAAAATGAGCTAGAACATGACTGCTTTACTGAGCAAGTTGAGTCAAGACTGTGTGAAATAAAGCCTTGAGGAGGAGGGTTTTTGTGCAGAAGACACCTTGTTGCTTCAGTGTAGCTATACTTGCTCTCCTTCTTTCTTTCTCCATTTCAGTCATTCTCTCCTTCCACCTCAACAATGTCCTCTCATCCCTAGATAAAAACACAGTCAGCAAAGGGGCCTTTGGGAGTTTGTGGGAAAACCAGCCCTCATCTTTCATCTTCCGATCCTGGTCCTGTTCTCCCTCTTTCCTGTCTCTCTCCCCCTCCTTCTCTGGAGTTTCTGTCTCCTTTTCTCTTCTTCCCCCTCCCTTTCTCTCTCTCCCCCAGCCACTTTCTCTCCATCTTCTTCTCCCTCCCTCCCACCAACTCTCTCCAGGATTATCGATTTAGCGTAGGCTGTGATTGAGTCTCACTGGGTGTAATGCGGGCCCTAAGGTGTCTTCTGAATGGAGAGCATCATGAGTTATGGACTAACTATAGTCACTCTTCCACAACACCTGAATCACAGGCAGACACAGCATCCACACACACACACACACACACACACACACACACACACACACACACACACACACAAAAACACAGAAATTGCTTTCTCCAATGCAAACCAACCCTAGTGTGCAAAAAGAAGGACACACACATTGATCATAGTAACGCTCCCTGACACACACACACAGATGATTTGACGCTCATTGTAGACAAAACTTCGACGGAGGTATAACTTAACAGCGTCAAAATTGGGCTTTTGCTCATTTGCATTTTGGGAAGATCACGTCTATGATATCTGAAATTTTTTTTAATTTTCATTGCAATAAAGGTATATTACATGCATCCTAATACCACATCCATGATTTAATAACACAAACAGCCACAGAGTGCACGGTGTACAAATTAATCTACGAGACAACAGACTCACAATAATGGCAGGGATAAAAAAAAAAATTAAGCTTTACTCACCATGAAAACAGGAGAGGACGACAAAGTGTCCATACTGAACCATCTTAGGATAATATCCTTTCAGTCACTGGTGCACAGGTGAGGTTTGTCTCGTGGCTCAGCTGCAGTGACCAGGCCTTTCCTGCATGAGACACAGCCTCATCCATGTTCAGTGAAAATGATCGTCTGTGTGGAAAACACAGTGGTGGTAAGTGACTTACTGCAAGTACATTTATCAAAGAATTTTGATGGAGTACAATTCACCCAGTACTTGTACTTTACTTTCTTTTTTGTGTCACTTTATTCTTTATTACACTTCAGAAGGAAACATTATACTTTTTACTCCAATACATAGCTAGTTACATGACCGATAATCATGTACATTCAAAATCTGCAGTGAGCTTATAAAATAACTGTTGGACATTTTAAAAAGCAGGTAATAGCGCAGTAACACCATCTAAATCAACAACATTAAAATGCTGTGCACATTAATGTGTCCATAATAATAATCCAGTAACATAAATTATATAACAATATACCAGTCAGTGGGTGTAGATAATGAGCACTTCTCGTTTTGATACTTTTATATTTTGTTGGCTAGACCAATTAATCGATTAGATGGCTCATGGAAAATTAATTGCCAACTAAAGTATGCTGATATTAGATCCAACATTTGAGTTGTTTTCAGCAAAAATACGAAAACCTTGCTGATCAACATCTTCTCAAATATGAATATTTGCTGTTGTTTTTTAGTTTTATAAAATATTAAACTGAATACCCTTGGGTTTCTCACTGCAGGTTATTATGTAAGTAAGGCCTATAGATTAATCGATAATGAAAATAATCACTTGTGGTAGACCTCATTTTTGCTAATAGGCATTGCTGTACTTGTATGACTTGAATACAGGACTTTTACTGGCATTTCTTTTTTTTTTTTTTACCGTTCTACTGATAATTTTACATAACTAAGCCAAAAGACCTAAAACCTTCTCCCTCTATTGGGGAAATAAGTTTCCACTTCTCTAGATGATGGTCACAAAACAAGTCCAAGTGTTTTTTTGGGGGGGGGGGTTTTATCTATACCTGGTCTGATGAGGTGTGGTTGGTAACAAAACACTGATTTGTGTTTTTATTTTTTATTTTAAACCGTCACTGTTGCCTACTTGTTAATCATATCCAGGTTTGAAGTGTAATTGAGGGAATTTTTTAAAAACAAAGCCTGGTCCATTGTCCGGATGGAGGAAACCGCAGTAAAAATGTTAGTTTTCCCTCTTTCGTAAACAAATGTGTGTGAACGGCCTTGGTGTAGCGCTTTACAGTCTGACCTCACACTGACCGGTAACTCTTCCTCTCTGATACCTTAACCTCACCTGTGTCTGCTCACACACCTGTCCTCAGCTGCTGCGGCCACTGGAGTCTCTACTGATGTAAAGTTTGGTTCCATGTTTGATGAATGTTGTCTGTTAACTCCAGAGACGCCAAAGGTTTGTGAACGACCACTTCCTGCCAACCTACTGACACGTGCACCTGAGTAAGAAAAAAAAACGAGCAATCCGAAGTTCCGGTCCGGGGGAATTTTTTTTATGTTCAGCAACAATGGAGGCAGCGGCACATCCTTTACTAATGTAAAAGTGCTCAATGCAGAAAAATGTCCCCTATGGCTTTTATTGTTGTTATAATCTACTATATATACAATTATATCACATTATGATATAGCATTAATGTAAAAGCAGCATTTAACTTTTGTACTTTTCCTTCCCTGCAAAGCACATTGAATGACCTCTGTGTATGAAAATGAGCTACAAATAAATTTGCCTTGCCTATACTATTTTATGTAAAGTTGTAATGATTACTTTCATTATGGATGAATCTGCTTGATTAATCGTTTGATTGTTTGTAAAAATGCAGAAAGTGATGAGAAATGCCGTCACGTTTACCCTCAGCCATTTGAAGCAGGAACCAAGAAATACCTTTCTGCATTTAATAGTTACCAATCAACTGATTAATTAATAGAGTAACCATTGCAGCTATACTGATTTATAACAAAGCATCTTATTTTAAAAACTCTCCATGTGTTGTGTGTGTCACTAAAGCTGTCAGATAAATGTAGTGGAGTAGAACTATAAAGTAGCATGAAAAGAAAACAGTTAAGGAAAGTGCAAGTGCCTCAAATGACTGATTTAAGCTTATCTTCAAAAGGTACAGTGACCGTTTGAGAAAACTGCTCAGTGACATTAAGTATTCATATAGACAGCAGTTCCTGACCAGCCCTAAGTCTCTGTAAGAGAAAGAAAAATACCCTAAACTTTACAGAAATAAAGAGAAACCCAGTGGAAATGGTAACTACATGGTGGACAGGAAGTTGTAACAATAAAAATACAAACCGTGTCATCTACCTGGCTATCCTGGTGTTGCTCACATGAATTCACTAGCATGCATCTGAATTAGCTGGATTGATTTCAAGGGGTCAGCTTGACCTGACTTCTTTGCACAACCAAACTACTGTACAGGGATACCCCATACATTATTGATGGCAGTCTGGGAGCCTTTAATAGGTCTGCATAATTGATTAAAAGGCATTTATTTTGGCATAAGCCAGTTGTATTTGCTGCTGATGTTTCCAAATGTATGCTCGCTTTTATCCATGCATTAACCCTACCCTCCTCCTTGAGCATCCTATATGCCCCAACAGCAAGGCGCTCATTGTAATTCGTGAATATTATTAGGATTGGCCCCAGAGTCGGCCTCTGCTTAGCAAATAAATAATGGTAATGATGATGATCCCTCATCTTGTCACTGGGACTCTCCCCTGGGGGCCTCGCAGTGCAGGTGGAGGGATCCTCTCCTGGCCTAATTGGTTCTAACCCTGCAGTCTTCTCTCTAGCCTTTTCTCCCTCCCTCCCTCCCTCACTCACTCTCTCTCTCTGGGCCTCAGGACTCTCTCTGTAAACTTGTCTTTCTCTTTATGTGCGTGTGTGTGTGTGTGTGTGTTTGAGTGTCATCACCATCATAAATTTATTCTTGCACAAGCATGAAATCTCACGTATGCACCAGCACTTCCTGTCTTTCTGTCCTTTTCTCCCTTTCTTCGCACAGATGGATGGACAGAAGTGAACACACACACACACACTGACACACACACACACTTATGTACTGTACTGTGATAACAGGCTGCATGCTATCTTCCCCTGTGGTGTCTTTTTGGCAGCCAGTGCATATAAACACCTTGAATTGTTTAATGGTGCAAGACAGGAAACTGTTTCAATCTCTTTACCACCTCTGTGTGGTCCACTCTGAACCCTGCCCAACCATCACTCACCTCATTACATTGTGACTTTAAATAAAGACACAGTTTTCTATCTCAGGATTCCAAAATCATTTTGAATGTATGAGTAATGGAGATTAATAATTTTATAAATCAGATTAGATAATTGAATTTTGGCGCCTCAATGGAAAATGAAAGGGAATAAAAGGCGTGTTATTCTGCAACAGTTATTAAAAGAATCATGTCAGGGCTTTAATCTAACGCTTCAGATGTTCTGTCAGGAAATATGAGATTTCATACACGTTTGTGCTACTTCATGCACATACACACACATCTGTAAATCACAAAAACAGACAGCGAGCAAGAGAATTAAAAAAAACTTTCTAAAAATAAATCCGGTCCCTAAGCTTTGTGATCGGCCTAAAATGTTGTTGTGGTGCTTTGAGGTCTGGGTGGAGAAGTGGCATTAGTATTGGCCCTTGGAAGAGACTTTCTGAAACCTTTCTCTAAAAATCAATACCTTCTCTGCTAGGCAAAGGGGATCTCTAATATAGTTTTATGTTATTATTTTTCCTCACACATGCTACATTTCTCAGTGGCTAGCAGAGGAAAGATGGATTTTCTCTTCGACTGGATGCTAAATGTGATTCTGAACGTGGTGGGTCAATGGGATGATGCAGAGCCGGCACTCTTCAACAGGAATGTGTCACTTTATGCACATCCAATAAGTGCGGTTTGACATTGCACAAAGTTGTATTACTTTCCAGTGCTGCATAATGCTGTGCCAACATGTGTTGCAAATGACATATCACACATTCAGGGAGGCTTCCGCTGAACTAACAAGCTGAGTGCAGTCTCAAAATGCATTCATGGGTGTGATGCTTAACACCTCCGAATCACAAATTAAGGAGAGGAGGATTGTGGAACTTTAATCAGTAATTTGATGACTGGATTTAATTTCATCAATTTCCATTGCCTATTAAATGTTTGCATCTAATTGTTTGAAAACTATGGAAATATCGGATATGTTATGATTTTCAGAAACCGAATGAATCATTCCAGTAGCTCTGCAGTTATTCTAGACCACATGATCATTAAGATAAAGAAATAACACATTTTGTTGTTATGAGCTCGGTATCCTTTGGCCTGTACTGACAACACAGCAGCTTCACAACTGCTATTCACAATAAACACAACACACTGTCTCCCTGTGGTGTGTGAGGCTGGTTCAGTGAGAATGACACTTTGCTTTGCTCTATATCCAGTGCAACAGGGACCTCTGTTGGGTAAAATCACTGTTACATGTTAATTGTGTCCAAATACAACATGCTGCTATTTGGTCTGTAATATATTGTTGCAATATGTGTTAGTTTTAATCATTAAAATTCCCTTCTATGCACAATATGTGGGCTGTGTTTGTAGTTAAACATTGTGGAAAACATTCTTGTGACAAGTTCTTGCTGAAAGTTTTTAAAGCACTTGATATTGAAGTTACAATCTTATTTCTTCATCAAAAATAACCTTTTCTGTATTTATTAATATTGTCTTTCTTTTCTAAAATAATCTCCAGAACATGAGAAAACTGGACTTGACACAAACTTATAAACAACAATCGACAAAACAATCTCAACTCATGCTCCGGTAACTCACTTGTCCTGGAGCTTTTTACCATCTTACGGAGTCATTATCAGCTTGAGTTACCTAAGTTGCCACGGAAACATGTATGTCTAAACTGTCACACTGTTTCTGGGGCCAAAGGTGAACTGTGAGGCTCAAATCTTAGGTCAACATGGATGAATCGCACAGAAAAAACAGAAAGTTTGAACATCTGCTTTCTGTTTCCGTGGCAATGGCGCAAACCCTACTCTAATTGGATCTTAAGTTGAGATCGTTTTGTCAGATGTAAATATTGTACTGTATTATTTAGGTACAGGTTATAAATGAGCCCCTTTTGCTTACTAATGTGATTTTTCTGTCCTTTCACCTGCAGCTGGATTTGAAGTTTGGCTCTCAATGTGGTGTCCCCAACAAAAATGAAATTCCCTTGAATTGAACAGATTCATTGCCACAGCATCATGCCGTCGCCCCTTCCATGGCCTTGCCCTCTCACCAGCACACTCGCATATAAAATCATCCACCCACACAAAGCCACAGACATTTTGGCATCCCTGCTCCATCCTGCCTGTCTGGAGTGGCAGGGTCAGGGGGTCGGGGATGATAACATGGCAGCTGTGATATCTTCCACGCGGTCCCTCAGTCCAGAGCGGCATGGAGCAGAGGCTGTTTCTCAGAAGGAAGCGACCCGTGTCTGAAGGGGGTGCTCTGTTGTCCAATCAGAGGACTGCTGAAGCCTGGCAACGCTACCTGCTTGGGCCACGCTGCTCCTTTCCTCCGACAGACAACAGAGGAGGAAGGAGGCGTGACCAGACAACTCATCATCTGCATCTGAACGCGGCTGTTGAGTGTATTTGTGTTTGTGTGTGTGTGTGTGTGTGTGTGTGTGTGAGGGAGAAGAAACCAGACACACAGGCACAGAGAAGCAACTGAAGGAGGAAATCAATCTACACTAAACAAATAGAAAAGCAAAAGTAGAGCAAAGAAAGGAAGGGGTCTTTACTAAAAAACATTCAGAAGAAAAGATGAAAGGTAAAGGAGGGTGTATGGAGAGAGAAGAGAGTGTTTCTGTCTGTAGGTGCCATGTTATTCAGGCCTGTCGTCACCACTGGAATGTCTCCACAGACCTACAGATGTCGTTCCCTGCATTCCTGATCTCCCCACACACAGACTCTCCTTTGGCTAATTACACTGCACTCAGGGTAGATACAGAAAATACCTCTGTGTCCTTTTGAAGTTCTGGAAATGCCTCCATCTCATTTGAATCTGTCATTGTTTCCCAGATTCACCTGTTTTTTTTTTTGCTTCTGTTATACCTCTTTTACACACATACAGACACACGCACAGACACACACAGGCGCGCACACACACACACACACACACACGCACACACACACACACATCAGTATAATGAAACACTCAAATAGTGTTAATTATCATGAATCCCTCCAACTCTTAGTTTGTTTTCACCTAGTTTTTTTTCCTTGTCTCATCACTAACTCTCCTGTCATTTCAGATCCCGCCTCCCTATTAGCCCATGCACCCTGCTCATCACCTTCAACTGGTTTTCCCCGCCCATTTCCACAACTGTGGCTCATTCTCTCATCAGTCCCTCAGTCCATTTTCCCTTGACCTTGATCTTGTGTCTTACCGCCAAGCTTTCCAGCATTACTTTTCCGGGCTCTGCCTGATCTACCTGTGTTTGACCCAGCCTGACCGTTTTTGGACCTTTGATTTCCTGCCTGCCCCCCATTGGATTTGTTTGTCTGATCGTCTGATTACCTGGTTTGTGACTCTGCCTGTAGTCGGTAAACTGAACTTTCATTGAGACTCTGCTGCCTCATTGTTGTGCTTTTGGGTTCACATTTGTCTGGTACTCGTAAACCTCACATTAATCTAAGTAGGATTAAGAAAGATTTCCACTATTGTTATAACAACAGCAACACTGATAATAACAACAACAAGAAGAATAATAATAATAATTTTGCTGTAATTTTGGAAGGATTCAGAATGTGGAAACTTTAAGTCATAGATCTGCTACATTGTGATTGATTCAAATGTGCCATCCAAACTACTCTCCTTCCTCATCCCTCTGACTCAGTTGGTTTTGTTTGGCTGGTATAACAGCAGACATAGTAATCAAGTTGGACACACAAATAGAAATGCTGTTGTATTTTTATGCCAAAACATAACAAACAACATGTTGCTTCAATGTAAAATGAAATGAAAAGCATATTTCAAATGAGTAATAATGCTTCACCTGTTACCAGACAACCACTTTTTTTTTTGTCTAAGCCAGAAAATAAAATAAAGCCAAAATAAATAAAAAAAAGTTGCTGCTCTTCAATCCTTTAGATAACAGCCATAATCCTCAGACTCAACCAACAGCTGCAAACTATTTATCTGTCTCTGCATAGTAAGTAAGTACACTTGTCACAATATATTCTGCATGCAGGCTTTGGATGGTCATGTGTGAAGTTTGAGAAGGAACACAGGAAAATGCGTTGAAATACAAATTCAAGTAGAAAGTGTTTCAGTGCTGCTGCTTTGGACCGAGAACAAGCTTTCCAGCGACAGCAGGTGATGAAACCGCCATGAGAGCTGGAGGGTTGAGACGCCTGCTGGCTCTCTTCATATCTCCTGCAGCAGGTTGGCAGGGAAGAAGCCAAGCTTACGTCCTGTACTGACCTTCAGGTAGCCGTTCACCTCCTCACCCTTCTTTACCACAATCTGAGAACACACACACACACACACACACACACACAGCAAACACACACTTAGACTGGGAAATTATATGTTTTGCAGGTGGGCATTACTGTAGTTTTTCCTCTTGATGCTTGAGCGTGTTTTTGTGTCTGTGTTATATCAACAACTAAATTATTGAGAACACACAACAATTTTGAGCAGAAATTGATCTGAAATTCAACCTTCAACAGTAGCTACAGCAAACACTCTCCTGTGCAAACACGTGAGGCAGAACAAACCGGATCTGACCATGAAGTGACGAATCATCCTCCACTGGTCCATTAGCTTTTGCATGTGTCTTTTAAAGGAGCTATTTGTAAGTTTTGCTCTTGCTACATGGCCAGTGTTAGCATTAGCAAATGTTTACTTACCACTCTAGAAGAAATGTTGTTCAGCATCAAACGTCTTTCCTTCATTCCCTGTCTCCAGAGGTGGAAAGCAACCCCAGTAACTCTTGTCTGTATCACATCTTTTCTTCTTGATGTTAGCATGCTAACCAGCTAGCCCTTGCCAGTCTCGTCATTTTCTAATAGCGACTCACTATAGCCTCCAAGAGATGTAGCATTGCTCAGAGGATCTATTATAATCTCTTGTATTATAAAGACAATGACGGCCAAAGCTCTTGTCAAGCAACAATGACCACCACCCGCTCCTGGCAAGAAACCACGTTGAGTGGCAGAGAAAACTTACAAATAGGCCCTTTGCAGACAGATCGTGAAAAGGATTTGACTCTAACAGCTCAATTCATGTGACTCAAAAAGGTTGAAGAAAAAATTTAATTTTGAAGAGTCTGCACAAAAACAAGATTTAACACTTAGAAATGGTGGATTTGTCCCTGAACATTCCTATATCTAGATCTGCAGATGTGTTGAAACCACTATGTGTAGATCTGGAACTTGTCCAACAGCATGTGGTGGTACTATATATGATAAAGACACTGTGGCAGACAGCAGAGCGTGCCACTGAAATAGTTTTCACGTCTTCACGAGAGGAATAAGAGTTTTAAAGTTAAGAGTTCAGGCTATAGTTTACTGTGAGGGTTAAATGTAAACAGGTGTGAGGTTTAACAGCAGCGGGGCCGGTGAGTAAGAAACAGCAACATTTCTCTCCTTATGTTAACATGACGCATGCTTTTGTCTGTGTATTTCTGTATATGGTGTGTGTTTATATTGATGTGTCAATCGATGTCTATTGTAATTGCCGTGTCAGTACACATGACCATATTTATTGCACTGAACTGGAAGGCACCATGTGTTTTCTTTTAAATCACATTTTGAATTACTGGTATATAGAAATACAAAGTGAGTGTGTTTGTTGTTTTGACCTTCCTCCTCTGGATCAATGTTTATTAACTCTTAAAGGCGTATGAAACTTCAGCAGCTGAGTGACCTAAATTCTTTGGCATTAATTAAGATTTTAATTAAACAATCTATAGAGAATTAATTTCAAACACGTATTATCAGACAGTGCTCTAGGCTGCATGTTGCTGTGGACACTTCCTCTGTGTATTTGTGTGTAAAGTATGCAGTATGTGCGTGTGTATGTTTGTGCATGTTTGTGCTTGTTTGTGCTTGTGTACCTATAAGTCTACCTTACTCCAGTGTGTTTTGGGCTTCAGTTTGGAGATAAGCCTGGGATTAGGTTTAAATATAGTGGAGACATTTATGGTTCGGTTATATAATGATGTGTGTGTGTGTGTTTGTGTGTGTGTGTGTGTGTGTGTGTGTGTGTGTTGACCTGGTCTTTCTTCAGAGTGATTTGGCCCATCTCTCTGTTGCCGACAAAGGAGCGTGTCACCTTGTAGACCCTCTCTCCTGCTCGCACTCGGATGATGTAGTTGGCAGGTATGAAGCCTGTTCTCTCGCCGATCTTCCCCTGGTGGAACAGAAGCTGTAACAGTGAGGTGCTACAGCTCCAGTTTCACACGTAGAATACTTGGCTCGATTTAAACATGAACATACAGTACGGTCGGTGTGGCTTTGAAAGCTGAGTGACTGACAAAAATAGGTGTATGGATGATCAGTAAACATCCACTGTGGGAAAAAAAATGTTTCTGAAATATTTTCAGATCTGGACCAAGAGATGTAGCCTCACAAAGTCAAACCACGTCTGATCAGCTGTGTTTTTACTAGAAGATTATACAGAGCATCTGGTGTGAATTGATTAAACCCAACCAGAGTGTTTAGATGATGACATTACTTTTTCCTAAAACATACATCCTCTTGGGAAACAATTGGAACTACCTGTAAAAGGAAGCATGACTCAGCTGCATGGTCTATTTAGAACCTGATACTTTGGGAAAATCCTGATCACTTTTCCAGAACCACCACTTTTTCTTTGGTTTAAAAAAAAAGACGAATGACAGTCTAGCAAGTGCTATGTTCATCCAATCAAATGTAGGAAAACTTTAGGTTGTCTGAGAACTGTCAACTATTGTACAACTTACTTTACATGATGGACGACCAGACCAAAATGAAACTGTGGCCTGGCAGAAATTCAGCCAAGCCAGCCCTCATGGTTTACGTTTGTTTATCATTAGTCCTTTGAATATTGATTGGCTTAACAGCTACATAAATATTGTAAGCAATGCTCTAAAACAGGCGACTTGCTGTTGAGCCTTCCCTCCAGCACATAAAATCAGTTTAATTGTTCTGGCTCAAACAAACATAATCATCTAATGGCAAAAGTCCCAGACCGAGATAATGACCAGAATTTAATTAATTGATCCTCGAGCCCTCTGGCTGTCTCTCTGTAAAATTTCATAACTTTTGGAGAAGAGACCAAACTGAAATCATCACCTAGATCATGAACACACACTGCAATATGTTGTGCGAGTGTGTGAGCTCAGACTCACCCTCCACCACTCCTCATTGGAGTCATCTATCACTGTGATGCGGTCCCCAGCACTGAGGAATAAGTTGGATATGAGTACTCGAATATTTGAATATTAAATAATGACACAAGCAAGGCAGAGGTTTTTTAAGAGGCATTGAGAAACACCGGACGAGGTTCTTACTGCACGTCCAGGTCGTCTTTCTCTATGGCCTTGAAGCGATAGAGAGCCAGATAGTAGTGAGACTGACTGAACACACCAATCTTCCCTGGCTGAAGCTTTTTATTCTGGAAAAACACAAACATAAACACCACAACACTGATTCAACATCATTGTATCTTAACCACACTTAATACTTGATATCATGATAACTATATTTTTCATTCACATCATCATCATCATGTCACCTTCAGCTCCACACTCTCTGACCTTGTCATCAGCAGGAGCTTTGTCTCCTCTTTTGTCTCCTTCTGTGTTTGCTGGTACACAAATGAGACAACAAAAATGAGACGGGGATGATCATCAGGCATCGTCAAACATCACAGAGAGACAGCGAGCATGGAGACAGAGACAGCGAGATACAGGGGAGGTGGCACACAGTGCAGCAAAGGTCCCAGCTGGACTCAAACCTGGGACACATATTAAACCATTTGCTCTTTCTACTGCTGACATATACTCACCTCCTTCACCTCCTTCTTCCTCCTGTTTGGGCTGGGACTCATCTTCCTCCATCATCATCATCATCATCTGGACAAGTTAGGAAAGACAATAGTCATACAATCATACAGCCCTTTACTGACAAAAGGAAAAAGCTCAGCAAAAGCAATATAGCAGCTTAGAAACTAATCATGAAAAATTACAATTAACTGGTTTTGTGTAGTAGGACAGCTTCAGTTTTATTAGTGCGTCCACACTCACGTTCTTCTTGTCCTCCGACCCTTTTTTACGCTCCTTGTTGGCCATGATCACACCGATCCGCAGCGTCTCAAACACAGGGTCAGTGCGGTTTGACTGTGCTGAGAGAAAACATGAATCCAGGTAAGAAAAAAACATACAGGTATTTAAATTTCAATACAGTCTTGAATTGTTTTTCCAAAAATATTGAAATCCTACATTGAATTTGTTTTCAGCTTGTCCTTTGATTTGTAATTGTGTCTGATGATGATTTCAACGATTACCTGATCACCAATTACTTAACATAAGTCTCTTTAGTGAATATTTAAAAGGGCTATTTGTAAGTTTTCAGTGCAGCTGAACATGGTTTCTTGCTGGGAGTGGGTGGTTGTGATTGGGATTTGACAAGAGCTTCAGCCAATCATTGGTTTTACAAGACATGAGGATATAATCGGCCCTTTGAGTAGCGTTACATTTTCAGTTGAGATTAAAAGCTAAAGTGAGTCACTATATCGGAAAGTGACAGGACGGGCCGGGGCTAGCTGGTTAGCGTGCTAACTTCAGTTGAAGAAAAGATGTGACAGTGTTGACATTGGCATTGCTCTCCAGTGCTGTAGACGGCTCTTGGTAAGTAAAGGAATGAAGTTTGATGCTGAACTTGCAACAGTTCTTCTAGACTAGTGAGTAAACACCTGTTAATGCTAACGCTGGCTCTGTAGCAATAGCAAAACTCATAAATAGCTCCTTTAAACAAGGAAATAAACACTGAGTTGAGGACGTGCAAAATAGACAAAAATGTTTTGAACATTACTACATGAAGTTTGTCCTGTAAGATATGACAAGAAAGTTTGATTTATGGGTATTTCCTCTTCATGCAGCAGTCGTCATTAGTGGGACTCACAAAAAGGCAGCAGCTGAGATACTGTTGCATTCTGCTGACTGCTGTACAGAGGAGAACTGTACGCTCTTCTGAATCCTGGAGGCTGAAAAGAGGAAACAAGAGAAAATGAAAAACACAGGATATAAAATATATGATCTGCAGTTTAGCTTAGATTTAACATCAAACTACTTTGGAACATGAAGCTCACAATTTTGCCAAAACACCTCTGGAACTCCACGTAGGACTGACACTGGTGGTGGATGCTGGTTTTGCAATCCTTACATCGCAGTGCAAACTTATTGTTCACTGAAAAGAAACAAGAATAAAGCTATGAATGACATCATTTTTAAAGACCGCTGAAGACCACTTGGTTTGTCACGCATTAAACAAAAGGAGACAAGAGGAACATACAAACGATCATGCGTGCACAGACATCGCAAAACTTTGGTTTCTTGCAATAGTGGTCCTTGAACTTGTGTGGTTTGTCGTTGACTGGTTTAACTGGTTCTAGGGGAGGAGGTTCCTCTTTCTCTTCTTCTTCTACCTCCTCGTCGTAGACAAAATATACCTGGAAGGAGAGGAATAAAAATGGGTCATGTGTGGAAGACAAAACACAAGGAAGCAGTTCAACATGAAACACAATGCACCTCAATTGGATGTAACAGTAGAGAATGGCCAACAATGTATATCATAGAGCCTTTTTATCTGCCAGTGTGTTTTCAATTGAGCAAGAAACTTGGATCCTTGGATCCCACTGAATTGTTCTCTGGTTGTTTCTTTATTTAACCCAAACAGTCCCAGTATCCTGCACCACCCACCACCTGACAGATTTATATGAGAACAATTCTATTAATACTGAAGCACCCTGCGGTCTGAGCCACATGAAGTCTGACTGGTCTTTGCACCAACTGTATCACATCAGCCAGAGCCAGATCCACAAATAATGACTTCACAAGTGTCAAGACTACTGCTTTTTTTTTTTTTTTTTTTTTTAAATATCATTCTGCTCAAATCCATTAATTGAGGTTAGAAAATAATCTGCATGATACTGGGAGTGTTTGTTTTTTGGGTTTTTTTCAGACTCTTGCATGGAAACACACTCACACACACATATGCAAATCACAGTCAGGACAGGTTGAAAGGGCTTAGATCTCAAAATAGCCTCCGACATAGACTGACAGAATTCCCAACTGAATGCAACAAAAGCTTGACATTGCTACTCCTAAATAGACTCCAGTCTAGTCAAACAGAGCCATAAGGATGCCACACACACACACACACACACACACACAAACACAGAGTCAGAGGGACGCCTGACAGACTGAACTGGCTCCATCTCTCCATCACTGGCAGGATTAGAGGTGTCCTGTGGCCGTCAGGCTGTGGATTTACGCTACAATAACTGATAATACCAGGGACAGTTCACACATTACAGCACCATTACTCTGCAACTCTATTTAGCTGTCAGGATTCCTAAACAAACTAACCACCATGCATCAGTGTGTTCGTCGACTTACAGGTGATATATTCAAACCCACTTTGGAAATCGCCCACAAATCAATCATATCTGTCCATACTGTATCATCTCATTTTGATGATCCAAGCTTCCTGCCTCCATCCCAATACAATGTTTGTTTGTTGTGCTCACAACACTGAAAATCTACATCTAGAATAATTCAACAGCACCCCCAGGAACAGTGTTACCCACAGAACATACTGTGATCACTGAAACTACTTATTAAAAATATTCCCGATGAAATCTGTTGACATTGTGTACTGTGGATTATCCACAGTTTTTAAAATGTTATTTGTTAAAGCAGAATTGTGTTGTGTTGCTATGGCAGCAGGTCTCAAAACCTGAGCAAATAAAACTAAAATTATCTGCATGGCTGGATGCTACTAGTGCTAAAAGAGAATATATGGTTTTTGGAATTTGAGTAAACTGATTAATTCATGTGAGTGTATGTGTGTGTATAATCTCATACAACCTGTGATCCGTAGAAAACATCTTAATATAAGCTGTACCAAAGCTTGAGTAACCAGTCCTCTGGTTATCTGACTTGTAAACAGCCACTTGACGTGTGTGTCACATGGTAAGTGCTGGATATTAGATGTCTCACCGTGTTGTCCTCCTCCCTCACCACGTTATCAGGGAGAGGTGGGTTGTCATGAATATCCACGGAGTCCTTGTCATCCAACCTGTCATCAGCGGGTAGCAAATGTCACAACGAGAAGCAAATGTTTGACTGCAGAAAATAAATTGTGACATTCTCAAGCTGGTCTTAATATGTCAGTGCCTGTCTCAAATGTTACACTCTAGGTTTTTAAAGTTTCTATGTTCTATATTCTATTTGTTTGTTCTTTAATGTTATTTTAAAGTATTCAAACCTTAATTAACAAACCTCCCAATCTGTTACGTTCCTTACAAGTGTGGAAAAACTTTATCTTACAGTAATTTTTCCATCAAGTGAATGAGGTAATTTATCAAGAGTGTTTTATTCCATCTCCAGACTGAACTCACGAGTCATAATGAGCCATGGTGTTTGGTCCGCTGAGGTTTTGTTCCTCCAGATATTGAGAGATTAGACCAGCAGATGTCACTGCAGACAGAAAACACACCAGCATCACTTCTGTTGCTGGAAAAGGGGATTCCTTTCCCTTTAGATCTCTAATAATATAACATAATCTGTCTGTTTGGCTTCCAGTCACAATTACTGAACAACCAGTTACCTTTGATCTGTCAGACTTGTCCACAAATTGTTAATTTTTTCCCATTATGTTTGGCGTTACTTCAGAAATCAGTGAACAAAGTGTAGTTATTTTCAAGATGCAGCGGACACTTAGGTCTGTTCTGGGGAAGCAACTTGATCTTAGCAAAAGTTAAAACAGGACTCACTTGTAACCTGGTACAAGATATACGTCCAATGCATCTACAGAGGGTTTGGAGCATTTCCCCCCTCTCAAGTTGCTCTATGTTAGAAAACATGTTAAGGGAATGAAAAAATATAAAACATTCAGTGACTCAACACTTAACAAGCGCCCAGCAACTGTTAACAAGGGGTTAGAAATGACTATGGTACGGTAGATCATTATTCTGGATGAGCACACATGCATAATTAATATAAACTGACCGTGAAACTTGAATTCCACTTCCTCTCAAAGAGATGTGGTTCTCGTACAGCCAGTGCCGTCAGGATGCGTCCCCGCAGCACAAAACTTCTGGGGACTCTTTCTAGCTTTTTCTACCAGCCTTGTTGTTCCTTTACATGCTCAACTTTCCAAATGAGGCTCCAACAGGTGGGACATTGGGATGAGTAATGCCAGCAGGCCAACCCAACCTAGCCCAGCCCCAACTATGTGTGTGTTTGTGCGTGTGTGTTTGCGTTGTCCATGTGACTGTTTGGGACAGCTGAGCACTTTAAAAGCTGAGAAGCTCTCCCAGCTGAGTGGTAAAAAACCAGAGCGCTCTGCTTCTGGTTCTTCACTCAATATAGACTAAAGTTAGAATATTATCACACACACACAGACAGACACACACACACAGACACACACACACACACACACACACACACACACACACACACACACACAGACACACACACAGACACAGACACACACAGAAGATGAACATTGATTTCAACCAAAGATGATCAATAATTTGCTGAATTACAAAATATTTATTTTCACTCAGCATGTTGTGCATGTGTTTTATATAAAATATAAAGCTCTGTCCCCTTGAAATCTACATGCTCAGAGTCCTGGTTCTAATAGATACTAAAATGATCACCATTCATTGGTTTAATTATTATTAAGCCAACCCTGGAGCAATGGAAACAAGGGAAAGGGGAAACTGAATGGACAACAGTGCAGCTAGCTTGGAAATAAGACAGATACTCATTTAGAAAAATACAATGGGTCCATCTAATAATGGATTTAAATCTGAATAATTCCAGATACAAAGTAGATGAGTTTAATAAATGTTTAAATGACAATATGACTTGATTCTTATGGGGAGAGCGAAACACTGTATGCACTTATTTGAGTCTACAAGTGAGACTCTTGAGAGTTTGTTAAATAACACCTCTGGGATTGGAGTCAAGAACTATATCTGTTCTTTCAATAAAAATATTTTATCCCCATTACCTAGATGTGTTTCGTGTAATTACAAATGTCAGTCCTCTTCTCTGTCCTCATGTCTATATCTCTACTGTCAACTTTAAAATGACAACCTAAAGTACACCTTCCAATACTGAATAAAACAATCATTGATCTTTGGTTTCCCTGTAAACGGACTGATGCAGTTTTGACTCCCCCACATTTATGGTTTCTAATTGGTACATATACAATTAATAAATGGTCTATAACACACTATATTGTTGTAAGCAGATATTAGGTGTTTTTCAGGGTTTATTGATTAGCTGTCAACAACTTTAAATCCTATTGTGAAGCTGGAATGTCCTGGGCGTATCTCTGTCAGACACAGATGGACAACTGAAAACCCAAAAGGGATGAAGTTAAATTATCTGTTGCTTTTTCCTAAAATGTAAAAAAAAACAAGTGAGGGATAAAATAAGAAAACAGATGTCAGATTATATTTTAACATCTTGTGTAAGATTTTACTTCATCTGCTCAAACATGTTACATGTACATATTTGAGCAGATTGAGGTATAAAGATTGTAGCCTATAGTTGAACAGAAACTGATCTGAGAAACTGTCGGAAAAAAAGATGAAACATAACCTGACAGATCTTCTACCATGTAGATATAAACATGTTTACAGCAGTACGTGTTAAGCAACTGCCTGAGGCCCCACAGCCATCAGGGGCCTCCACACTGCCAAAACACAAAGGTGAAGTCCTCCAGTCATTTTTACTCATAGCTATATAATGCATCACTCCACAGGTGCTCAGTGGCAACAGTAGTTCTAGTAGTGGCTGTATGTCAGTTTGCCACTGTTTTTTTTCCCCCAACCGAATACAAATGTCAAACAAAGCCAGAATAAAATTAGGATTAATATACATTAAGAATGAGGCAGAACATTTCAGAGAAAGAGGGATTGATTCAACCTCCAGGCCCCTCGAGCAGGGACCGCAAGACTCAGCTTCCTCGTCCACCTCAGTTACCTTGTCATCACGCTCGTCACAGATACGCTGGATCGGGCTGCAGATAGCACCATCGATGAGATGGTGCTATCTCCAGGTGAGACAACAAATTGGTGAAATTTCTTAAAATCAAAAACGTCCTTCCTGTGGGGAGCATGAATATGCTCAGTATTTACAGAGGGGTGATGTATTAGAAAAACAGGCCTGAAATAAAGAATGCAGCTGTTTTTTAAATACAGGATACAAGGCGCTAAATGGTTTGATAGTATGAAAAGGATCTGAATCATAAGTTAAAGCCTTCATAATTACCTGATCTCAACCCAACACCTATGGGAGATTTAGGAGTGATATGTTTGACAGCGCTCTCCAAAGTCACCAAAATTCCTAAGTATGCTAAGGACAGTTGTTAAGATGGATTTCCATTTGTAAATGCACATAGAGAATACGACTGTATAGACAGATAACCGAGGTGGAACTGACCTGACTGTGGCTCTGCAGCTCAGTCTTCAGCCAGCTTCAGGAAAGTCAAACAATGAATCACATGACACAGAGGATGTTTTGATAGATTTTTTCTCGACTTTTATATTTTTAAAAACAAACAAAAAATAACAGATTAAATAAAATTTACAGTAGACATATGCAATCATTGTGCACTTTAACTACTTCTTCTGATACGTTCTGCACAGCTGTCAACGAAAAACGCAAACACAGTGGGGCGTCGGGGTGGAGCGGGGGGGGGCAGTTGTTGGAGAGAGGAGAGGACAGAAGAAGTGAGGTAGAGGGCAGAAGAAGAGGAGAAGGGTATGAAGAGGGAAGGAGTAAAGGATAAAGGAAGGCCTAAACTTTGTCACTCAGGGAAAGAAAGAAAAATCACTGAATATATAGATTTCTTTTATTCCTTACATCACTTATATAAATATATTGAACCCCAAAAAACAAAAAAAAAAAGGAGAAAAAAAAAAACTTCTCAGAAAAAAACTGCGCAATACAGAAACCCACAACAGCAGTAAGGCAAACAGAAAGCAAGAGAGGAGAGAGCAGAGAGAGTCCATGAGAGGGACAGAGGAGCAGAGAAAGGTAGGAGGCAGTATGAGACATGGCAAGAAAAGAGGGAGGAGCGGCGGGGGAAAGCAGAGAGAGTGCGCAACTGTGCGTATGAAAATGTATAAATATGTGAGATTAAGAGACGACTGGGTGACAGAGAGTTGAGAAAGGAGAGAAAGCATAGGCAGAAAAAGGAGGAAAAGGAGGGAGGGTTGGAGAGCAGAGGGGAGGAGGAAAAGGTTTGACTGAGGTCGACTGTCCAGTGTGTTTTTGTTATGTGCTACGTCACCCTGTTGCCTGCGTTTGTGTGTCTGTGTCTCCTGGTATGTTTGTGTGTGTGTGTGGCATTGCATGTTGTTGTATAACGGCAGCACACATTCCACGGCAACAGTGAAACACATGCTCGCGTGTCTTGTGTGCTCTTCTGCTATATAAATACAAAACAAAAACAATGAATAAAAACAAACAACAAAATCATATTTGCAACCAAACACCAGCCACCTCATGATTCACACCTTCTTCCCTTTTATACATTTAACTCAAGGTTTTTTTTTTTGTTTTGTTTTTAAGTTGTACACTAAGAGCAGTCCCCCTCAGTCCTCCTTCCTTTTCCACCACTCCACCAAGAGTCTCTCTTTCTTTCTGTCTCTTTCACTTTCTTTCTTTCCTCCCCCTCTCTTTTCCTTTCACTGAGAACTGGCTCTCTCCAACACGCGCAGGTCATAGTTCTTTTTGGCGGCCCTCAGTTTGAAGAGGCTGGCCCCGCTGTTGTTAAGTTTGAAGGAAGCACTCTGGGCAGCCATGGTGCTGGGGAACACTGCCACTACTGTGTAGAGGTGAGCGGGATCGTTGCCATCGCCCTTTGCTCCCCCCACAGTGGCCCCGGGCCCAGCGGTGGCTCCTGGCCCAGAGGGACCTGCACCAGGACAGGGGCCGCAGCCTCCTCGTCCTCCCTGGGGCTCCTTCAGCCACTGGATCTTGGCACCACACATCGACAGCTGGTTGAAGAGCTTCTCAGCTTCCGGGCGTGAAATCCCCTCTGGCAGGTCCGTTACCTCGAGTACTCGACTCACCACTGGACAAAGAAGAAGCAAAGACAGTCAGAGAGATGTTCCAAGTCAGCAGGTTTCACTGCTCAAGCTGTATCTTTACCGACTTGAAGCACCTGTTCCAAAGATGTGCTCATTTATTTCAGGTTAAGACTTTTTTGCAATGTGCAGTGCTTAGACCAATGAGGGTGTGCAGGGGCCCTGAGGCCAGCAGGATACTGGAAAAGAAATCCAATTTGGTGTATTTACAGTTGCTGTAGAACTTTGACTGCAATGCTACCAGCTAATGCCAGTATTTTCACAAAAAACCAATGTTTACTTAATGGCATCCACACCAGCTGGGGCATATGAGGAAGAAAAAAAAGCCACATACTTTGCTGGTTTGTCCTCTAGTACAACACCTGGAGAAACATTCAATGGCTGTAGATGTGCTGGTCGGTGATGGTGCATCTGTAACTTACCAACATCAGTGGTGCCGAGATCTGTTGATGCAGATTTGAGTGTTTGTTTTTTCCCTCGTCCCCCGTGTTTCATTACTCCTTGGCCCTGAACACAGCAACGACAATATGATGAGGCCTATTATTACGATGCAGTAACATGACAAGACACTAGATGGCAGTATAACCAATCAGTGGAAGCCTTAAACATATACGTCTTTGGTAAATGGAGACACCAACGGTTACAAAATACTGCACACTAGTGGGCACAGGAGAGGTGATGAAGCCTACAGCAGAGAGACAGAAAGATGGACAGCTCACATTGGCTTCCATTTGAAATGTTTCTAAAGTTACGTTACTACATCATGGTTACACAACATGCTGCAAAGAAAGATTTTAAACAATTTCCACATAGCTTACATTTAATGACTGTGACTTAAGAAAGTTGTGTCTTTCCCCAACTTCACAACAATGTCTTCATACACAGAACTAAGATATTCTGTCATTACTAGTCATTTTCACCCATTTTACCACCCTTTGCACCCTTTAAAAACAAATTACAAAACAAGTAGATCATTTATCATCTTGTGTTCTTAGATCAAAATAAAGGTTACAGCCTTTTTCAGGGGTACAATCTGAACCAATGATCCAAAAGTGAGGTGTAGCTGTACTGAATTGCAGGGCATTAGGAGTTTCCAATTCTGAGCCACTTCTATACTCAGAAAACAGTTCTGTGCCTTGTTGTGTATTTCATTCAGTTTTTAGAGTGTGGAATTCATGATGGCTCTCTTTAAGCCAGAAATAAACTGAAGTACAGTAATAATAATCAATTCTGCATCCCTACCTGTTTTTTTTTTTTAATGCACACTGACTGAAAGGTTCATATTAAGAAATAACTTCAAACAGTCAATATCCCCACATTTACATTTGGAATCATTGCAAAGACCTGCCAGTACTGACCTGATGGGAGCTGTAGGAGGACTGGCCATGTATGAGGGGAGGCGGACAAAGGCTGTATTGGAGAGGCTGCCCCAACAGAGAGTAGCGCCCATCGCCTAAAAAATTTAAATCGTAAATTTAAAATCAGAACAATCAATCCTGAAAACACTTCAATTTAGAGTTTGATTACCCCAGAAGAGATCAGGTAAACTTTATAACCACTTTTTCCTTTTTTCTAACTAGGTGTCATTATCTCGCTGACGTAAAAATCTCTTTTTAAAGAGAGACCTGGCCGCAGAAAACAGTGTTATAACAATGAATATGCTGACATAGAACAGCCAAAAGGGAGATAAGTGGTGTATTTAATGAGGGTTTACGGACTTGGCAAAGATTTCACATTCAAGATTTTCTTTCAACAAAACTTCAGAGAGTTCAAAGAAAAAGCTGCAAATAATCATTAATGGGTAAAACGGCCTAATGCAGTTCACTACTACAGTACTTTTTGATTTTGGTGTTTTGAGGACGATGTTATACAGATGTGTCATGGTGACATTACAAGAATCGTAGCCTGATGCAAGACCGTATTTGGTCGTGTAATCATGCATTCCAAATAGTAGGTCTATTTGTCAGTAAAGGTATTGTGACTCTGAGTGTACATATAGGTCAAAGGACAAGGATGAGGTAAAGCCATGTGTGGGTGCTGCAGGTTTGACAGGGTGGCATGGTGCCAGCGATGTGAACCAGCTGTAGTAAGGTGATATGACAGCCTATTGGCCCAGGGCCAAAAGCCACCTGACAAGGTTCAGAGAGTTCCAGGGAAAATGGGTGAAAGAGCAAGAGTCTGAGCAGGTGTTTAAACACACAGCTGGAATAAAACAAAAATGTATGATTCTTTTAATGGCAAGAGTCAGGGATAAAATTTGTTGAATGAGTAACACACAGTACCTACACAAGTGTCAAGCATACAGTCTTCTATTTGTGGAGGGTTACACAGGTGTGATACATGACTGCATATGTACCATTTCCATTGTCATCGGTTGCATTTAAGAAATTACATGCATTTTCCTCATTAACATAAACCTTCAATTTTCTTGTTCAACTGTACCTTGGGCTGGGCCTCCTGGCCGGGGAAACTGGGAAATGAGGGGTAGTGGTCCAAGGCCTGGACAGACGCTGCTGACGCTGCCGGAGGGAGATGGGGTGGGAGACTGAGTGGGGGAGGCCAGGGGACTCGTCAGCTGGGTACTGGCCTGGAGAAGAAAAGAAAAATAGAAAGCATAACATAAAATACTGCGACATTAGAGCCCCATATTCCTGATGAAGCGATAAGCTTTTCAGCTCTACCTGACTTTACTCTAAGTTACAGACTAATTTCATCTAACGACATCACATTGATCTAAAGCACATTTTACAGCTAAGCAGTATTACAGATGACCACTAGGGGGTTGACAGGTTAATAATGAATGCACAAATACATGCAGATGAAAGAATGGATGTGTGGGTTGCAGTCTGGATTCATGAGGTTCTTTGCACTCCAAGAATTTCACCCAATGACTGAGATGTTGAAATGTGTATGTGTGTGTACCTGTGGAGTATTGTCAGGTTTGTAGAGCTCTCCTGGTTTGCTGGGTCTCTGCTCTATGCTGTAGTACTTGCATGGGTTCCACTGGACCAGAGGAGGATTCTGGGAAGGCTGTGGTCCATTGGGGACGCTGAGCTGCATGACCATTACCCCAGGCCCAGGAGGAGGTACTCCTGAGAGAGTGTACCATGAGACAGGCATACATGTAATTAAAACAGGTCTTCTATGCTATTATTAGCATCTATAGAGTTTTAACAATACTGACAGGCCCCTACAGCCGTGTGAAAGCTTCTGTTTAACCAAGTTAACCAAGTCTTGTCTTTTCTGTTCAAAAAACGAAATTACATCAAGTATTCTGAATTCTCATTTCATAAAGTAGTGCAGGTTAAGCGTAAAAATGTATATCTAATTCATCACGAAGGTAAAGTATGAGGAAAAGTTCATTTCAAACCAGATGATCCCACTAACACTTACCTTTAGGAATAATTTACACCCAAAACTCAGGTCTATTGCTCCTTCAACAAATAAACATACACCTGACTAAATGGCACAAACACAGCTGAGGTTGAAAGGATAACATGACCATGATCAACATTTACTTAAGGGTAAATGGGAACACAAGGCCTTTGCGAGGTTTAGGTTTTCCCTGATTTCTTCAAACATGACCTTTTTAAGGATATCGATTTGCATGCTCAGCGTGTGAACACGGTGTGACTGAACTTTTCCCTGAATACCTTTCACCTGATTTTATAAAGGACAGTTCCAAGTTTCAACTCTACTATTAGTCAATGTAGGGTTACTAGGTATAAAGGACATTATAACTTTACAACAGGTGTACAATCTGGCCAGTCTTATCACCATGTTCAGTAGCGGACAACAGTATGGAAGGTGATGCATCTTTTTCTCAGTTGTTTTGGGAGCAACACCAACTTTGCAGTGGGCTTAACTTTGATTTTGAGATCTTCAGTTTTAAAGAACAACATAATGCATGTATTACGGATGTCACTTTTTGTATGATAAATAATAAAGGAATCTGTTTTGAGAGAATAATTCCCACAAATTAAATAGTTAAAAGAAAATTAAATCTTTAAAAAGCTAAAATAATGGGTAAAAATGTATTACTAATGGTCACTTCACAACATCTTCACTGTTCTCACCTGAATATTGCTGCTGCAACTGCTGAGGATTGCAGGGGGACGGCGACTGTGTGATTTGATACTGCTCATTGCTGGGGGGCTGCAGATATCCTACTGACGGGCTTCAGGACAGAAACATACAAAGGGGGAGAAGATAGTTACAGGGATATCCAAATTTTAATCAACAAAATTTTCATATATGTATACCTAGGATTGAAATGTCAATGATAAGCAGTTATCTGTTAGCATATAACATTCGTACTCTGCTGAGGTTACATTACAGTTATTGTTGGTTTCTTTAACAGACATTGGTCAGAAGGATGCAGATGCACTCAAAGTAAAATTGGTTGTACTCATGAGTATCTATACTGAATTTCACAACTTCATTTACAAAATTCCAGAGCTCAAGCATTTACATGTTGCTCATGCAGATGGTAATTACAACAGAGTAGAAAAAACTGCTTTATTGATATGAAGGAATGCTTCTATAAACCTGTGGCTGCTACTGCAACAGCTTCAGTCATCACAGTGTCGGATGCTTATATTTTATGCACAGTATATCTTTTCCACAGAAGGCTGGATATAATTTGAAATATTTCAATACCAATGACAACTCTTTTGTACAAATATGATATATTAATGCATACCTTGTGCTATTCTGCTGTGTGGGTGTGATAACACTGTAGTAGACAGGCATGGGCCCCTGGACAGACTGGCTGACTGGTACCATCACCTGCTGCTGGTACTGCTGCTGCACCACCTGCTGATTTTCATTTCCCACAGGCACCTGGGTAAAAGGTCAAACGAGAAGAAGTTTTTAGGAAAAGGTAAAAATAATTGATGATTTACCTCACGACTGCCAAGGTTAGAGAAGTTAGGAAAAATGAAGACAAGACTAACAGAGGGATACCAGACCTGTCACGTAGTCACTTTTATATCTGATTTGGTCCAATACGTGTTGCTCTGTTTTAATTAAGACTGTATGTCTATTTTTTTTCATCTTTTTTTGTCCATGAGCATTGGAAAAGTATCTGGAAAAGTTACTGATACTGATACCCCCCCCCCCCATACATTACTACTGTACTATAGACTGAGTTGAAATTAATTCTAATTTTTCTTTATGAATCTATATTGAAAGAATTCAGAATATGTTTGTATCAAAAATTATAAAGATCTGAAAACTATTATGCAAGGAGTTTTTTTGTGGAAAAAGAAAAAGAAACAAAAAAAATACAGCAACCCCTTGTGAATAACGACTAAAAAAAGAATGTCAAGAAAAACGTGCTGTAGCAACAAGTTACACCTTATGGCTGAATTAAAATCATCCATACCTGATATGATGGCATCTGTGGGTACTGGACCATTATGCTTTGCATCTGTCCCCCCATGCCTGCCCTCTGAGAGTTGAGCAGACCAGGGTTTTGGGGCTGCTGCACACCCATCATGCTCTGGTAGCTCGGCTGCTGGCTGGGTATCATTGTCTGGAGACCTGATGGCAACAGACAACGATTGGAGAAGGAAATTTTGCAAGGGTGGTAAAGATGGAGTACAGCAGAAGAGAGGGGAAATTGGGATTGGCAGGTGAGCCATTGCTTTTGAGGAGAAAATCAATGTAGAATGGCATTTACTAGAGCAAATACCTCTGCCATCCCAAACAATCTTACATGTCTTAGCCTTATTTATTTATTGAGTTTAATCCTTACACAAGACAGCTGTATTTACTTGTTGTGTGAAAAGATGCCGTCAACATTATATAATTATTGTATGCATTGTCTCATTGCTATGTTGCAGCCACTATTGCTATTCAGTAATTTTATTAGTTGCATGTTGAATTAAATACTACTATAAGCACTGAAAAACGCTGCTGGTGCCATATTCACTAATAATAAATACAACTCCGGTTGTAATGTGGATTCACGAAACTGTTAAAACTCGTAGATCAACACCAGAAATATGTCTGATTTGAAGACCCATACACTATTTCCTGAGAAATTGCCAAAAATGTTGACATCTCGCAATGTTAAGGAAAGTTCCTGGATTTAATGGGTTCTTCCCTGACCCATGCCCCATCCCTCCGGCAAGTTTGATGCAAATCACTTTAGTCTTTTTGCGTAATCCTGCTGAGAAAAGAACAAACCAAAAAACAAATCAACACCCAAACATGGATGAAAACATAACCTCCTTGGTGGAGGGAGTGAAAGGAGTTGAAGAAAATTATTTCAGTCCAGAAGGGCTTAATTCACACTGTTCATGGTTTCTTTATGTATAAATCTTCACCATCACAAAACTCTTATTTCAAACCAGGCAGCAGCCTTGGATTGATGCAACTGGCTGCAACTTCATGATCCATGTGGTTTTGGCAGGCCTCTGCTACAAGCCAGAGTCCATTTAAGTTGTCAACAATGTCTATCTGTCATTTACTGTATAAACACAGAGCCAGTCTTCACAGACTCTAAATGAAAAAGACTGAAGGATAAAGCTGTCAAGGCTTTTCCACGAATAAAAGACAGAGCTCTATTTTGGTCTGAGCATATTTGACTTGGCAGCACAATGCAGGACCAAGGTTGTTTAAAATCAACCTTTCACCTGTTAGACTTGACACGGAGTATGATTTAGCAGTTTATAGCTCAGGGACAAGATGATACTGCTCTGGATTCCTTTTGGATGATTTTGGATATTTTCATGTCATAATTTAGCTCTATTCTTTTTTTTTTGTGGTAAGACTATATGTGAACACTTAAAAATATCAAGCACCAAAAAGACTTTGTGCGTGTGAACAACAATTAACAATATTATCTTTAAAACAATATACAGGAAACACTAATACTGCATATCTACATTACAGTAGTAATCCATATATAGCCATTCATTTATGGAGACAAGAATACAACACAGCAC
This sequence comes from Seriola lalandi dorsalis, assembly GCF_002814215.2. NCBI lineage: Eukaryota > Metazoa > Chordata > Actinopteri > Carangiformes > Carangidae > Seriola > Seriola lalandi. Next base: position 224,982 of record NW_019525041.1, read on the forward strand.
AATGTACTGACCTGACTGCTGTGTGGGCTGAGGCATGGGTTGTGTGCGCTGGGCAGGATAAGACACCTGGTGGGACATGGGTTGGGGCACACGGTACTGCTGGCCTGAGCTGGGATACTGACCAGGAGGGTAGTATGACACCTGTATCTGAAGAGAAACAACACACAAAATAAAACAGTTTAAAAAGTAATAAACACAGTTTCAAGAGGAAAAGAAAACTGTTTGCACCGACTTATATCAGTTGTCTTCGACCTCATATATTTCATAGCACTGGCACCAGTTTTTGCAGCCCCCATACGAAGACCACAGACTTAGTGAGACAAATGGCATGAGTTGATTTCTTTTTTCTGCCAGAGAATCAGGTTCTTGAGACATTTAAGAAATCATTTAAAACTGCAGATTTACACTCTTAAAAAGGTTTTCATAAATATTCAATACTTAAAAAGCAACTAAGGAACAAATTGCAAGTTAGTGTAAAAAGCTGAGCAAAAATTCTTGTTAGACCTCACTATTATAGCTTAAGACATAAAACCTATGATATTTTTTTTTGCCATCTGGGGGCAGTGGAAACATGCTAGAAACACTACATTCACGTTATCATCTTCTACATTGATTTGGCAAACTTCTTAGCAAACAGTTACATATTTACACGTCCAGCATGTACAGAGCAACATTAACATTCATTTGAAGTCATGTTTCTGTCTGAATGAAAGTCCAATATTCACTCTCTTAGCTCTGTTTTTGCTCTCCACCAGCTCATGTAGTTAATATCTGGCTCTTTACTGACTTAATGCCACACTGCTATCACCAGCTACTCACTAACTTTGTCTGTCTGCTGTTTGTTGCTGGACAGGTAGCATAGTGTCAGATTTTAGAGCTTTTCTGCTTAAAAGAGCAGCGAGCAAATTGTCATGTGATCCATTGTAAAAATAAAATTATTATAGCAGCTTTAAAACAATATCCCAGAGAACTCTGTTCTGTGCTTCCTCAACAATGATGCACAGAAACAAGAATAGTCTAGCAGTTCACAGTAGTTTCATAGCTGTACGTGTCCATAGTACTAGCTGGAACAGCTTGTGTCTAACATAGCCATTCTAACTGTAGCATGAAGAATTTCCAAATAAGACATCAAATGGAAAAACAGAATAAGATGAATGTTAGGAGGATCGATATGTTCTGCCTCCACCTTCATCTGCATACATGACAACATTCAACCATCTAGCGGCTGCAGCGGTGTCAATATTTGCACTCCTGTTACACTGCCGACCACCCACACATTGAACAACACAGTGCATCTTCCTTTCCCAGCCAATACTGTTTATACAAGTACAGAGATCTAAGTGTGAGGATAATATAGAAAGGTGTGTAGGGTGCTAAAAGTCATGAAAAGCCACTGTCTATATAGGTCAGAGCGAACTACAAAATAAAAGCAAGGAGAATGAAAGCTATGAAAAGACAAAACAGGAGACAAGATGGATCAGTTAAAAAAATTGTTAGGTTTTACAGTGCAGGAACATCTCAAAACTATTTGCAAGATTGCAAATAGTTAGATATATGAACAATGCATTTATCATTTGAGGTCCAATAAGCAAGTATATGCACAAAAGCAACATAAAAGCACTACAATTATTTGGTACTTTAAAATGTCCACCTGATTCCAGTAAATCCTCAATTACCTACTGTGAAAAAGGTTCTGGGATAGTGTACTTCACTCGTGATTTACCTGCTCTAATGAAATACTATTCACACCTGATTCCCTTCAAATAAACAAAATATTGTGACTTCAGCTATTAAATCTCTACTAAACAGACTATCTTCTTTTACAGCTTAGCCCCAGAGCTACTTCACAGGGCCTAACGTCTCCCACAGGGTGTTTAATGGCCAGGTCAATTTAGTTCTCTTTCCTCAAATGAATTATAATAACTATTTCATGGACTCAAGCAAAGGCCTGACAGAGGGAAGGAAGTGTGTGAGTGACAGAGAGTGAGAGAACTCATTATTGTCACCGCCTCTGCAATCTGAAGAATGTGACAGGCTTGCTGACTGAGACTGAGCTTGTGAAGGTGACACACAGCGCTCTGAGTGAGAGGACCAAACTCCCCACTGGGTGAATCCTGCAACTTCACAGGAATCACATCGCTGACATGTCACACCTCAGTCTGTAAGTGTACATAAGAAAGTTAATATCTGAATTTTTCCACCTTTCCAAGAACTTGATCTTTTTAAATTTGTGATTTTCACGGCATCTATTTTTATTTATTATTTAAATCAATGCATAGCAGATAAGGTGAAAATGCGCAAGTATAAAATTTATACAGGCATACAGGCAAGCATGCAGTTCAACATATTAAAAGGAAATAAAGTAAGTGCCTAATGACTGAAGATTTTCTTGGGTTTTGGAGCAGTGCTTTCATGGAAAGTACAACTTTTCCTGTAATTTGTACCAGATTACCTGGTTCTTTGTAGGAAACATATTAAATGACTTTGACATTATTCAGAAATCACATACCCTTAAAATAAAGCATTGGGGTTTTTACAAAGCAGAGAAAGACAAGAGACAAAGGAGAATGATGCGAGACCCATGGTGTTGCATTTTCAATTGGCCAGCACTTCAAGCAAATCAAGGCACACTGGGCTCTATTTTTGTCATTAATTCACACTTGATACAAGAATTCATTTTTTGGAAATTTTCTAGTGAGAGACAAGTGGCGTACCTGCACCACAGCTTGAAACAGAAACTATGTATTTACTGTGAGAAGAGCTGGCTTGAGCCATTGTCAATTAAACAAGTTATTTCCTAGTGCCAGGAAAACGATTACTCACAAGAAAACAGCACGATATTGTTTAACTGTAATGGCTGGGCCTTTTTTTTTAACCTTATTTTATAACAGAAGCAGCAGCAGAAAACATGATTCTGCTGTTTAGCTCTGTCATTACAAGGGATGGGGAATGACAGTTATTGTTGCATTTAGGTTCCTATAATGGAAAACCACCATAAAGACTCTCATATCACTTACTCAATGTTAAATTAAAGAACACAATCAAGCCTAATCTCTCTGTATCTGTGTGTTAACAAGGTGCAGGGATGATCACACAGTGTACTGTTCTCTTTCATTAACAAATCTTTACATTAACACTAATTAATGAGGTGTAAAGAACATGATGCTCCACAGTAGCAAAAATCTGGAAGGAAGCAGGAACAGTCCGATATGAATTAAGCTCGTGAGAGAGTGTTTGTAATGAACTGAAATCTAAAGAAAAATTCATACTTAAACACAAAATACTTTTTCACGAATGCATTTGTTAAAACTGAACTGTTCCAGGATATGTAGCAGTTCCTTATTTAATATTATGTTAATGCAATGTGACCATTCGCACAATGACATGACAAACAATGTCCTTTGCTGCCAGAAATGAGATGCACCATATTTTGCCATAGCAGTAATCTAACTCTTCCATTCACAAAATATAGTGAAGCGAAAGCTTCAAAGCAGCAGAGCTAACATCCAGAAGCTATTTCTAATTCTTCATGTGTAAATAATGTTTATCGTTCCTCTATAACCATAATGTATAACCAAAATTCTCAGTTATTGTGGATCACAGTTGTCATAAATGATCCAAAAGAGGTCTGTGTGAGATCTGAAAGGCCTAAGACAACATATTTTGTAAAGGAGAGGATTTTCTTCTGGGAAACACTAAAAACAAGTTAACTCTTAGATGAACATAGGTTTCCTTTTGATATTTACATTAATGTTTAATCTGATTTTCAATACTTTTGAAAAAAAAAAAAATTAACATAATGAAAAAAAGATAATGCTGTGAGTCACTGTTACTTTTATGCATAAGGTTCACTCCCACACCTCACAAATGTACTGTAATAGATAAAATGGATAAATATTGGTACTGTGCATTATCATCACCACACATATATGTACTGTCAGCCACAGCCCTGAGATACATGGTGTTTCTGCAAGTGCTCCAGTGTGCCATTCAGTACTTCCAGAAGTCAGGGCTGATCTTCAAATTGGCTGTGAACAAGTTTGAAGCAGTTCACAAGCATTAACAGTGATAATATATCAATGGAGAAGTCTCATCCTAATTTCTTTTGACACAAATTTGGATTTCTTCAAATAACAAAAGTCAAGCGACTGGTTAGTCAGACTTCTACCAATAACTAACTGCTTACATTTTAGCTACGGTGAAAGTGAGTATGTGATCTCTTTCCTAGGATCTGTCCTGGTAGATGACCTGTTATTTAGGCATGCCCAGTGTCAACTGTTGAAGCTCTATCTTATTTCTTATTATGAAACATTTGTATTGGCTTGGAAAGCAGGGAAACCCCTCTGCATGTGTGGAATATCCAATTAAGACTTCCAAATAAACTTTAATTGCCCAGTATGATGGCCCTAGAACAAAGAGACATCACATTCAAATTCAGTTTATTTTATGTGCTCTGTTTCTCTGCGGCTGTGCCCTTGGAATTTTGAAAGCCTGACTTGCTACACAAATGAAGGGTACAGTACTTCAGTCTATTTTGCTGACCTGGGACCAATTACTATTACTTATCATACACTCAAGATTACCAGTGCCAAGCATGGGAGGTCCCAGAATTATATTCATTCATTCACTGGTATAGTACTATCCCTTTCTCTGGTATTCGAAGAACATTCAAACAAAACCTAAAAAAAAAATTTGAGAAGTGAATTTTAACTCATGCCTGATGCCTGAGAATGTTGTACCTGTTGAGGTGGAGGAGGCTGCATGTAGCCTTGTGGGGGCGGTGGAGCCTGCATGACTGGCTGAGATGGAGGAGGTGGTGGAGGTGGTGGATGGGGGTGTCCAGTGGCAGGCTGGTAGCCAGATGGGGGCGGCATAGGCTGACCCGTGGTAGCCATGATATAGCTGGTCTGAGGAGGGGGGTGCTGGGACAGCACCGTGGGAGGAGCCTGATACATAGGGGGAGGCTCAGGGTTCTCACTGGAGCCCTGCCGACTCAGCGTCATCTGGCTGAACTGGGGCGCCAGCTCTTCTCCCTGGGAGGAATGGGAATGATGTCATTAGTGGTCATTTGCAGTTGGTACATATATATCAGTACCTTTTGTGAATTTTGGAGCTGTAGTATAAGGTCTAACTGAGTGATCTATCAGAGAGTGATCACTAGCACAGATCATTACCAACAGAGACATGAGCATTTAAGCACCATTTTGGAAAATACCTATCTGCCATTTTGCAAGGTGTAAGAAGAGAAGTTCTCTTTGCATCCAGTACAATGTTTGGCAATCCTGTACAACACCAATACCTGGATGTAATGGTGGCAATATTGTGAGCTAAACCTAAGGACACAGTTCTGTAGTTTGATCTTCACATCTGACTCTGGGTTTGACAGAAAACTAGTATATTTCCCAAAATATAGTGTTCCTGTAAAGTTTGGGTCTATAGAAACATTGCTCATGGCAGAACATGCTTGTCTAACTAACTAAGATGAGAATCTATGATTGTATGGATTCATTTGAGAAGTGAATGCTACGGTATATTTTTCACATTAAAGAATACAAATTCTGTACCATCTAGTCTTTTTGTCACTTCATTTTTTCATTAACATCCTGGAATAGCAAAAAGACTTTCTCGTTCCAGTCTCTCAGGGAATTCCAGGTAGGTATGCAGCCTGAGAGAAAGTAATACTTGACTGGTTCAGAGCAGCAAAGACATAATTCTTCCATCAATGTGATTAAATACCACACAGATGTGAATAAGAGCAGGGTAATAGAGTGCCAGAGTTTTTAGTAGAATACAGCATTAGTTAAGTGTGAAGTGTGATAGTGACAGTTATGCAGTCTTTAACTGAATTACTATCAAGAGATGACACTACAAGAGGTGTCAGTACCATTGTGTACTGCTGGGGAGGAGAAACTGGCAGGAGAACCTGGGGGCAGGAAGGACTGGAGTAGGAGACAGGCTGAGAGGGCTGCAGAGATGCCACCGGCTATACACAACACCAGGGATAGGAAGGAAATAAAGAGGCAGAGCATAGAGAGAACGGAGCAAGCCAGTGAGAAAGAGGGCGACAGAAGCAGACGGAAAGAAGGGAATAAAGAGAATTTAAGACATAGGAAAGATATGGGTTAGAACACAGAGGAAAAGTTGTTAATGAACAGATGAATAGAAATAGAAACCAAATGTAGTTTCTAAATATTATACAAAAGCAATAAATCAATGCATACAAAATATGCAATTTCTTCTAGTCAGAGAGAAACAAGAAAGGAAATGGCTGCTATCAGACATGTTGTTATTGACTGTCAAAAACTTTCATATTGTTGCTCGAAGTTCCTTCTCATTATATGTGACCAAATTCCACCCTCATTTGTGACAATACCTTAATAACTAAACCCATCAGAGAAGGAATGTGGACAAAAGACCACTAAAGCTATTGACCCCCTGATTAAATTGGATCCTGTGTAGCTTGAAAGTGCATCTTCATTGTTACTGATATGGTTGACATAAATACAGGTGGTGAAGGTACTTACCTGAGCAATCATGTGGTTGCCCATGGGGTGTTGCTGTGGGGTGGGCAGCAGGGCAGTCTGAGGTGGAGCCTGGGGCTGTGGCTGCGGCTGTTGTGGCTGTTGTGATGGGCAGGGAAGCAGGCTACGGCTGGACTGGGAGGCTGCGGGTGGGGGACACACATCAGGACTGACTAGGGGCAGGCCTAATGACGCAAGAAAAGACATGATAGATATAGGAAATAATTTCTTCATTCATTTCTGTGTGATGAAATGATGAACCCAAAAAACTTTCCTATTAAAGCAATCTTATTTATGAAACCAAGGGAATTACAATAATGTCTTGGTAAGTATTCTTGTATTTTTATTATATAAAATAATGTATGTTTACCAGACCACTAGAATGCAAGCTCAAGTTAAAATCTCAGCAAAAGTGAAGACTGTCTCAAGTTTAAATGTTTAGGACTTGGGGTTAAATTATAGTTACAAATGGTCCTTGAATGTTTTAACTTGCAGGGAAGTTTAAATAAGCTGAATGTAAGACAATATATTTTTCCTGGATGACATGTTTGAAAAGGCTAGGGTGGTAATATTTACAAAATCACATTCTTTTTGAAAGGAGCAAGTGCCAGTGCAATTCTAGCGTAGCATGATAGATTGATTGCGGCTTTAATGTCTTATAGTGCGTCTCTTAAGAGTTAACCCTAAAAGTGTTTAGTAAGCCCATTTTAACCTACAGGACGAGAAAAGGAAAATGAGTCAAAAGCATCTCCGGACATCTCTACTGCATATTTTGCATCATCTGTCAAGCAGCCAAGAGTTACGGATGTCACCGAATTTCATAATGAGGGAAAAAAGGAAAAAATTCCAACAGATATAGAAAATCATTCTGGCCAGGAGAATGACACAAGTGTGTGCGAGTATTTGACTGATGGACTAAGCCAGTCAAAAGTGGTATTTACATTTCACTTTTCTTTTTCAAGAAAAAGCATTCAAAAATGCATTTTCCATGTCAGTTTGTTAGAAAAGAGGGTGTCATCTTATAAATGGGGTTAAAGTAAGGCCAATACAGTACTATATAGTTTTTCCCCCCATTCATTAACTTCAATGAGCATAAGTCATAACATATGCATTATGACATTAAACTTAATATAAAGGGTAGCCTGCATGACTCAGGGCAACACATTTCTTTATGCCATGGTCGCTTCAGTAGCAATAATCATAATGGATAGCAAAAGCTAATACTTCAGTAAGAGGTTAAGTACAACTAGCTTTAGTGACCTACACTGGAGAGACCTAGATGTCTCCTTTCTCATCAACTTGTCTCCTCAGTCCTTACCAGAGCGAGAGCCTTTGCAGCTTCCCTGTGAGCCTTTGTTGCTGCCAAGGCTATCCCCCCTGGTAAGGATGGATATGCCAGAGAAGCTGCTGGCTTTCGTGACGGGCGGCCGGAGGGTGCGGCTGGAGCTGTCTGAGTCGGTGCTGCTCCAAGGCCGCGGCTCCAGGCACTTCATGTCACTGTCTGTGCTGCTTTGACGACTGCTGGATGCCCGGCTAGAGCTCTCACGATTCCCTCTGAGAGAAGACAGAACAGGGAGGAAGAAGAGACATAGAAAGAGATGAAATGATGGGCATAAAATGGGGATAGATGCAGGAAAGGGGGGAAAGAAAGAGGTGAAATAACAGAGTTAAAGCGAGGATGATTAAGGGGTAGCAAGTGACAGATATGCAAATTACAGAGAGAAGAATAAGAAGACAGAGAAGGAAAGAGACAAAAATGTATAAGGGTAAGATGAATAACATATTGAAAAAGAGAAGATGTGAACATGTGAAGCAGAAAGGAAGGTAAGTTGGGGTAGAAACAAAGACAGAATAGGACAGGGGGGGAGAGCAGAAGCAGAAAAGCAGGGGAAGGTCATCAACAGGTAGTAAAGACAGTTTGACAAGTTTGACAGTTTGAGCTTTAGGATGAGGCATTCAACACAGATGCATATTGGATAGTTTAGTGAAATCACGATACAAAAATCAGGCAACAAGCCACCAAACAATATTATCTCCAATTTTAAACATACAACCACACACACATTCACACACACAAACCCATCCACAGAGGAAAACTAACATGCAGGGAGAAAAGATGCTCCAGACAATCAAAACCAGGGTGTGGGAGGATATTACAGCGACACTAGATGAGACAAACCTCCATGAATTCAACACACAAACCATCTAAGACCAGAGACAACATTCACATAAAGGACTATCCAGAATGACAGAATACTTGCATACATATGAGTTATACATTTGAATAAAAATGAACAGTAACACATGCGCTTAAAACACTTTGTATTGAGGACAAAGAATGACATAGAAACAAGACATACATACACCTGTAAATTAATACCAGATTTACACAAACAATCAGACATCAAGAGAAGATGTACATCAACACCCAGACTCACACACACTATCTACAAAATAACCACTTGCTACCACTGGTTCACCACTATGGTTTTTTGAACTATATTGCTGTATACACACTCATTGTGTTGTTGTGATGCTGTCACCCTGGATAAGGGCAGCTGCCAAGAAAACCAATGATCATACTGTAAGCGTAACCACCACTCTGGGGCAACCCCTCCATCACAAGTAAATTGTCGGGTCTGCCACTGACATGTCAACATTAATATTATCGTTCCATTTGAACATGTCCGACAGTGCTTGTGCTTGAATATAAAAAATTTAAATAAAGATGAAAATCAAAAAAGAAAAATGTGTCAGCTGCTATAAATACTGTGGTATAGGCACTGAATTTAATGTAGACAAAGCCTTGCAGGTGTACACACCGACCACTCTGCAGTGAAGACAGCAGAGAGAGAAAAAGCAGCAAGTAAACACTTGTTTTTTTTCATCCTCTAAGGACTGAAAGAGGGATATGAGCGAGCATGTCCATGTAGAGGGAACGAGTAAAATGAATTCAAAACATGTAAGGCTGACTGTGGGAATCTCCATGACGAAAACGGGGATGTGGTGAGGGTTGTAAAACCCTAGTGATAGTGAGTGGCTGTGGTTGATAAATATTTCAGAGAGACTGTAATTAATGGAGGTTCTATTTTGAGTCTTCTCTCTGCACAGCCTACTTAAAGGAAAGGTGGGTGCTCTGCCATTCTCTGTACAGGCACACACACTTGTTCGCTTCGCTCTGCAGACAAAGATGAGAGCAGGATGAGCAGGAGGAGGTAGAAGAGGAGGGATTCTGCTGTTCATCACATGATATTTTATCTCCTCTCTCTCTCCTCACGACAGCACTGCCCATCACAAACAGGAGAAGCAGGGAATCTAGGCTGTTGTTGTTATGTGGTTCCACCACTCTCAGTCTTTAACACCTAACACACTAAAAATGGTTAAGTTTAAAAACGCTAAGAATAAAAACTTCAAACATACAGTCACCAAATAATTACATGGTTTAAAGGTTGATGATGAAAAATATCTTACAACTACACAAGGCAAATAAAACATATACGAAAAGCTTAAAAAAAATTAAAGGTGGGTTATATCTAAAAGCTAATCTATAAGCCTCTAAATTACATGATGCACACAAGCAACAATGTTTATAAACAGCAGAGTATAGACTTCATACTTTTATACAATCAAAACAAAAACGTTATACATCTCTATATATATCTATATATAAATATATATAGTTGTATAGATAGTTGTACTATAGATCAATAAGTTTGATTAAATGATAGTTAATAGTTAAAATATTTGCTGGTTTATAGTAAACTGAACATCTGGGGGGGGGGGCGCAAAATAAATAAACAACTTGGCCTCCAATACAGTGTTCTACTTCACGGTCTAATTTTTCTTATTTTGCTTTTGTCAGTTACATTTCACTGTCAGTTTAAAAGCACTATTTCATGGATGTACTACTTACACATTTTTGCGCTACTATGCAACAGGTGACATGTTAACAAAAATTACAAGACTAAGTCAACCACAAAACAAACAGGTTACTGTGAAAGCAATGCAGTTACTTTATAGAAAAATGTAGTTGACGGTGGATGGTTAAGTAGGTCAATCAGTCCCCAGTGAAACCACAAAGCAGCCATGCATGGGCCATGGGAAGCCCCACGGTGCAGTGCTGGAATAGCCATCAATCAGCCGACTACACCAAGCAAAGATATAAAAACCACCACAAGTCACCACTATCATCACCAAATCACTTTCAAAAATGGGCATGGCAACACACAAGTCAAAGTCAGCAGCACCCCAATACCTAAAGATCTGCCTCCTCTTTTGAGAGCTAGAGCAGTAGCCCTCAGTGGAAAGTCTGTTGGGGTTAACATTAGGAGAAAATGCTAGGGTTACAGGGCTGGATTGAAGAACAGGAGAGGGTTTTAAGGAAGGGTGAGATAAGGATGAGTGGGAGGTAGAGGTAGGCACAGTAGTGTAGAAGTTTTACCCCTGAGAAGAAAAAAGGAAAAAAAAAATGCACACAAGGCAGAAATTGACTGTTGAAAAGCCCACGCTTCCTCTTTCTCTCTCTCTCAGCATATTATGTACTAATCTTTCAACCTCAATGGCCAGGGTGCCTTGGGATGGAGGCTGGCTGTATCTGCTGTGTGAGCCAACTTATTTCTAGAAAAAATTAGTTCTACTACATACAAATCTTTCTCCAAGACAGTGTGTCCCTCATAGTGAGTTTCAGCATAAAACCCTTTTCTCAATAAAACAAAAAATTGAAAAAATTGTTAGATATAAAAATCTGACATACAAGAGAAACATCTGCAAATGCATACTGAACATTTGCCAGGAAATGACAAGAATAAAGCAACTATTACTTTTGTATGTTTGTATATTGCTTTTGTGAATTCTCCTTTGATGGCAAACATTACACAAGGTCAAATTTTCCAGACCTTTGTAAACTCCAGGAATTCAGATTTGTAGAAGAATCAACATATACTCTGCTAGGTATGCTATGTTTATGGCTCTATAGCCTGCTAACACTCATAACTGAAACCTAACAAGCAAACTAATTTCAAGGGGATAGGTGAACAGAATGGAGTCTTATATATTGCACAAATTAGAATCTCCAGTAGGATTCATCATCTTACCTGCTGTCGTTGATGTATCCATTTTGAGAGGACTGTAAAAAAAATGACACCTGCACATTATGAAATGCTTCATTCAACCAGCAGCACTTAAGACCAACATTCTGTGTATGTCAACCTTTCAGAAGTTGTGTATGCATTTCACTTACAGCACTGTCACCTAAAGCTAAGATAAAAAACTGCTCACAACTCACAGACATGCTCCCTGTGATGAGGGGTCACATGTAAAGGCTGCTTTGTATTAATGGGTCACTAGCAGAAAATGTTGGGAACCAGGTATAAATATCGCCACTACACCAGTTAAACCGTTCTATTCTAATTAAGATGTCCTGATTTTTTTCTTATCAAAGAGCTGAAGATAACAGCTAATGGATATGAAATGGCTTGTGATTTAATGTTAATTTGTCCTTGTGTGTTAACCTGCCCAGGTCCAAAACTTACTTCTCGGGCAAAGATCCGGTCTCGTACCCGCTGATACTCCTCCTCTCGCTCTTCGATAGACTTGCTACGCCGCCCATCCTGCAGTGGCACACGGATCTAACATTTGTGAAAACAATCATACCAAAAAATAAATGAATAAAATAAATAAAGTTACAATCTAATATGCTCAATTAACAAATACACCCTGAACTTTATGCAAATACGTATATAGCCACAGTTTGTTAATTGGTGTAAAGATAAGTAGAAACAAGTCAAAAGATAATGACAACAGCATGTGATAAAGAGCCGTTGCCTACCATCAAAACAAAGAACACAAAGTACATAGTGGAGTCTTTTGAGTAGAGTCTCGACGCATAATTGAAAACCTCAGAACCTACTGTTGCACGTCTGTACACAATTGGTATTAAGTTCCTATTGAAACAAACGGAAAACGTTGCAGTAGTGAGTTTTTACCTCATAACAGAATTTAAATGTGTGTCTTGTGTCTTTGCTAAGTCTGACAGCACGCTGGATAGATTCAGGTTTTGCATCTCAAAAAGCGGTGCTTCAGGCTAAACTGTTTTGTGGCTCACACACAGCAAATCAGGAGCAGTGGAGGAGGAAAACTGTATACATGTCATTTTAAGAGACAGTACCAGGAACATGCAAGTTACTGCATAGTAACAAAGCAAAGTGGTATCATGCCATCTGCAATTCTAACCTTAAATTTATCATCAGCAATTTAACACAAGCAAAAATATTGTGTTCACAAGAAACATGATATTGTCCAATCAGCATAATATCGTTATCATTGAAAAACATTGAACTTAACACAAACACAACCAAAAGCTGGGGGCCGAGTGTCTTCCATTACTGGTACCACTGGTACCTCGGTACCACCCAGGTCTTAGAGATTGTTAAACCTCCTTTCACGGGCCAATTTCGTTCTCTGTTGGAATGAATGTTCCACACCCACTAGCCAACTGTGTAACTACAATAATGTACAGTAATCACTGCTCAGACTTTGCATGCTGTTACACATAAATACCATTGATAAATCTAGTGAGACTTATCTGTGAAGTTATATAGCTTCATTTGAATAAGATGTATTAAATTATTAACACATGGCTGGGCCAAAATGGTGCTGCAGTACTTGATGAAACCACTCTGCCCAACTATTCTGGGGGCTCAATATTAGACATCAGTGAGTGTTTGATTCACAGCTTAGTTGCCATCACAAACAGACCTTGCCTCCTTTCATCTGAGCTGGAAAAGATAATAAACAGTCACACTACTGTGTCCCTCTACTTCTGCTGAAACAACACTTGTGGGATCCATCTCCAACTGATGCAACAAGCTGCAGCAAGAATTTCCCAGGGCTAAGAAACAGGACCATCTCAAAAATGCAGTCTTAAATTGTTAAACACACATATCTGGCAACAATGAAAGAAATGGACAGTGAATATGATACAGTTCAAAAATATCATGGTATATAGTGCAGTCAACCTGATTATCATCCTTGTCCATGCTGGCATCATCTCTTTTAAGGATGAATTTCTTCTGGAAGTCCATGTTACGTTCATCCTTGATGTGTTCAGAGAACCTTTGCTCTGGGCTGTAGAACAAATAAAAAAGACAAAAGCAATGTTTTTAACAAAAATGTGTGTTTAAAAGCAGTTTCACAGTGAATGTATTAGTACTTCAGAATGTGTAAATCAAATCTGCCCATATTTTGTTTGTCCTGATTGTTAGACTTTCATGATTTAAATGTGTAAATGCCCCTGATTGGGATCAGCCAGTCTCTTCTGTTAAGCACAATGGAAAATTGTAATATTCTAACACATTTGGAAATATTGTATTGATTACTAATACTTTTTCACCATAAAAATTTACATATTAAAAGATGCAATGGCTAAACTGTTGGCGCTTTGTGAAGCAACAGGTATATATTTCCAAAATTACCAGTTACATTTATAACCTACACATATTTTACTTAGTAGCAGTGGCTGTGGGGTATACCATAACTTCAAACAACTTCCTGGTTGCTAAATTACTAAATTCTCTTTCTGCCTCAAGTGCACACACAGTATGGAAAGGAAACTGCGTTTTTGCCATTCATTGGGGTGTTGTGTTGAATCAGTTAGGTGTATATATGGCCTACATTGGTTTCATTTCTCAGGTGTATTGATACTCTGCGAGCTTTCAACGGAAAAACTTTCCATTCAGTTATATGTTGCTGTTCTGTTGAATGTTTGGCTCAGGTTGTTCTTCATCCTGCCTGAACAGAAATGATGGCTGTTGGGTTCTCCTGTTACCTTTATGCTGTGCCTCCTGTTATCACAGCAACCTCTTCCATGACAGTTTGTGTTAACTTGAGGTTGTTTATTATTTACATAACCACCTTGACTTCATTTACATACAGTAGCCACAATCCCGGTATGTGGACTGGAGAAAGGTCAGAATAAACTATGATTTCTTTAACATGGTATTCATACCTATGTAAAGGTTAGAAAACATTCTAGATCCGAGTTTCTCCTAGCTGTATGACTGTAGCTGCTGAAGCTTGAAGCAAGGAAAGGAACTACACTCACATGCGCGTGTTGCCCGTCTTGTTGATGATGACAGCCTTGCCCGTCTGATCCACATTGTGGTCCATACCGAAGTAGGCAGCCACACGGTGCAGCAGCATACGGTGATAAGAAGTCATCTGAGGAAACTTCTTATACTGGTTACTGTGGGGGACACAAAAGACAAAATTGTAAGTATCTTATGTTATTTCAACACTGCTATGAACTGTATACACTATAATGAACTGCTCATTTTTTTGCTAAGTTTTTTTTTTTTTGTTGAATGTTATGTGTACACATGACAAATGGATTGGCATTTAAGGGACTCTGAACACTTCAAGAGTTTAACCATGCTGTTTGAAACAACATCCCTTTTCATACAAAACTGTATCCTACATATTTTCTAGAAAAGTAAGAAAAGTAAGCAGTCGTAAATACTCTAATTATGGGATTTTTTTCAACTCCTGTAAAACCATCCATTGTCTTGTATCGTGACAAGAATTGTCCTAAAAAAAGGTTGTTGTTGTTTTTTTCAGATTCTGAGGTGTATAACCAGCAGGATGTCACACTATGGAGACAACTCATTTGGTTAAATTGTGGACAAGATGATTTACTGTTTTCAGAAACTTATAACATTTTTTTATAATAATCAAGTCTAATAACACTATTCTGGTTACAGGATAACACAAAGTCCTAGTCAGAAATACTGACCTAAACATGCCCTAAAATACCAACTGCAACTTGCCATATTTATCTCATTACCTCAGCAGTCTATAAATAAAAAAGGAATGGACATGGAGGAGCTAAATTTAAATACAAGCGAGAGGTTATGAAGAACGTGGCTTACTTGTCGTCATTAATAAACTCCAGGATATCTTGTTCTAGTTTGAGCAGCATCATTCGATCCCTGCTGGGCCAAAAGGGGGAAAAGAGAGGGGGGGGGGGGGGGGGGGGGGCAGAGAGAGAGATCAGGTCAATGACTACAGTGCTGTGAGCATACCGACCAAAGATCAAAGGTAGGATGTACAGCAATAAATGCCTCTAATAATGGTTGAATCACTTCTCTTTTTATCTGACTTCCTTGAAACAAATGGACACAATCATGTTGCCATTTTGTGGTTATAAGACACCATATAAACAATTTATCTACAAACTCTTGTAAAGAATGGGGAACTTTGACTTTGTCAGACAATATTATTAGTCTGTTGACTGGTCAATTAGGTGTTTCCATAATAGGCAGGTAATAATCAGTGCTTCTTCTACACACTTCTCTCAATCTATCTGTTGAAAGTATTTACCTAATGAGCACATTAACAAAAAGGACAGATGTAAGATACTGGATAAAAGATGATCAAAAGTGTACTATTTAGTTAGACCAAGCAGCTTGACCAAAAGTCATTTTGCTTTTTCCAAATATAAATACATGTGTAATGACCAAGTAAATTAAAGTAAATTAACAGCTCAGTTCCATCTAGTTCATTTTCACATTTTGTTCACTTTCTGTTGTACTCTTGTTATTACATCCATGTCTATCAGTCAGTCTTTGGTGGCAATCTCATACCTGGGATTGTTTTTCAGTGTGTTGACCAAAAACTCGTGAACATCAATGCCAGTGGAGTCAGTGTATTCCTGACTGGAGTCTAACAGAAAGAAGAAAAAAGTAAATAAACAGGCAAGAGAAAGAAAGCGTTGACAGAATGAGTAGGAAAACAGAGCAGGTGACACTTCTGTAAAGTGCAAGTGAGATAGAAAGAGCAAAGTCAGATTGCTTCTAAGCATAGCTCCCAAAATGGCACCTCAACACACCAGCAACAGCCTTCCAGGTTGTTCAGGGAGGATAAACATTAGAAGCAGATAGCATGAGACACCAGCTAGCTGTTCTATGCTTTCACAAATACACACAAACACACTCTTCCGGGGATCATTTTCCAGTATTTTCCACTAGACAGTCGGGCTAGCCATTTCATCTCTGTTGCTCTCAGAGTCTAATGACGCCTGAGGGCCTCTGCAGAGACGGAGTGAGGCAGGTAATTAAAGAAAGAAGAGGGAGGGATCCAATTATCTTCTGGAGAAATTAGCTTGACATATTAGTTTGGGTACTAATAAAACAGTGGACATTATATTTACATGCAACGGACACAACACAATGAAACCGTTTTTAAATTTACTAATGCAGTAATATGCAGAATATTTTAATTAACTATATTCCGATTATTATTGAGCATTCATTGTATTTTGTAGCCAATAAAAAAAATAAAAAAACAACTCCACTTTTCATAGATGACAGATTTAAATCTTGTGTTGTGTAAGATTATACATTATACCAAAACTGTTGTCAACATAGGTGTGATCAAGACCAGAACAACAGACTACAAAATACATTTCACTTCCAAATTTGTGTCTTACCACGTGAGAGCATCTTTCGCGGAGTCTTGTCCTTCTTCTCCTTCTCTTCATTTTCATACTCGTCCTTTGAGGACTTCTCCTCCTCCTTGTCCGATGGACAGCTGATATGAAGCTGGATGATATCCTGGAAAACCACATTCCACTGCTATGAGAAAAGATGGTAATACTTTGAATTCTAATTTTGTTTAGTCTATTAAGTATTGTTAATCTTACACAAGAGTTTAAGTTTAATGGCAATCAAACACAAAAAATGGCAAATTAGGCTAACTTCATGGTATGGACTAAGGTTAGGAGTTAGGGGATAAGGTTAGACACAAGAACAGTACCGATTCTGGAGGTCCATCATTGGAGAACGGACCAGAGGACTCCTCACACACTGCCAGACTCCGTACCAGCTTCAGTTTGGCATTAGACTGAAACAGAATCACAGATGTTTTATCTGTAAAGCTGACTGTTTTTGACCACACTGATCATTGTAGTTTTCAGTAAACTTGGTCCTCTTCCAGCAAGAACTCAGAAAATCTGGCAGTACTATGAAGTGAAAAAATATATACAAATTACATGCTGCTCAAGTCCTTCAAAGTAAAAATAAATAAAGGGTTATATAACGGAGTACTCACACTGCAAGTTGCAGGAAGCATTTTAAATGTATCCCAATTTGCTTAATTGTTTGTTTATATCAAAATAAGATCAATTCCAGGATCTTTGTCTGAAAAATCACAACTAAAATAATGAGCTCTAGTCACCTGTATTATCATCTGGATGTTATATTTCCTTTATTTAAAAGTGAGAAAACAATGAGGGCTACTCCTAATTTATGATGATGCTGAGTAACAGTTTAGGTATAATTATTTAAAATAACAAAATGGATTCTATACAGTCCTATGGTGTTTGGCTATGTGTGCAACAAGTGTTTCTTGACCTGATGTTTTAATAAGAAAATAAAACCTTTCTACTCAATTTCAGTATCTGGCTGTCTTTTGCTGTGTTAAAGGAAGTTCTGCTGTTACTTTGAGTTTTCATACCATAAAAAAGTAACTCTAAATCCCTTGTAAGAGTGTAAGCTTACATAAAACCCTGAATAATGTCTGATAATTGAGTTCCCTGAGGAATGGCAGAGAAGCTGAAGTGAGACATGGAGAACACACAGAGCTCCATTTCAACAAAGCTGATTAGGACACTGTCCCTTTGCAGATTATGTACTAAAACCAAGAGAGAAAAGGGTGATCCAACTTCCAAAATGTTATCACTATGATAACAGCATTTTAATCTAACCTCTCTAACAGGAGGATTTATGAGCATGGACTGTCACAGAAGAAAAGGTCAGTTTCAAAACGCACAGGGACAGTTCTGAACTCTCATGTCTAAGGAGGGATGTCAAGAGAACTCATGGTTTCAAGTTGATGCCAAAATTCTGAAAATGTGATGGTATTTGTTTTTTGTTTTTGAAATGTGAGTCCTCCAATACTGATGAGTGCAGTATAATAACCCTACAAGCATCCTAGTCTGACATCAAATGTGAAGAGAAGGAGGAGGCAGGCACAGTAAACAATAACAACAGCACGTTGAATGGCAGCGCCAAGTGCGGGTGCAGCAACAGGTGCGCCACCAGACTGGTGTATGGAGATATTTTATATTTGACATAGATCATCAGGGACAGGTTGTAGACAACTAAAAGCTAATATGCAAACAGTGCCACAGAACATTTCAAATGACAAGAAGAAACACCTCAAATTTATCTAAGCACCTCAAACACAGACATCCTCATCTGTACACAGAATTCAGGGTGAGTGAGTTTCAGTTGATTAACTTTATATTATATTATTATATATTAGGGATGGAACAGTTCATGAAAAACATCTGTCCCGGTGGGTTCGCTTGCCTCGGTTCAGGGCATGCGTGAAAAAGCCTTGTGCCCGTAACCAAGTGAAGTTTTGTTCATGCTAGCGGCATCATGTCCATTTTTTTGGCTCACCTATGGAGACATCCAGTGTGTCAATTGACAGTGCAAGGAGTTAAGAGTCGGGTAGGAAAGAACAGTAAATAAACAGGCAAGTAGGCAACACGGTAATTCCCGAACTTTATGAAGAAACAAGACGAGGTTTTGTCAAAGAGTTGTTCGACACAGCCTATGTAGCCCTTACTACTGATGGATGGACCTCCAGGGCTACCCATAACATTACTTCAGGGTGGGAGATGAAAAGCTCAGTTTTGCAGACCCGCCCCCTTTTGTTGTACCAAAATCTCACCTAGCTTTAACCTAAGACTGTCACAATGATGTACCTAATATCAAACTGCCTCATTCTATCAGTTTTTGCATGACTACACTACATGTCCTTGAGAATAACCGATTTTTTTTTTTTAAAACTGTAAATGGTCGATTATTAGTCTATATATCTTATGCTGATGTATGGTATTTCTGGAGTGTTAAAAAAAAATTTGAAAAAACAACAACGTATACCGCACCAAAAACCATGATACGAACTGAACCGTGGATTTTGTGAACCGTTCCACCCCTATTATATATTATAACAACATGTTCATGTCCTGAAGTGTTATTGTTTGGGAAATTGTTTTGAGAATTATA
This sequence comes from Seriola lalandi dorsalis, assembly GCF_002814215.2. Lineage (NCBI taxonomy): Eukaryota > Metazoa > Chordata > Actinopteri > Carangiformes > Carangidae > Seriola > Seriola lalandi. The sequence continues at coordinate 244,573 of NW_019525041.1, forward strand.
GTATAATAATGTGAGCTGAGTGCTCACAACATTAGTAGGCCATCATCATTACCGTTCAGTCTGTCAAAATATAACGCTGACAACAACAACAGTTATTGAATATAACTACTTATACTCTTTCTGAGCAGTTTCAAGTGTATCCTTCTCTTCATAGCCTCACTAAAAAAGTTAAAAGTAGGTGTGTGTGTGTGTGTGTCCTAGTGACCGACACACACACACACACACCTACTTTTAACCCTCTCATGGGATTTAAGGTTTTAAGTCAATGATAAGAAGAAGGTGGTCCACCGTAGTTGAGAGGATTAGAATGTTAATAATGGAAGGTCATCCCATACAACAAACGAGCAGAGGGTTATTTGAGGGAGTAAGATTACAAAGTCATCTGGGTTACTTTCAGATAGGTGAGTACCTATCTTTGTAGCAAAAAAAACAAAAAAAAAAAACAAACCAAACTAAACAAAAACCAAACAAAATGAATGCCTTACTTTGGCTCTTTTCCTGCCATGGCTGTGGTTGGGAGCCCGTTTCTGCAAGAGAAATGTGTTATTTTACTAACCTTAATAATAAGGCACACATTAAATACACAAGAATTCCCTGCCTGACAGATTTAACTATATAATATGGATAGGTACAGATAAACATTTGTGTTGGGGTACACTTCAAATGCCAAGTCACAAAAATCAATCTTAGTGATTTCTTGACCATGTCTATGTCTAAAAGGGTATGTAAACAGGGTTTTTAAAAGACGCATGTGCATTTGACCGATGTCAGACTGTAAATATCACTGTGACGGCAATGCAGTGAGCTGACAGTCTTTTCTAGTAGTGTGCTCCTTTATCCAAAACAACTGAAAAAAAGCCAGGTTATCGAAGAGCATGTAAATGCACTCAAATTTCCTGCCTTTAATTTGTTTTATTCAATTATCTAACAAATCCATCATCATCATTTACAATGTAATGGTCTAAAATTCATACTAGAACTCTTATATCATCACTTCTTCCGACCTGTGCATCCTGTGGGGAGCTATCCTCAGGCTCCACGCCCTCCCCTGTACCCTCCTTTGTGCCCTGTGGTTGAGGGGAGGTCTTGCCTCGACTGCAAGGCTCGATGAGTTGCCCACTCTCTCCCTCCTGCTGGATGTCTGTTGTCAGGCTCACTGACATCTTCTTAGGGGAGGGGGAGAGGGTGGGAGTTGGGGAGGGGGTTGGGTGGAGAACCCAGGAGTGGCTGGGAGAAAAGAGATAAGAGGGAAATTTACAGTTTCACACACCAAAAGGCAGTGATGTTTTGACAACAAATGACAAAAGAGAGAGTAGAGACAGACCACATATAGTATATGTATGCGACTGCACTACTATACTATCTACCTGTAGGTGGTACCAGATCTGTGCTGGACTCTGTACAGGGAGTCTGGATGGGAACCACACAGGAATATGAGGGGAACCCACTAAGGTAGTGTACTGGGCAGCGCTGCAGCAGGGGGCGAAGCGACATCCATAGCAAGCCTTAGCCCTTGGGGTGGGGCTGTGAGAAAACAACATACAGAAGAAAAAATGCTAAAAATCTATTAACAATGATACATTTTCTGAGTTACATGACTGCTAATTACAACATGATTATTTAGCTCCTAAACTGGTTTGTTCTACTTATTAAGAATAAGCTGCCTCATTTTGGGGAAATGTTCCCCAAAATGTGTCCACATAAAAATAAAACAACAACAGATTAATATGAACGGAGATAGTAACTATATTGTTGTTTAGTAATTAAGGTTATTAACATCTTTATTTGTAACAAGTAAGAAGTGTTAATTTTATCGGAACAAACTGTATGGCCAAAGCTCTACCAATGTGATATTTAGAGTGCTTACATGACCCCGAGTGACAACTCAACTGATGGATAAAACAGACTGAATTTTTTCATCCAGTTTGATACATTAACAGCTGATCAGGAAATCTATACTGAATAGGTTGTTTTATAACTTCTACTTTCTTTTATGTACCAAGGTACTATAGCATAAGCTAATATTTTACATTACAATCATGAAAATCAGTTACAAAATAAACTTATCAATTTAAAAAAACATAACAACATTAAAACATATTTAGAGGTTTAATTTTACCAATATGGGCACAAACCTGTTCCAAAAGACACATCTTTACTAGAACAATAATGCAACAAAAAAATAACATGCACAAATGGAAAAAAGGAAGATATATTTACAGCAATCAGGTGAACTGAAGAGGCAGCAGTTAGCCAGCCAAACAAGGGGGGAGGGGGAGGGGGAAGGGGGGCACACACCAACAGGCCAGCCACGACCTCAGCGGTCCTCTGAGGCCTCTCTCTTTTCTTTTCCTCGGGCTCAGTGCAGCAGCATGGTCTGTCCTCCAGTTAGGAGCCCTGAGCACCAAAAACAGAAGAAGAGGAAGACACGGATGACGTCATATTTCACACACTGAGTGACTCATCGCTGCTGCTACTGCTCATTCTAGCAGGGTGTAGGACAAAGAACTGAAAGCTCACAGCCTACTGGCACACAGGGTTTACAAATCACAACCTCAACTCAGGTCTAATATTCCCAGAAATTGCTAAATTGCTTGTTATTTATATTAGTCACTTCTTAAAATGCAGGTTTCTGCAGTGTGGGCACCACTCTTTATGAATGGGAAATGTATGTTTTCTGGGAAAGAATAGGTTAAAATAAAAAAAATAAAAAACAATTTTCACTATTAATCGCAGTAGCAGCAAAATGTCATACATGAAGGATCCATCTAGCAAAGCTTTAGACTAAGTGCAGTGAAAATGATTGTCCTTTCAACTTGAGGTCCTTTATAGTGCCAACTAGTTTTGTATTTCTTGTAACTAGAATTTCTTTAGTAAGGCACTACCACTTATTAAGAAAATGCTTTGATTCTGGGAATTTTAGAAACATCAAAGTCCACTCTATCTGCTTATACTAAGAATCACTGAAATAAGCTAATAAGGTTAATATGAGCAATTCACCATACAATTAAGATTACAATGCAGGACTTGAACAGGATGGTAGTAAATTGCCTGGTTCAACATACAGCATAAACACATGCACCAGCTTTACCCATTTAAACAATTTAGACATCGTCTATCAGCAAGCTCCTTCAACTTCTATCAAATCACAACAGCTTCAATTAGGGCTTTATAATCATCATCAACGAAAATGTTAATTACAGCAATAACTTTGATGATCACATCCCTATCATGTATTTTCTCTGTTCTTCACTTTTTCTAAATTACATAATTAAACCTATTTTCCCATCATAGAAAAACTTAACACAGAAGCACAGGCAGCTTTGGGGTGAATTCTAGCTCCATACTCTTGACGTCTTAGGCATTACAACCATTCACCTATGCAGACAGACAACACAGATGAATAACAATCCTTCTGTCCGACAGCAGCAGAAGTTGTGTGTGCGTGCTGAAAGAAAGATAAAAAAGTATGCATGAAATCCCATATACAAGCATGTATGCAAGCAAAAGATGAGATGAGATGAAGTGCAATCTTGATTGTCTGCATGTATTCATGCAGCATGGATGGGTGCCATTCATGCATGTCCCTTTCTGTACTGCTGTGCCGTGCTGCAGGATAGATGAGAGATGAGTGAACAAGCGAGGCAGGGATTCCCACTGTGGGGAAGACCCAGGCAATGCAACAGCAAAGGCGTCATCAGCAGCAGCATCAGCAACATTACACCACATCGCTGACCAGGACACCCACATGCCCCCACCCCACTCTGCTTATATAAGCCGACCATACAGCAGCACAGAATACAGCCACACCATGAACTGTAGGCAGATTCAAATGCCTGATTCAGTCACTTAAAAAAAAAAAAAAAAACTCCTCCTTTTGCCTGCTCACACACATACAGCGTATATTCTAGCACAAAAAGAATGAATGGTTCTGGATTAGAAAGCAAAGAATCATTCATCTCAAGTGTCATCCTCATGGCTGAGCGGACCGTCATGGTTTAATGGCAGGGAGGGGCTGCAGGAAAAATTGTGAATAAGAGGCAGAGGTGGGGTGCTTATGAATAAACCAGCTTTAACTATTCTCTCCTCCTCCACCCATTCCTCTCTTATGTTACCGCAGCTCTCTCCTCAGCACTCCCCCCTGTCTCCCTCAACATATACGCACGCACGCACGCAGGCACGCACGCACGCACACACACACAAACACAAACCAGCCCACAGGGTTGCCAAGGAGATGGAAACGTCATTCCCAACTGCTGCCATTTGTGTTGAGCGAGTACCAGTGAGAAGGGCAGAGAGAAGAATATTATTAAAAATAAATACATGGATTGCAGTGTGCACAGACTGAGAGGGATGGGAAGGCAGAAGCAGAAAGAACAGGGCAGGATGAAAAGGATCTACCATTTCTTCCAAGCAATCTTAGTATGTTGGTTCTCAGTCATCCAAGTCATGGGATATGAAATGGTAGACAGTCAAATTAGAGCTTCAGTACTAATTAAGCCTCTCAGATGAGTAATGAAGCCTGTTCAAGAACTCCACAATGAGTCCAGTTGACTACCTAGTTGACGACTATCATAAATAAATACAAATGACTTTGTAATATCAAGTCCATTTATTCTTGATCACCTGGCAAATCACTGCAAACAAATGCATATGAACAATTACCCTAGAAAACTCCATAATTAAAATAACACCTAACAATAAAAATCTGACAACGCTTACTGGTGCTTTAAATGTGGAGCAGCTACAGGAAGTGTTTTGTTTGCGTCAACAAAAACTTAATCATAGCTCTGAGGGAAAGCAGACGAAGAGGAAGAATTTGCTACTAGCATTGTTGCCCAATTGACAAAAAATATTGATGATGGTAATGAGCTCAACACAACACTGCTGCTGTAGCTAGTACTAGTACAGAATACCCCTATTCTTATGCAGTAGTAACACAAAATATCATCCAGGCATAAGAACTATTCCATGTCATAACATGAGCTGCCCATAGTAGACTCAACAACTACAAAACCTGCCAGCAGCAGCAGCACTGATCTCTGCCTAGTGTGTCCCAGTTCAGTCAGTATGTTGGTGGGCCTGATGTTGACATCTCTCTGCCAACTGTCTGCATCATCTCATGTGGCAGCAGATATACAGCAGAGTTGGGCCAGTTACATCATAGCAAAAGAGGCTATCCACATCATGTTGGCCTCATAAAACCACATTAACAGGCTGGTGTAATACAGCAGGGCAGGGATGCTTTGACCGGGCATTTAACAGCAAATATTAATAGCCCATTTAATGTTTTCAAAATTGTCCAAAATCCATACTAATGTCAGGGGAAAATGTCAAGCTTCACAAAACACCATGACACACCACAGGTAAGCGCAAGCGGTTACACAAGCAGACTCACAAAATCACCATTATCCTCATCAGCTGTCATAATGCCGTGCAGGGCGCTCTGACCCACTTCACACATATTACTGGCCTTGCCGACTCTTACATAGGCCCTGCTGATGACAGGCTACCAGCTGAGACACATGGGTCATACATTGCCCTGCCTACTGTGTCATGTTACCAAACCAAAGACTGCCAATGGAAGGAAGCTGTGAGTGAGACATTGAGTGTATGTGTGAGTGGGCCAGTGACTGAAAAAGACAGGGAGAGCTATCTGTCTGGTCAACACTGTGTGTATGTGTGTTTATGTTAAGACACAGAGAATGTATATGACCACTTCAGACAGTAGGCTAGCTGGACTAAATATTTCGAGCAGGTATGAGATCACTGTCAAAATTAGCTGCTCCAGGTCAAGCTGGGTCAGGGTCTCAGCAATAGTTAGCAGCGGGGCAACCTGGAGAAATGAGAAGAATTCTACTGCATTGTAGGTGGTAAGAGCAGTAAGCTGGTGTATATCAAGTCGTTTAACTCATTAACTATTCAGAAAACTAATTTCTAATTAACCTACAGACATCATGCGCATTGAGCCAAAAGCCACACTTTGACACCAGCTGTTGCCTAAGAGAATCAATATATTAGTTTGACAAGTTGGGCTATTAAGAGGGTTAAAACATTATTTTAAACTACACTGTTGTGCTGAAAAGTAACTGACCACAACCTTAATCTATTGGTAGTTTTAATTTCTTAAATAAAAATTTACTCTAACTCAAAATTATATAGTGAATAACTTATACTAACACTGCAACACAATTAAACAGAACTGCATTATTTTGCCAGGCGCACCACACTGTGCTGTCGTGACAGCATACAGAACCGACATTAAAAATGTTTTGTTTTTTTCTACCGTGGTTATTTCTCATTACCAATAGCCAGAGTGCAAGTGAATGCAGAATGAGCACTGTGTATTCCTACACTTTTGTATGGGTAATGATTGAAAGCTATTACTTTATTTCATTCATTGCATTATTTCAAATTTCATAATGGAGAAGCATGCGTAACAGACATGCCTCTCCATTTTCTCTGCAGAGGCTGAATGAAAGATGAAGGTGAATGGAAGCGCAGAACGCTGCAAACAGGAGTGAGCAAGAACTTACAAACCCACAGACAGCAGTGGGAGAGACATACACAGGCAGCTCGACCCAATTCTTCTCTGTATTCAGCCGTGCACCTTGCCCATTTGACGTCAGAGAAACCCATTTCACAAAAGGAAGCAAAGGTAATGTCTTCAGAGTGGAGGCTGACATATCTAGTAATGGCAGAGTTTGTGCAAGCTCAGTGGCTGCACATATTAGATATCAGCAGCACTTGCAGTGTGTGCGTAGCACTGTTTGTCTGTGTCAGAGAGGATTCCCCTTTGCGTCGGTTGCACAATCTCACACAGGGAGGGGATGAGGGGGCTGGCACAGCACTGGGGACTATAGAGGAACAGTCCAGACACAGTCGCACTAAAACAGAGTCTGTGGTTCACACAGTAGAAATATGGGCACATGCATCATTGGCCAGCACACACAAAGCTACTCTAGAATACTTTACATATTTTCTGGCATGAGTTATGTAAAAGGTGATTAGGAGGACTCTATGGCTCAGAAAAGCAGTGCCAGGAAATTTAGAAGACAATATCAATAAAGATTAGGAGAAAAAAAAACATCCTAAAGGGAGACTAACAAGACACAAAACACAGATGAAGGGGACATGAACGGCCATGAAGCGGAAGACAGGATTTCTCTTTTTCCATCTATGTCTCTCTGTCCTTTTCCCTGCCACCCCCTCTCGTTTCTCTCTCAGTCTCAGTGAGGATACCCCTTCCTACCTTCCGCCCCCTCCGTGTCTACCCCTCCCATCAATATCTCTCTCTCCATCCACCCACTACGAAGTGTTAGATCTCTGTCTCTCTCTCCCTCTCTCTTTTTCTTCCTCTTTTAATGTGTCTTCTTAAGTTGTCAGGCCTGCTGCTGACGCCATCCTCCTCCACTCAGCCAGCCCACTCAGTCCTGTGGGACGAGCTATGACTCATTCTCTCCCTCCTTCCCTCCCTAGTTACCTACCTACCTACCTTTCTGTAGCTCTCTCCAAGTCTCCCTCTCTTTCTCGGTTGCTTTCACTAGTCACAACCTATGTATAGTTCTCTGCTGTGTGTGGGGGAACATACAGAAGGTGTATGGACAGAACAAATCAGACTGATGAATAAGAACACAAGGAAAAGTGGGTGATGGAAAGAAAGATATGTTGGCCAAGTGAACGACAGTCTCCCTTCTGCATGATGAACGAAAGCCAGTGCATAGAGAGGGGATCCTGACCTAACATGTATTACTGATGAAGGCAGGAGTGCTGGAATGTAGGTGAGGGAGAGAAATATGGAATACCACGTGGGCCAAAATTAAACACGTAAATAATTATGCAACAATTGCATTAATTAATGTAGATTATATGACCCATACTGTACATTATTTAGAATAATTAGAAAACACTCAACTCACTATAAATTACATTATCTTTCTTCTGTAACTACGAAAATATTTCTTTATTATTATTCCATGTTGATCAGAGCCAGAGATTTTTTGCCATTAACATGTTGAAATGGTTTCATTAACTTTAATACGACATTTCCTGTTACAAAAGGATGCTGGGGCAGGACATAACAGTGCACTTTCAATTGTAAACTAATAGGATATCAGGAGCTGAGAGGCAGTAATACTTTAACAAATTTGTACAAAGTATTAAGTGGTTGAAGTATTTATTTGCACCTACTTGCGCAGTGCAAAACAATTACGACAAAAGCATATGTCTAAACCGCTGGAAACTTGCAACAACAGGAAGAAGAGTCATGGATAAGAGGAAGAAATGGTTCAAAGCGTGCCTTCACTTCAGAGAAAGATGACAGGGCTAGTTGTAATTTGTTTAAAATTGTCATTTCAAATAAGGGTGGGGACATCAGCAAAATGCTGAAACATCTTTCTACAGAACATGAGCTTAAATTCCATGTATTTGACACTCTACACACAGTGCTTCCCAACTGAGCAGCACGTCTGTTACCAAGGGTAAATATCCTATGTTATGAAAATGGAAATGAATGCCATACAGGCAGGCTTAGCAGATTTTTTCTTTGACTAAGAAAGCATAAATGAAAACAATGATTAAAGAGTGGAACTTTTGCACACCTGAGTTAGATGCATGATGGCTTTTTCCTACTCTGTTTTCTACACTGTGTTCAGACTCAGAGAAAATAAAGCATTTGTGCTGAGGCTGAAAACTAGGCCCACTTTTTCCGCCCACACATAAAATTGATCAGGAATCAATAATGGCATTGGTATCAATTAAATCTTATCAATTCCCATCACTAGCACAGGCAGAGACAAATCTAATCTGTGAACAACCACAGCAAACAAAAACGCTTCAAAAAAAAAATTTGTGGCAATCAAGAAAACCCCATCTGTGATTTTGAAGACAAGGGAATAAATTTGTTGTGTTGATGCCAAAGCTGAAATAAACACTGGATTTCTACCAAATAAAGGGTTACACTCGGATTTGGAAAATGTTTTTTTTCTGATTGAAAGAAGACTATAATAATCAAGACATATTTTGCTGTAGGTGCAGCTTTGCACTAAACCATGAAATTCATACAACCACTTGAAATGTCACCGCAAAATACATCACATGAGGTCTTCAAGGCCAAAAAACACATACACCATGGGCGTCCTAAAACCCAAGTCTCAAAAGCAATAGGGAAATCCCTGCTTCTTAATGCATTTCTATTTTGGTCCCATCAATCGACAATGTAATGCTGAGCCTAGACATCTCTCATCAGTGTTTCTATCAAGAGGGAGCCCTTAGGGAGTGTGTTAATGACACTACCAGAGCAGATTCCACAGTTTCACCTTGCAAAAAGGATAACAGTAAAATAGTTTTAATAGCACATGACCATTACCATACATTTCTATACATCAAAATAATGAAATCTCTTAGTTGTCCAATAAATACATAAAGGGCTGGATGTGGGATTGTGGTGTTTTCTTGTATTCAAGTACAGTGAGGAGATGTGTGAAAGATTCTGCCTCCACAACTTGAGCTGCTGATAAGAATATGAATTACTATGTCAAAATGAAATTGGGTGGCAGCTCCTGCACTCATTAGAAACCTTATGTAATTTATCAGCTTTTCTTACTGTGAGAGGGAAGAATAGTGGAAGATAGTGGAAGAGAGATAGGAGAGAAAAAAGAGAACAGAGAAAGATGGAGGACCAAGGGGTGGCTAGTGAGACAGGAAGAGAGGAAAAACTTCTCAATGATGAAACAATCTGTGCTGTTAAGCGATTGGACCAAACCTCCACCAATGGGAGGACCAGCTCCATGGCAACAGGCTCTGTCACCAAGAGAAAAGCAGCCATATCCCTCAACACCCCCATATTTTTCTCTCTTTCTCTCTCACGACCCCCCTCCTTTCCCCAATTACAAGGCCCAGTGTATTTATCACTGGGTACTCACATAAACACAAATTAAACAGCACACATACACACACACAAAACGCACAACACCATCATGTGTTACTTATAGCCTGAACAACACAGCTCAATCGCACAAACACAACAAACATACGCACATGTGACCAAACAAGGCTTGCACATGTACACACAGGCATACACACTTAATGGGGCTTACGAAGTGATCAGAATGTGATTCATTCACACACACAGTTATTTAAATGTGCAGATTGGTGATGACTCCCCTCACACACTGTCTGACTGCAGACAGATCTGTCCCACTCTGTCCTGATGAGAGCAGTGACTAACTATCAGGTCTTGTGGAGCTGATCCTTGAACTAAACAGACTGAGCTCATAGACACAAGAAGGAAGAAGGAAGAAGAAGACCCCGGCAGATAGAAAGAGACTGTCCCTCCCTCACCGACATAAATTTGCACAAAATGTATTCAGCATCAGAGGGTATCATGCTTATGTACAAACCCACCTTTACTCAACTCAACTAGCTTTACTGGCTAAAGTTGCTGGCTTAATATCTGAGGTTAACCCTAAAACTTTACTGGAAGCATAATAATAATGGATTGCTGCTTAACCATTGCCACATTGACCAACTGTGGATGCTATGCCAGCAGTGCAAGCTGAGAGGTGAAGCCTCCGGAAGGAGCGAGACACGCTCAAATACGCTCCAACCTTATTTTTTGGCAGCTGCATGACAGACAAAAACTGCTGGGTGCTGAGTGGGATAAACATGAGTTTAATTTTTTTAAACATGTGACTATGAATACACACTGCTAACATAATGATAGAATGATGCAATATATTTGCAATATTTATTTGATCCATTTTGCCTATGAGTTTGCATTACAAAAAAAAATAATTTCAAAGCGTTAAATATGTGTCAACACCCCATAAGGACATATACATGATAATATGCACATACATGATCATCAACATGATAACTCATAACCAAGTAGGCCTGCTCGATTATGGAAAAAAATCATAATCACGATTATTTTGGTCAATATTGAAATCACGATTATGTAACACGATAATTTCACATGACTTTGGGAACGTGCTGCATTTATTAAAAAGACACCTTTTTTTGCCATCTAAATTTGTGGTGTTCCCTTGCGTTGCAGCCACTACCATGTAGCAAATCTTGCCGAAGCATGTTTCTGCTCGTCGTCGGATTCCTTGAAGCCAAACTGTTCCCAGACAACATAGTTGATTTTGCCTTTTTTGCTCACCAAACGCTGCTGTAGCTGCCCTCCTTCTGCCATCTTTACTCGCGCTGAGTTTTTAAATTCCAGCGGATGATATGCACACGACCTGCCTCCCTCTGGATGAGAGAGTCTGTGGCTTCGGGAGGGGCGGATGTGCGCGTGCGAGTGTCATTCAGAACGCAAGACAAAATAAGAGTGTTCTTGAAAACAGAACATGCAAAATAATCGTTTTATCTCGATTGTACTATTTTGGTGATCGTTGGGAGCCGAAATCGAAATTCAATTAATTGCACAGCCCTATAACCAAGAAAAAGCAATTGGTGAAATGAAGGAACCTAGTTTGGTCTGATCCATGTACAGGCAATAGCAAATCTGCTGTGCTTGCACTTGTGGGTGTGCTCCAAAACCTGACCAGCACAGTATCAGTTAGAGCTGGTTGGGTGTCGTTTCCACTCCATTAGAATTTGGCACACCAAACAGCACATGCCATTTTTGAGGGCTTGAAATGATGGCTCTGTGTGGTAAGTATTATATCATGTGTATGAAAAGCATCACAACCAAGACAGGCTAGTAACACTCATTTCACATAGCCTTTCGTGGGTGAAAATGCAGGCTGTTCAAAAAAAAGATATATATAGCCAATGTATGTATTTAATAAAAAATTAATAAAAATAAAACCAAATTAGCGTACTACATAACATATTATTTTCTTTTATATTAAGTCTTCATAACTGATACATTAATCAGCAAAGCCCTGGTTTGAAAGCAGAGCATGGGTAGCAAGCTTAGTCAGTGGAATTTCTTCGGATACCTCACCTAGCCAGGAAGCGAGGCAGGGACCCCAGCGCTGAGGGAGGGACCACCAATAACTGCTGGTGCCTAAATCAAGCTCAAGTTACCACACAATTTTATTGCTACAATTTCTCATCTACAATGAATGTCTCAAACTGTCCTTCTCCCTCTCTATGTTTCTCAGTTTAACTGGTGGTATTTAGCCAACTGCCTCTGCCTCTAGCTTAAAATGCATATTTCATTACACCGTCAGGCTGCTTCTTCCACATTTGTAAGGCCAATGACTTGGCCCAATGCATGATAAAGATGATACAACTCACTGTACAACTTCGTCAGACCTCTTCTTTTAGTTTCTAAATGTCTATCTCTCTCTCTTATTGTTTGCCACTATTACCGTCTCTTTCTGACTGTGTCTCTCTCTCACCCAATATCTGTTATATTCTGCCCTATCAAGTTTGAGAGCAGAGTTGAGCAGCAGCAGTTTCAGCTCCCCCTCAAAGCATTTCGTAATCACTCCACTCCCAGTCTACTGTTTTCTCTCCGCTCACACCAAGAGAAATACCACTCTTTTATGCTCCATTGCAAATATAGTAAATATTTTCTTCCTGCTGCAAAATTCAGCACAAAGCAATTAAAAAAAATAATAATAAAAAAGGTACCATGAATGTCTATAAAATCAGCGTCACAGTTTCAACCTGAATGTGAAATTTGTCGTTATCCTAAGTTGTATCATTTCATCTACTAACAGTGAACTCTGCAAGAAGTTCCTGGCATATTTGAAATCAGTATGTTTGATCTGTTACATACTGCAAACTTCAATAACCTCAGTGAGGGACCATATGCTCTGTGACTGCAAAACAGTGGTCAAATTCTTACATATACAGCTAAACAAAATCTAACCTTATCTGAATACAGGTGCTTGTGGGATGGATTAGTATCTTGGAACAAGGAAGAAATCCAATGTTCCAAGCTGCTTCGCGTTCCTGGCAAAATCATGTCACTCTGCTCCCACACCCTGTTCCTATCTATAGATGCTGGTGTCTTAACCCCTCTTCCACAGTCCTGTAGCTCTCAAGTAAGGACTGAAAACTTTGGCAATTTGTCCGAGTGGTCAAAATTATCCTTTACCTCAGTAAGGCACTAAGAAATGCTCCCTTAAATAGCCTTCTAAGCATCTACAACTAGTCTTGTTTTGAGGTGGTTCATGATTTTCTTTTAGCTCTTTTTCTTTTAACATGTTTGTATTTATTGAATGTGTATTTAGTGTGTTATAGCTGCATGTTCTGCCAAAGCAATCAAGCATAACCCATGATAACTTCACCATCTCCTGTGTTGATACGACTTTTAAAAGGACAATTTCTCTGTTGATGTTGAAATAATTGCTGTGAAAACATTTTACTCATTAGCTGATCTATGTCTGAGCATTACACTTTTCACTACTTATAAATTGTCAGCTGATAATTATAAAGTATAGTCTTTGCTCACATCTGAATGAAAGATAACATCATGGATCCCTGAGCTAGAAATGACTTTACTTGAAACAGTGTTGTGTTTTACATTTCTTGATAAAGTAATAAATAATCAATTTGTTTGAAATAAGAGAACCAACACTTTCATTTTCACACAATATTACCACTAAAAACTGAACTATTAACCCTTAAAAACTGGTAGCAAGTTAAGTACACAGTCACTCTCGTAATGCAGCTCAATGCACCTGCCATTGGCATTGATTTTTTCTTTGGCTAAAAAACACATGGTTTCATGGGAAATAGTTGCACCTGCCACAACTTCTGCTGCAAAGCAAAGGAACATCATTCATTAGAAAATTTCCTTTCCTACGATTAGTCTTCAAACTGATGGATGTCCTTATCAAACTGGACTTCCTGGATCATGTCATCTTTCCACTAGTGTCTGTAGCAAAAACACCCACACCAATGAAGCCTCTTGGTGTTATTTTTTTTTTAACACAGTGCTATTCTTGGTCTGAACATTGCCTAAGAGACAGAGAGGAACTTCTGTCTACATGATGAAATTTATGATTTTAGTTATAACCTGAGTATATGTTAAATAATGCACTGACAAACAGCTCGATGTGTCCAGATGGACCAGTGCCCTCTATGATCTGCACAGACACCTCCATTTGCCACAGCCACACTTAACAACAGCTGGCTGGCTGGGATGCCATGCCAAAACAGTGATGGACACCCGAGTGCTGCCAGCCTAACCCGGAAATCAGGCATCCAGCCAGTCAACCAGCAAGGCTGTCTCTGTTGGGCCAGCAGAAAGCGTGGTCTCTTATAATGTGACTTGTGCACTCCAAAACAGCCAACATGAAGGCAACATGCCAGTCATTCAGACAACCATCCAGCCAACATCCAGCCAACCAACACTCAGCTCAGACTACCACCCATCATCCCCCATCAACTCTTTTTCAGGGGTTCTCCACAGGCATATAGCGATTTAAATATAGTTCCTTCGAATCCTGTCGGCCACAGTGAGGTCAGGGTCTGAAAACAAAACAGACCCAAAACAAGATCTCTCTTTATCACACTCCAGATGAGATCTCTAGTACCCATCAACACAGATTTTATTAAAAGGCAGAAACAACAGCAACTAGAACAGTAAGTCAGCACAGAGAGATAAAATATGGCCTCTGTCCTTTATGCATTACCATTACACCAGGAGCAAGTGACGGCAATGTTCAAACAATGACGACACTATGTTAAAATAGAAAAATAGGGGGGTGATGACAGGTCTGCTGTTGACATGCACAAGATGATATGCATACTGAGGAAACCATTTGACAGACATGTAAGCTCAACTAAGTAGGGCTAAGACTAAATCTGAATACAGCTGTGTAGATCCTGATCTTGTCGCCAATCTCCTACATGACATGTTTGGAACAAAATTTCCAGAGCCCACATTACAACACATTCTTAGTTGCGACAGGGTTGACTATAGTAAAGGACTCCTTCTCACCACATACACTATGCATGGTAAATTGAGAAAACCTTGACTCTGTGTATTTGAAATTTGCCATTGTTAAGTTCATTAGATGCTCTGCTCTCTATTCATCCATTTCATGTGTGAGAGTGAGTGTGTATGGCACTGGCAGCACTGCAGCCCCAGCACAGAGGTAGCGTTAATTAGAGAAACTGCACACGGCAGCGAGTCACTACATCACGTGGCTGACCTGACAGCGGTAGCAGGTCAGCGTCGCGCTGTGCTAGTCCATCTGTTTACCTGTAAAAGCCAACCACTCCCAATACCACCGCCTGCCTAAGGATAGCAATTTAACTGTGTTCACCTTCAAGTTTTTCTTGCCTTTCTGTCCCTCACGATCCCTATTCATCATCACAACCTTCTAATTATATCAGAAACTACCACTCCTAAACTTGTTCTAGTTATATATAGCAGGTCCTCCACCCTCCTCTCAACTTTTCTATCATTTATTTATTGACTTGTGTTTTGAAAAAGCAATCTATTGGTTTACGTATATATAAAAGTTTTCTCAATATTTTATTGTTATAAAAATGTCGCATATTGGTTTCATAGACACATTCCTGCTAGCCACTATTAGCTATCAGCATTAAAAGGAAAAAACTAAAGTGACAATCACATGATCAAAATAAATGTCTGGAAATATACATTAACATTCATAAAATGTGATAGTTGAGGGCAAGGCAGGGAAAATTTGACTGAAGAGAGAAATATGGAGAGAAGAGGCCATGAGAAGGGACAAGGGGGTGTAGGGTGACACTTTCAGAACAGAATTGCAGAGGTTTTCAAGCAGTGAGTGAATGAATGCTAGAGTTGATACAGATCGCATTATTAAAGGCTGCTATATTTAAATCTTTTAACTGTTAACTGTGAAACCTGCTAACTGCAGCTGGCGACAGCAGTCCTTGTTCTGCTCTACAGCCTTGGTCAGCTTGGCATAGAGCCACATGTACAAGTTCCCCACCTAAGCAGAACAAGAGCCACCATCACCAGCTGCAGTCCAATACGGTGGAGTTGCAGTCCATCACCTATAGTGAAGTTATACCATTGGTCAGCCGGATTGTTGGACTTCTCCCACTGGCAATTGGTTTTTCAAAAATAATTTGGTGCAAACATTTGCCATTATATCATCAGGGGGCGTTCACAGTGGATCCACAATATTTTTCATTTTCAGACTACTGTAGAAACGTAGAAGAGAGTTGCCAGTACACCTCTCTCTGTGTCAACTCTGTTCAGTGAGAATAATTTCAGTGAAAATGAGAGTTATTCTGTTGCTTCTAGCTTTCCCTCTGAGTGATCATTCTACAAGTAAATATAGGCAAAATCATGGCACAGCCATTGTTTTTAATTTATGTGTATGATGATTTTGTCAGACAACGTTGTGGTTATAAAAATCAGGATTTAAACAGTGCGGAGCAGCAGCTTGGAAATGGCTTTTAAGCTGGTTAACATGTAGTCTTAATGCCGCGTTTCAGCTACTATTTCATACTTGTTCCAGAAACAGAAAAACATGTAAATGAGAACAACTTTCTTGGGTATTCGACTGTAAGAAAAAAATGTATATGTGAGCCCAGAGAGTAGGAGAGAAGCAAACAGATAAAAGGGCTGAAACCAGCTGATACTGGGCAGAATTCAAATATGGCAAGATGATGTTGTGAATATGTTAATTGGCATATTATGTCATCTGGCGACATTAAGCTACTTTTTGAGCTCTTTCGAAATTTTCAACTAAATTTCGCACATTGACCATAAACTATCCCAGCCATATACTAGATTTTGACCTGTGTTGTTTATCTTCTGTATTTGTTAATCAAAACAAAAAATGCATAAGGATTTTTTCCTAAAAAGCTTTGCATGAGAAAGGGGGAATGTTCTGACTTAAAGGCAATTACAGCAATAGTTACTCCAGGGGTTGCTATCGATTTTTTCCCTCCCTTCGTCTCTCTCTCATGCTTCCTCTCTGTCAGACTAAGTCTTTTTCCCACGCAATGGCAATTAGTATGCAGGAGTGAGGCTGCAGGAGCACCTACCTGGGGAGTCACAAACAAAGGAACAACAAAAGTTATGGTCATATGCACAAGATAAGGGTGCACACACAACCTCTTACAACCTCTTAATGCAAGGAGATGGACTGTATTACGTCAGTAAGGGCTACGCAGCGAGTTTTAGCCACCTCAGCTATCTATGCTTTTATCAATTTTAACATGACATCAGGAAGAAAATTGCATTAACTACAGCAACCTGACACCAACCGGGTGGCTTCGATCTCTTCAGGGGTTTGCTGTGGTTATTGTCTCTTTTCCATTTCTAATTGACAAACGGGTAGAATCATTGGATCCTTATCATTTTATTAGCTTACATCTAGCTAGTTGAATTAAGAGTGTATTGCTTTGGACAATGATACATCCTAATTTATTATAATGCTCAAAGATGCACACACATGTACACAAACACACAGTCATTATGTAAACAGCCCATATTCAGCACAAGACAGATCTGGGCCGAGGGAATTACAAAAAAAAAAAAAAAAAAAAAAAAAAAAAAAAAAAAAAACGGAAGTCATGTGGAGGATTGGGAGTCAGATTTTGCAAGGTTATAACCATCAGAACAGAGAAGGAGAAGGAAAAGCCAGGTCTTCTAGACCCGAAACAGTGCTGAGGCCATGAGGATGGCTTGCTATTTATAGCGACAGATTTTTTATTCAAGAGAGCTCTGCTGTTGTGCTTTCTCTCACGCTTGTGCTGCCTCTCTCACCTCCACTCTATCCTCTTTGTTACCGCACATTGTGTTTGACAAATAAAGGGGTAAAACACTGACATATGCAGGTATAAGAGTATATATTCTTTAGAAACCAAAAGGAGATTTCTAATGCCTGATCCATTCATAAACAGTCAAAATGATAAGGGAAAGGAGTTCCCACATGCCTTTTGTAAGCCCATAGGTTCTCCTTTTTTACTGTACCCCTCCCTCCTCGGCATGACAGTGTTGCAGAGTGACGCCTACTTCTTAGTGACTCTCCACCCCCACAAGGCCACCTCCACCCTCCCTCTTCTCACACAAGGACACAGTGGAAGGGAATTCCTCATTACCTCAGCATTTGTTTCACTAAACACATTTTGTGTGTCTGTACATATGAACATAAACTGACCACCGGGCACACACACATACGCCATTTAAGGATCACAAATTAGCATCTCAGCCTGTAATGTACAAAATCCATCTACATAAATCTAACCTTGATTCTCCTTACAGCTTAAGCACACTGATAAAATGAGCTGCAGTTATAATTACAAATGTAGGTAATGTATATGAAATTATCTTCCAGCAAGCCCCATTATATGATTCTTACACCATTACTAAGGCATAATTAAATAAATTGCAGCACAAACTTTACAAAGTGCAACAATGAAAAATGCCAAGATAAGAAACAGTTATAACAGTGGCAATGGCTACATGTCAAACGAAATCTCAAGAGCTGTGAACAGCACCATGAACAAGCTACATCTCACCTACAAATTATTAGCACACACTGACAAAGACACACAGAGACATACACACACAGCACATGCTTACTGTATTTAGCGTTCAGCTCTGTGAATATCCAGCCAAGTCGGATCAGGTGTGTCACAGATAAAAGCACATTATCGCAGGAGAAGCAGTAACAGAAGTAGCTCTGGACCAAGACAACGCTGATATTAGTTTTATCTCACCAAGTAGTACAAATTAATGACTTCCATTTCCCTCAGCATGTAAATAGCTGAGATTCAGGGGTGTTTAGCTCTGTCACTTTCTTCAGCTCATTATACTTTCTTCTTCTCCAGACTTGCTCTGTTCCTTTCCTGTCTGTACGTACCAACAACACGGTTTTGTTAATGGGTTTCCCGTAAAATGTACAGAACACTCTATTTGGACTGCCCCCTTTCTTTTTCTGAATGAAGCACAAGCACTACAGAAAAACGGAAAGCCTTGCTTGCTGGCTGGCTCCCTTTCTCTCTACTGCTCTTATGCTATCATGCGCACAGTTTGCACCGCTCCCTTCTCCTCCAACCCTCCCTTACGTTAGGATTCTCTCTCTCTCTCTCTCTCTTACATATCTTGTTTGCTCTCTGCCTCTGTGCAACAATATAATTGCAATGACAGCCAACCCATGGCTCGCAAGAAGCCCAGCTGTTTAGAGGGCTGCTTGGATCAGCCAGTCTGTCACTTGATACAACAGCAGGATACTTATGAGAGATTACAGTAAATAGATTTATTCTTTCACAACTACAATTTAAGATTTTGAACATCAAAAAAACAAAAACAAAGGTATAAGCCTCCATCTGCAAACAGGCAGAAGACACAGTCCAGGCACACTCAAGTCATCATTCATCTCTCCATTTCATGGGAATATATGAGGTTGTTATCTGTAGCCTGCGTCTCAATAAACTGAATGAGCTTAAAGTAGTGACAGCTGCTGGTGAAACAGAGCACTGCTGCAATGGTCAAAATTAAATAAAAAAAACAAGAGGTTTTGAAGAGAAACTAGTGGGGGGATGTAATGAAACTACCTCATTAGCTAAGAAAAACCTTAATCCCACAAGACGACATTTGCATCTTCTCCCTGCAGCCCCCTCACTGCAAACAGCAGCTGAAAGACGCAGTGGAAAAGAGGCAGTCAAAAGTTCAGGATCAAAGTAAATGTCAATAGGGAACTCTACATAAGGTGGCTGAGGTCCAGGGATGTCTGTTAGACTCTTAGGTAAGGAATTAAGTTAAAAAGCACACAACAGACAACTTAATGTTATTGGACAAAAAAATATGCATTGCCACAATACAGTTAGAAAAGTGAAACAAATATGCTCACTGAGCAAATAAGCACTAGATCCTGAAGTAATCCTAAACATTTTCAAATGGTGATTGCACTGTGCACCATACAAAAAAACATTGGTAAAAGAAGGTTTATAGTGAATGAATTTCAACTGCAATTATCTCATTTTCCCTGACCATGTACCAGTGTTTGGCTAGTTACCAGATTTCTGCTCAATCAGAAGTTTGTTAGCTTATTGTGGTTGTTCATTGTTTTAAATCCATTATATGTGACAGCAAATAATGCTCTCTGGTATGACTGTCTAGTTAATGCATAGGTATTTACAGAAAAGTGAGGTCATGCAAATCAGAAAATACTTTCACCATTTACCACTGCATTGAAGTTCCACTAAAATCTTGTTTTCTCTAAACGCTGTTTTGAGGTGCTGTGATCTACCACAATATAGTTGAGCATGCCAATCTTCAAATCTTTATTTAAAAAAATGGCACTAAAGCTCTGAAGCACTACAATTTGAGGAAGAAAATGGTCCTACATCCCTGTACAAGCACCATGGTTGTTGTGAATTTGTCTACAAAGTCAGTCTACCACTTAAATTATGTGGATCAAATCATAGATTTGACTATCGACAATAAGCGACTCAATTTTCTCCTTGAGCTTTTGGACAGATATCCTCTTGTTTACATATCTGTCCGGGTGCATATCAGTGGTCTATATTTATTCTGTTTTTGAGTCACTTTAAATTGTTTATATTCAGCATAGGGGAACTTTTTTGGTTCATTGGTAAGCAATGTTGCCACACAGCAAGATAATGATTTGTCCATGCTGCACAACAATAAGCAGGTACAGGTAATGGATGAATGGATGAATGATGTTTTGCACAGAACTGGCCCTCTCTCCTTATTTAGCCATGTTAAGATGAAAAAACCGACCAATGACTCTGCAATCCTAGCATGGCCCTGGAAAAAGGTTTGTCTCAGGTTGACCACATGACTGGAATAAAGGGGATGGCATGCACTAATGCCACCCTAATGCCTCAATCCAAGTCCAACAGCTTCTTCTGCATTTGCAGCCAGGTAGCCTCTTTTCTCAGGACAGACTGACAAGACAGCAAAAGGCTTAGCAAGAAGGAAAGAGAAAGGGGAGGAGCTGAGCAAGGATCAGCGGCCAGAGACATCACAGATAAAACGTTCATGGACACAATCACCTGACAAGGTGCTGCAGTCGCTACACACAGCATGTAACTGAGGTAAAGCTAAAAGGAAAGACGGGAGGAAATGGTTGTTTACACCTCAAACGTACAAACAACTCAAAACAGGTTTTTACTGAATGACATTGTTTAGACATAACCAGTTTCTTATTAACTTATGATTCAACATGGATTAAATGAAGCCTGTTTTGGCTCAAAAATTTTAATAAATGAAGCTACATTTGCATTAAGTCAATAAAAGTATTAATAAATGTACCTTCAAAAAATGAATAAGAACAAAACACATGCTTTGTCAAGCCCTGCTTGGACCCTACAATCTAATGATGAATTTCAACATGTGACAAGTTCTCTGTTTTCTTTTCCTTTGAAGTATCATGTGAAAGCCCTCCAGCTTTGCAGCAATGACACTGAAGTCAGTCAGGCACCTATACCCAATCAGAGGCCAGACTTAACAGCTTTGCAACCAGTCACCTCCCTCCTGCTCTGATCAATAATTTACATCAAAGCAAGCAATGAAGGATAGATATGAAATGGGAAGATTGAGAAGTGAAAATATCAAGGGAAAAGTAGCTCAGAAAACAAAGAGAACAGGAAAAGAAGAGGAACAAATAAAGATGGAGAGAAACAGAGAAACAGGAGTGGTTAAGAGAAGAGAGAGATAGGAGCAGCAGCAACAGCACCACGCTTGGTGCTCTGGCAGAGATCTATAAATAGCTCTTCAAATCTCTCTAGAAAAAGCCACTCTTCTGCTTCTGCTGCTGCAAACAGAGATTCAGAAACAGAAGCAGATATGGATACCTGGCTGACAAATAAACGTAGATATCATGTCTTCTTGGATAATAACTGCCTATTTCAAATTACATCTGCCTGTAAAATACAGGATTAGAGCCACTTTGACCATCATGGCTTGTATATATGTTTGATCATTGCACATGAATACAGAAAAAGCAAGTAAGTTAAAACATAAAATCACATGTCCTACTGGTGTATGAATAAAGAATTGGTTATAGTCATGCATCCTGCAAACCAAATAAACGAATAAAGACCCTTTTGAAATATAAATTCTTACACCTGTTCACCTAGTTGTAATAAATAAGGCTAACAATTCATTGACATTTCACAATGTGACACGGTTCTGCACATGAAGATTGAAAGTTGCAGGGTATTGGGGGGGGGGCAGAGTACTCCATCTTTCTCATTGCTGGCCTTAGCAACAGTAGACTGTTGATTCAATGACTCACCTCCATCAGATCTTACTATAGATAATCCTTTTCTCAATAATACTACCCTTACACCATTAACTGGACTGTGTTATTTAGGAAAGATCAGTGCCCAATGTACAAATGCAGAGAAAGGAGCTGTAATAGGGTCACATCTGGTACAATAAGAATCACTAAGAAACACTATACCAATGCTTTAAAGCTGAAATTGTCAGGAGCGGTACCTCCTTAACCTGACCTTGATCTTGCTCAAAACAGTAACTAAAGGAACTGACAAATTGTGATATTTTCAAGACAATCTCAACATCAAACGTGACTATGTTGGCACTCCATGCCTGCCGTTTGCCAATTCTCAACATCACATGGCTGATTAATGCCAGTTTATATGAATATTTATGTTTTCAGACACACATGCATGTTTTCCCAGAGCAGATGTTTGAATCACAGCCTCGCAAGTCTGTGCTGTCATCCCATCTTGTTTGAAACAACAGTCTTGCTATCTATTTTCAGCTAGTGTTAAAAAGTAGTGCTAAAGCCAAGACACAGTCAAGTGTGAATCCTCTTCGTTCATGTATTTTACAGACTATGGATTGAAACACAGAATGACTGGCAAGCTTGCTTTTCTTTAATCTTGAAAAAATATACTTATAATCATGTCTCACTGAGCAAAGGCCTTACACTATAGATGCAAAGAAAGCTTAGGAATTAAATAAAATATAAACTTCAATTGCCACGTGCAACAAACAAAACCTAGGAGTTAAGCTTATTTGTTTGAGACTTTTTTTTTTTTTTTTTTTTTTTTAAATCAGAGCACTTAGATTAACTTCACAACCCACTGCCATTCAATCAACGAGGCAAACTAAGATCTGTAACTTCCGGTTAATTAGTTCTTACATCTAAACTTTGCTGTCGTTTCTGACCATCAGTGGACACACATAGCTACTATATCATCTTTTTATCACCAGTTAAGGAGGGCTTTAGGCATGATTGCAATTTACAGCTACAAAAAATTTTCAATGACTTCATTCAGATTCAACCAGATAATTGATCACTTTATTCACGATCACTTCATTCACGCATTCGTTCACTGAGTTTCAGTACCTTCTCTCAGTTAAGATTAGATGGATAAAATGTTAACATGGCCATCTCGAGTCAAACATAGAGAACGCGGACTTTAAAGATGGTGCTTAACGTTACGTTACATATCTAACTAAAGATCATGGATCGTCGACATCAAATCGTCTCAAGTCATCTTAAAGGTTCAGCTCACCGTTTCGCTGGCTTTGCGTCTTGAGTCCGTGTGTAGAATCCTCCAAGTTGTGTCTGTAGGGAACAGATGGCAGTATGGTCAAAGCCTTGGCTGTGCAGTTGACTGAAAATATTAGCTTGCCCACACGCTAACAATAGCTAGCTCACAGCTTTAGCTTGCTTCCTCCGGCGAGTATAATTAGCCACCTAGAGCACCTAGCCTAGCTAATGTTAGCCCGCTAGCTAGCCTTTTCTTTTCAGAGTACGCTTGCTACCCAACTTCAACAAAACCTAGCGTTTATACTACAGCTGGCTAGCCAACAAAGTAGCATGTATTTACAATGAGGCGAACCTTGTTAGAAAACTCTATCTGCACTGTCAGGTCTCAAAATAACAGGTGCTAGCTAGTACGGACAGCTAGCTTTCCGAATGACTTACCGATGCTAATATAATGGTGCTGCTAGCTTGAGTTGGTTCACTGCGACCCCGACTGTCAAAATAGCGCCGCGTGAGGGGAGAGCGGCATGAACGTTAACGATAAAGAGCAAGCACTGAAGAGCAAGGCAGTCAGATCTTTTAGAGCAATACAGCTAAATAACAACAAAACGTCAAAGAATAAAAGGACACAAATTAAAGAAAAAAGAAACAAAACGCTATTCCCCCTTCTCTGCTCCGGCTTGTGTGAGTGTGTCAGCGTCACTTTTTTCCCCCTCACCGACAGTTTACGTCAGCGGCGTACTTCACAGTCGCAGGGAGACGTTCAGGATACTGTAAACTTATACACCGTCAAATGTTACTGACTGTCAAAATGTTGTGTCTGAACGTAGTCTACTGTATGTCATTAAGGTGCCATTTTTACTTTTTTAATTTCTATGATTGGAAAGCAATCAAGGTTTTTTAACATTATGAACTGCAACATTTTATGAGGGTGCTTTTATTTTTAACAGCATGTTCAGTGTGGAAAGTAGGCTAAGTATATTTACTCATGTACTGTACTTAAATACATTTTCTATTTACTTACTTTACTCGAGTATTTCCAATTTATGTCTCTTCATACTGCTATTCCACTGCTTTTCAGATGAAAATATTACTCCACTACATTTATCTGACAGCTGTGGTTACTAGTTACTGCGACTTTAGTTAGAAAACATACAATGCTGGGATTTACATGATGTCACTGTGTACTAATAAGAATTATTCATTGTAACTTGTTCTGCAACAACGGTGGAGGCTCTGAATTTCTGGGGAAAAAAACGATTTTCGATCTTGTTTTACAATAACTCACTATTTTGTGAGCAACTATCTTTACATTGTGGTTTGTTAGTTCTACTCAAGTAAAAAATCTGAGTACCCTACTTCTTGCATCACTGAATGTCCCCCATACCAGTTCATTCCCATCCAATAAATCTATCAAAATATAGCCTGCATATCAACATCATAAGTCTAAAATCGAATGATTTCGTTTTAATCTGTTTTTCAATCTTCCTTAAGAAATAATGTATATTCGTGATTATGGGGGTGAAATAAAAAGTTTTCTTGACTTTTAATTTGCACGCTTGACAATATATGAAGTAAATTTTGTTGTAGTTCCTAAAAGTCCCCACATGTCGGCAGGCT
Organism: Seriola lalandi dorsalis; assembly: GCF_002814215.2. Classification (NCBI taxonomy): domain Eukaryota; kingdom Metazoa; phylum Chordata; class Actinopteri; order Carangiformes; family Carangidae; genus Seriola; species Seriola lalandi. The sequence goes on from NW_019525041.1 coordinate 269,604, forward strand.
AGTACTTCAGTGTCACTGTAAGGCCTTGTCGTTCAGCGTTATGACCTACCCTAAGACTCAAAGACCAAAGAGGGAAAAAACATATTCACTGTAAGTAACACTGATGTAGGCCCAAGATATATTTCTATAATACACTTATTCTTGATATGATTGTCAATCCCTGTCTGATATGTGTCCATCTGGAAGGCTACACACACAAAATCAATAATTCCTTTTCAACAGGTGCATAAGGCTCCCTACCCGATGTTGTAAAATAGTAGACTAACTTATTAAACCTTAGCAACCTGATAGGCTACACCCTTTAGCATGTTTTTGTGCATGTCCACACTCGGCTACAGAGGTCATTTGTTACAGTAGGCTGACTTTCTTGAAACACCATACAAACTTACTATATGCCCACAGAAGACATTATAGCATTCATTTTTGCAGTGTGCTGCAGGCCTGTGTCATAAAGGCCAAATCTAGCGCAACAATGCCATTCAATGCCATGCCTATCAATAGTGATGCCATGTCTTTGGACTGGTCGTTTTTATTTTATGAATAAAACACAAAAGACGTGTGTGTGTATGCGTGTGTATGTGTGTGACCCTTCTGTCTCCCTTTCTCTCATACACACACACACACACACACACACACACACACACACACACACACACACACACACACACACATAGGCAACATGACGAAACGTGTTTCAAATACTACTAAAAAATGTTTGGTCCCCGCCTCATAGCCTCGAGCGCATTCGCACATTTTGAACTACAGTTTAATTGTTTGGTGGCGATGACGCTGATGGACCCAGTAACTGGGTTAAAGGGCACTGAATTTCAACTTTGAACGGGAAGGGTGATGTCAGATTGCGTTTCTCGCTCCGTCACCCTGTAGAGGGCAACGTAAGTGCCACAGAAATTACCTGTTGTGATAAAGAAAGTGACGACCTTATTGTATCCAGGTAAAAATGTATCAAATCAGGCCACTTTTATTTATGCGGCTTCGCTTATGCAAAACAGCGAGTGTGATCTTGCACCAGGTGTGTCACACTGACAGTTTTATTGATTCCGTGAGCCACAAGACGTCCTCTCTCTGAGTCGGTGATTGAGTCAGAAGCCTACGTGTGAATGCGTGTTGGATGTGTGTGTGTGTGTGTGTGTGTGTGTGTGTGTGTGTCTGTCTGTCTGTTGTGAGAGAGCAGGACAGACAGATGCTTTGCCAGTAATTTTCTCGGTGCCCCGATGCGCTCATTGGTGCATCCTTCCAACGTGTCACCAGTTTTGGTGGATTACCCCACATGATATCTTCAACTTCAGGAGGGTGAAACACCACTCCTTTCTCTCAGCTCCTGTCTTCACGGTGTCCAGCTGTCTATTAGGACCTTTCACAACAGTTAGAGAGCTTGTGACTTCTAAAGAACAACTCAGGGAAGAGGATTTGAAGATTTCTTTATTCGTTTTCTACCCAAGTCGAGCACAGATAGGCTTCTTTTTTTTAACTTCAGGGTCGAGGATGACGCCTTCTTTTTTATTCCCATCACTTCTGTTTTTGGTGTCCTTGCTGCTGAAGGGTCTCTGGGTCAGTGGCTCCCCGGGCTGCGCGTCGTGTGGTTTACCGGCGATGGAGAAAGACGCAGAGGAAAGGCTGATGATAGAGATCGCCAAACAACAGATTTTGGAGAAGCTGCACCTGAAGGAGAGACCAAACATAACTCACACGGTGCCCCGAGCGGCGCTCCTCACTGCGCTGCGCAAACTGCACTCGGGGCGCGTCAGACAGGACGGTACTCTTGAGCTAGAAAACAATGTACCTACCAAAGAGCAAGGCTATGAAATAGTGAGCTTTGCAGATATAAGTAAGTTTTGTGATCACCTTTTATGACGTTAAGCTGTTCTTTCCTCTGTATGGCGCTGAAACGCCTCATGAGCTTGCGCTTCACCTGCTTGAAATAAACACAAATTAGGTCAGGGTTTCCATTTGCCTTGTTATTAAGTTGTTGTGATGTTCCATAGGCTGTTGTAAAAGTTTAGGATTACAGTCTGTCATTAATCTTTAGATTTAACCATAAGTATAATATTCCTCCAGGGCTTATTGTGAGTTTATATTTAGTGTCAATCAAATCATAAGGTAAAATGCCTAAAATAAGTGAAAATACATTGACTTGTCCTTTATTTGTACACGATTCTGCAACTTACAAGCATGGTTTAAAATGATTTCCCCTTTGCTGGTGTCACAATCTCTCTAGTGTCCGAAATATTAACAGTCTGTGTTGTTTTTAAATTACCTTTGATTCTTAGGTGAGACAGGGAATGGTGAAGAGGCTAGCCTCAGCCTTACCTTCCAGTTTCTGCAGGAACGTGGCCAGAGTATCCAGGTCCTCCAGTCCTCTCTGTGGATCTATGCCCGTTCCTCTGAGGACCCCCATCGGGACTCTCGCCTCCCAGCCAGAGTCTTCCTTTCCGCAGATGATGGGGTGTCTGGCACTAACCGCACTCTGGTGATGGAAAAGATGTTGGAAGTCCAGGAGAGTAACTGGCACACATTCCCCATCACCCGAATCCTGCAGGCGTTCCTCGACGGTGGTAAACGTCGGCTACGGCTGGAGGTAAGCTGTGATGAAGATGGGAAGAACCTTTGCTCCCTAGATGGCTCTGCTGACACCCCCTACCAGCCCTTCCTGGTGGCCCAGGTGCGTCTCCGTGATGACCACTCCAAACACTTGCTCAGGAAGCGCTCCTTGCGTTGTGGTGACGATGTAACTGTGTGCTGCAAGAAAGACTTCTACATCAAGTTCAAGGATATACAGTGGGATGAGTGGATCATTGCACCTGAAGGCTACCATATGAACTACTGCATCGGTCAGTGCCCCCAGCATCTGTCGGGCTCCCCAGGAATAGCATCCTCGTTCCATGCCACTGTCTTCAGCCAGCTGAAAATCAACGGCATCAACACAGCTACAACTTCATGTTGTGTTCCCACTGAGCGCCGGCCACTCTCCATGGTTTTCTTTGACTCTCAGCACAGCATTGTCAAAATGGACGTTCCTGACATGATAGTGGAGTCCTGTGGATGTACATAAAGGACAGAGTAAGAAAGACACGGTATAGTTAACATAGGTTGGTTTTGTGTGTATTGAAGACAGACAGACTCACAGAAAGATACAAACACACATGAATAGAGGAGATGTGTCTGGCTCTGGACAACCAACTTTTAAGCCACTTTTCCACACCCTGACTCATTTTGAGCAACAAAATGGAAAGTGTCCATCATATAAAGATGTATTCTTGGCACTATAGATAGGCTAATAAGAGTTTAATTTCCCCCCAAAAGAATAGATTTTTAAGCTCTACATATGTTGTTAGTAGAACTCTTTTGAAAAATAAGAGGTAACAGGTTTACTTTGTCCCAAATTAGATACAGGCATGTTGAAATAGACATGTTGGCCCTGACTTGTAAGTCGCCTTGGATAAAAGCGACTGCCATCACTCATCAACAGTTTTCATTTAATTTTACAGTTTTGTAATATGCAATAAGAAAAGAGCAGGCTGAAGAGAGAAAAAAAAACTCAGCCTATCCAGAAAAGACAGGTGTGGCTTTAATGTAACGTTTTTATAGTGGTGACAGGGCTGACTGAAGTCCCACTTACATTAAAGAAATTGTTTATGGAGGTCACACCATACACATAGAGATTAATATGACGCCTTTACTGTAGTGTAAATCTTTTTTTCATTTTTGTCATATGTTGTATTTATTTTGTTTTCCACTATTGCTGCTGGGATTCAGTTCAAAGATGCAGTAAAATGTTATATGGATCTCAGGAAATTGCAAACAGAAGTGAAATCACTTTTAACTCTTTCAGGACACATTATCTATTTTTCTGGTATGTTTCATGTTGTAGTCACAGTGTCCACATACAACATAGAGAAATAAATAAAATAAATGCTAAATACTTTATTTTACATTACAGTTATATTTTCATGGCAAATCTTTTTTGGTCGACTTAATTGCTGCCATTTTAAAGCAAGGCTTTGAAAACAATGTAAGCGATCCTTGATTTAAAGTGTGCCTTCTTCCTTAACTTGTGATGACAAAGTGCAACTTGGACAATGAGCATCAAGTCATTTTGGCTAAATGAACTCTAAATATTAAAGAGTATCAGTTAATACTTGACCTTCTTTTTATGTGGACCTGTGACAAAATGCTCATATTGTGCTCATATTTTGATATATTTTAATTTTTCTAAACAGAACTGAACCAGCTTGGAATCTGCCCTGTTCTCTGTCTGACAGCAGTCGATGCTGCACACACATTGAAATATGTTTAATCAGCATCTCCACTGTATTATTTACACAAGTCGGCTAATCAGTTGGGTAACTGTGACTCTGACAGCATATGAACCCAGGGTCATTTTTCAGCAGCGTGAGCAAACATTTAGATATTGCTTCAGTGTCAGGTAATGTGAAGGTCTGTGAGGCAGTTGGGTCAATGAGCATGTGCTGTTGCACGTTGGCATTTATATATTTCAAAGTCTAAAGTTTTCTGGGCTGATGTAAAATTAGAAGCTTTCCAGCTAAAGGTAATCTGTTAATCATTTTGGGGGGATGTTAAAACATCTGTGTATCACAATTGTTCTGAGCAGGTACAGTTGTACGTCGATACCAGGAAAATGACCAAGTGAAGTATATTTATATATGCCTGCATCAATACTTATCTCACTAGATTTAAGGTGGTGTTGATGTTGCGAATGTGTGCACATGCCTTGTGCAATTTGATGTCATAATGCAATAATTCCTTGTATACCAACTAAGAACTAAAGTGTTACATTGCTAGCACCAAATACATCTATAGGCCTATTCCACCTCTGTTTGAACTAAGCAGTGTTAAAGTCAAAGATCTTCTCAGGTTTCTGAATGTTGTTTAATGGGTTTGTCCTTACTGTGTTAGTAAACTGTACTTAAGGTTTTGTATTGTACTGCCATGATACAGATTATAAACAAGATCTTTTATCACATTTTGACCAAATAGTCCACAACTTTGGTTAACCTCTCTCTGTTGCCTCTAAAAGCTTAATTTGTATTAATGCTGTATAGTTCAAGCTTGTGTAAAAAATGCTGGAGTTTATTGTTTGTTTTATTTTGTAAGCACTTCCTGTCCCAGGACTTAATTTGACATTGAGGTGCCATCGTACAATAACTTGCTAAGCACTTTATCACCCTACTGTATTTTTAGAGCAAATTTTGCTTGAAAGGTCTGTCAATAGGTCCACAGAGAGCAAATGTCAATCAGCTTATTTTCTTAAGCTTTAGTTGCGTTTCAGTGTGTGGTATTGTATATACTTGCAAAGCACACAGATGATGCAGCAATTTCTGTATACTGTAAGTTTTGGAAATTAGAAGATTTTTTATATCATACTATATTTTATGTAAAACTAATTATATGTATAGCAAATAAATGTAACACATTTGTCTCAATGTGAAATGACATGATTACAGTTGAAATATATTTTTAATAAATGAATAAATATTTTTAAATCAACCTAATTCTTGCCACTGTTATTCTTTTTTAATCATTGTATCTCTCCTCTTTAGCGACAATGACAACACACTGCACCTTAGAAAAAAGAGAATGGTCATTGGAAAAATAAATACAACTTGAACTGACCACAGCAGAAAAAATAATGTACCTGAAAACAGAAATATCTCTGACTCTCCTTGTTACAGTTTTGACTGTAGTATTGGCTGGGAGCAGTTGGAATATGTTTTGATGGAGAAAATGTTAGAAATTTCCCCTCAATGCTTTTAACAATGCATTGTTTGTTTGTTTTTTTCCAAGCAATTTGAATATACATTTGATAAAAGTCAGTTGTATTCCTCTTAGTAGCGCACATGTTGATGGCACAGATTAATATGCATCTTTATAAGTAATTTTTTTAAGTGAAAACACAGTGATTCATTTTCCAATTTTACCCAGCATGAGAAACAAGGTGCCTGCCATGTAATCACATTGGTACTGTCTGTAAGGCAAAGGTCGTATTTGCTCATACAAATAGTAGAAGTGGCTTTATGGACTGTCTGTGTTTGGTATGTAAACAGTTGTCACATTCCCTTGGCATGATATCATTTTCACATCATGCATTTGCATTTGGGACTGGTCACTGTCCTATGAACTGTAAATAGGCACACAACTAGATAGAAAGTATATATTGCATCAATACAGTACAACACAACAACACATCATTTTATGGTGCACCACAATCATACTCTGACCTGTAAAGATTTCTATGCTCTATTCTGATTTTTAAACAACACCCATGATATTAAATTATCATATTGAAGAGAATTAGCGAACAATACACACTCAAGCAAATTCATCTAAACCTCTCTTCCATGTTTTAAAATCATATCAAGTTGAATGTCCTAAAGATCAGTTCCCCAAATCTCTGAATTTCAGTATCAATAAAGTAAGTCATAACATAATGTTCCTTTCTGCCAAAATCTGCCAACTCCCCCTGCACAGCCAACAGCGGTGCTGATATTTCACCATCCAAAATGGACTATAATCAGTGTCTGAGGGTAATCACACACAATATTTTTTTAGATTATACAGGTTGTTTATACTGTTTACATTGTCCAAAGTACTGGTCTAAAATGTCAACTTTCTCCGTGATAACTCAGCAAATACTCTCAGTGGATACTCTCATATTCAGATATACTAATAACAAACCCACATAAACCACGATGACTGGTATGTAGACTCAATCATGACAAATTAATCACCTCTTTTCTTCCTTAAGTTACACCTAACCCTATCCAGATCAGTCTTTCCGCTTTTGCAAAGGAGCAAGTGTTTTATCATGAAGCACATAGAACTTGTAAAATTCGCAGATGACGTTAAACAACAAACCCCGCAAGAATACTTTTACTTGTCCATGAAAAGGGTAGTGCTGAAATTTGAGCAGAGCAATACCTTAACTATGTGACCAGCATCTTGCACCTGACCAGAACTGTGAGCACAAATAAATGTAGTAGACTGATGAAACGTTAAGTAGGTGTCAGGTACATCAAGTTGGTGTGACATGCTTAGGTTGATATCAAGTCGCAGTGCCATGCCTGACACTCCTGTAAAGTCAGCTGAAAATGTATAACAGCCTCATCAGATCTGTTAAAGATTACTGGGTAATAATGTGAGAAACTACCAGTGCCTAATACATCACACCTGCATTAGACCATAATGATTCACATTATCATTATTATAAGTGTTTGAACAAAAATATGAAATGTGGTGAGATGACTTAAGATAGACAAAGACGTAACACAGAAAAAGCTAGCGCGGTGTGTAGGCTAAGTAACATCTAGTGAGCAAGCTCGTTTCCACGTAACTGTTCAAAAAGTTTTACTGTGTCTGCAGGTTTTTGTCCAGCAAGACACACCCATTAGACTCAATGGAAAATACATTCATTCAGACACGCCCCCACACATTACAAGACATGCATATATGATTAGATCTAACTGTGCCACTAGAAATTGTATCAGAATCTGTAAGAATCTGTAAATAGATAAAGATATGAATCAGATATAGTCCTATCTACTTATCAATTACTGATGGCTAACTCTGCTGATGCCACCAGTTTTGATGAAGTCTAGGAACTGGGCACCCCCTACTGGGGTGATGGTGAACTGTTGTAAAAATGTGAATCTGTAATTTGCTTTTCTAATGGAGTAAGATGACTGCGGAACAAAATTAATGCTAATACTTCACTACATACATAAAATCCTGATTAGTTACCTAGGAACCAGTAAGGAGCACAATAGAGGCTAACTGCGAATCAGCAAATAGCAAATAGCAAATACTTCCTCAATAACTCTGAAACAACTGAAAGTGTATTAGATAATAAATTACTTGAGAACAGACTGCTAGATAGTAGCCTACGCACCTTTATTTTATCTCAGTTTGAAATTTCACCCTAAACTGAGGCTGTTGGTTCGCCACAGCATACAGGCTCCTGTTCCTAGCCTCACAGGAAACAACAGTTAATGGAGTGTTTGAGCCAACAATACACTACAATACACCTGGCTGCTTTTATAGTGTTAGCGTTAAGACATTGCTTCAGTGGCAATTAGCAAACCAAGTACCAGGTTGATAAGAATGAGCACCAATAAATGAAGGAAGGGGCCAGCACACAGTAGATTGTGTCATTGGCTAATGAAGAGCACATGCCTAACTGCAGTTTAGCTGATCCTTTGGAATAGCACAACCTGTTGTGATATATTTGAACAGGAAATGTTGATCTCTGTTTTGTTGGGATATCCTCCCTGGGTTTTCTGTCACCACAACAATAGAAAGAAAGTGCACAGAATTTGTTTTTTTTTGTTTGTTTTTTTGTGCTAAAGGCATTAATAAAAATGACGTGAAAAAATGTCTTTCCAGAAACAATAGCTCTAACACATATATATCAAACATATATTTCCTAGACCATGATATCTGATTAAAGGTGATTTCTGCCGAAGATGTAGTCCCAATTGCTTTCATTTGTGGTACTATCTTGTAGTTGAAGTGAAAAGTGAAAACTCTCCACAGTGATGCCTGTGGATTATCCAGAGAAATAAGGACTTTTTATCTGAAAGGTGACATTGATGTTGAGAACAAATGTTTTATTGCTTTGAATGACACAAAATTTCCACTCACATCCATCCATTGTGTTTGGGTGGCTACAAATGTTTCAGACGCAGATACCTTAGATCTTGGGCAAAAACAACAACAACAACAACAATAACAACAAAACAGTATGTCTGGCTCAGTACCACAAGCAATAAGTCATTTGGTTGAACTGACCCTTTAAACAACAGGTAGTTCTTGCTTGTGTCATCTGTGCTTTTGTGGTTCTTTCAGCTGGCTAGATTTGCAGGTACTCGGTCAGGAGATAAAAACCATTTCTGGCTTCTAAGTTAGTGAGTAAATGGTGGCATGGCATCACAACAGCCATTGCGGATGTGTGGCATTTCACAGTGACTGGAAGCGAGCCACAGGATCTAATCAGCAACAAATCAATAAATTGTCAAACAATGGTGTGGCCACCAAAATGCCAGCACGGAGCCCTTTCATCCAATTTCCAACATGTAAAACGCATTTTGTTTATGCTGGGTGAACAACATGGGTGATGGCTGAGTGTGTGGATGCACATGTGATGGTTTTAGAGCATTATCATGATAAAAGTTCAGCGTTAACATGTGTTTAGGTGAGTACTCTTTGACACTAAGAAGTAATTGCATTGGCCTCGCTCATGGAAAGCAAATAGCTGACCTACTCTTGGAAAAATAAAAGCCTACTGACTCACTGATATACTGACACACTGACCTACAGACACACTGTTTGCTGTGTGCCACTAAAACCCTAATCCTTCACTCCACTCGCAATCCTGCAAATCCCCCGGGGAGGGTTAAAGTGTCAGTCAGACTCGTCCCCCGCAGTGTCATGACAGGACAACCTGGGAAAAATCCCTCTCACACTCTCCTTTCCCCCAGCAGTCTTCAGGAAAACAGTAAACAACAGGGTGTTTAGTGCACAAACATCTATGTAGAGTAATGATTATTTGCCATATATTAATCATTCTATGACATATGCTCAGGGTTATGAATTCATATGTTTGTACTACCCATGTCTACAGCATACTGCAAATATGCTTGAAAAGTGAGTCTGGCTTGGATTACAGAAGCACCGTCAGACTCGCTGTTGACTCGGTCAAATTAAATCCTTAAGCAGAGGACAGATCAATTATTTAATTTACCAGTTTAAGGTTAGCCAACTGAGTGAACTGGTACAAAGCACTATACTGAAACAAATGTGAAGTTCAGTTGACTGCTGACTGATATTTCCACTGAGATATCTCTATATCAACTGTCACGTAATAGACAGTTAATGGTATTATTTAATTTCATTATTGATCATAATCATCTAATTGGCATTGTTAAAACTTTAGTAAATCAGTCAGTGATCACATATACTGAAGGAATCCAGACTGTGAAAGCACAGAATATTACCGTATTATTATAGAGAATATATTTTAACTTGTTATATATGTATTCAGTCATTCCAAATAATCAGTTAATTGAAACACTGCTTTAGTAGGCGTAAAATGTAAATTATGGACATAGGACTAAACCCCAGTCATATTCTGAGAACCATTTCAAAAGCCCTAGATCTGTTATGCTGCCTGCATTCTTGCTCCTGCGTATAAAGCACTTTACTTTACACATTACTTTTAAATCCACTGGATGATCCTATTACAACAGACCCAGTTACCTGTTATATCTCAGTGTGTTACACAACAAGTACCTTGTTACAGAACAATATCCTTCATCCTTAATGTGTACTGAGTTAGAGCTTAGCCTTTTACTTGCTGTCCACTGTAGTAGAGGTCATTCAGTTTCGGCTGTCTTCCAAATAAATAAAGTAGTAGAAATAATAAAAGTCTATATGCTATCAATAATTAGAAAAATGGAAATGTACTTTATGTAAAGTCACATTTTGGATAACTGTCTAATAAGGATTGTGGCAACTACTAAAAAACCTGTCAAATCAAATCTTGGAGCATAACTTACTCTCATCATAGCAAATTCAAAAAATCTGAGTGTCATAAAGAGAATTTCACATAACTCTTCAAGAATATTATCAAAATATACAAAATAATTTGAATCAATATGTAGTAAAATGCACTGTAGAAGTAATACGTTCATGAGTCACCCTATCTTAAAATCCCATTTCTCTCAATATTGGGTAACTTCTTATAATATGTCTGTCAGTGTTGATGCTGCTCACTAGCTAAAAAGACAAGCCAAATGTACATTTAATATTAACTGGTGTTAATCGGCTATTACTTAAATATCAAATTATTTCTAACTGCAAGGAAGATTATTGATAATCTTCTTCTTTTAATAAAATGTATTCAGTGGCTTGTCTACCAAACAGTACTGTGTGCTGCTATACTGCCAATGTTGACCACACTCAGCGTCACATTCAAACTTCTTAGTTTTTGCCACTAGGTGGCGTTGTTTAAGTAATAAGCTTGAGGGTCACTCGTTCAGATTTACTACAAGGAAAAATCCAATTAAACTGACCCCTTCTTTACTGTGATCATGTGATTTACTCCGCACGTTTACCTTTCAAAATCCAAGATTGTCAACTGCTGGAGACCAGCAGAGCTAATATCTGAGTTGATGCGCTGAAATTCCATAAAGTAAAGAAAATAACACAAATTTGTGTCAGTATCCATCTTGTACAAATTAATATTAAGGGAGAAAAACTTGTCTGTGGTATTCTTGTTTTAATGTCGGGGGTCTTGAGTAATCAAAACATCATATCTGGACAAACATTTGTCTGAAGTATTATTAACAGCATGTCAGTGCAGCCTGTTGTTTATCACAGTTCTAAGATGTCAGCAATAAGAGAGACAATATAGCATCTGCTGTTATGATTATTTACAGTTTGGTCAGCAGAGGGCACTAGACTTGTGAAAATGGCAGGCGATGAAGCTGCAGATAACAGCTAGTATTGTGGACATGAAGTCCCTCATAATATCAAACATCTGTCACATACTGTGTATGATTTGTAATGTGGTGACTGAACTTTTTATTGATGACACTGGCAGTTCGGATCAACAATGATCATGAGCTTGAAGACAGCTTTAGACATATAACATGTCAAACAGCGTTGTTAAGTTGTATCCATATATCACAGGTAGTCTAGCCCATTGCTGAGCAGAATGGCAACTGATGGGAATACTGATCATTGCAAGTATGAACACTCACCCAAGGCACATTTTAAAATGAGAAAGGGAAAGGTTAGGGTTAAACTCATTTACTAATGTTTCTACCAACATTGTGAACTGAGCTATAGTCTGTGTAGAAAAAAAAGTATCCTTGGATAAACAGCACCCCCCATGACCTATGTTCACATATTGTTCCATGCTTTTCTGTTGGGTATACTACTATAAAACATATGAAAACTTACTTCAAGACAATTTGGGTGTTTATGGCTACCTTGTTTCTGAAGGTGTCATGAGCATCATTTTAAAAGTAGTCAGTCTGGGCATGCCAAATTGGAATTTTCAAGTCAAACATGTTTGACTAATGATTAGGCAGTAGCATCTGATTTCCAAGCCTCCGCTTGTTGCTAAAGACTTAATTGTACTATGCTTCTGCTGTGTGTCATCATGTGTGTCATATCAAGAGGAAATTCAAGAGGTTGTAAAAGTGTCAACACACTATTGCTCTGCAAAGTGGCATCTGTACTTTGAAGTTTATAGAATTCTGTAGAAAATGCCCAGACTTGACTAGTAAGGTGTAGTGCTTTCACACATGCACTGGAACCCTCATTGCCCATTGGAGCTGGATGTGAGAATGAACATGTCTAAATCAGTTGGACTGGACATTCAATGGACTTGACCCTTCCAGCTCCCTATAGTAGAAAATCTGTTATATCTGGTTGAGCCAATGTGTGAAAAGAGTATAGGTCATTGTGTTGATGACATTTCTATCCTGCCTCCTGAAAGCTCTATCCAGTGCCACCCTTTGCCTAAATCAATCAGAGTATTTCCAGTGGGTGAGAACACATCTGACAAGGGCAATCTCTTGTTGAGGGCTACATGTGTGAAAGGGCAACTCTGGACAATGTCTGGACGTTACTCTCTGGACATGGCCCGGAGTGGCCCCAGTTCTTATATGACAAAAATGGTTGAAGAGGGCTTTTTAAATGTTTGGAGCAGGTTATATGTCAAAGATGACACAAAGAAGTGTTACAGGACCTGCTCACAAATAAGCGTTTTTGTGAGACTGAAAAGCTATGCTTAAGACTACAGGTGCTGTAGCTCACTGAAACATCACTTTTACTCTGTCAGACAGGACCCAACCATTGTGCCTCCAACTGGAGCTGTTTGATCAAATGATTTGATATCTACAAGTGAGCACATTTTGGAATACTTGCTTACTATTGGAAGAACCAAAACCCAACTTCTCTCAAGCCCGAGAAAAGGCAGGATTCTCGGAATCCTTGGTAAGTCCTCAGCCTGCGGCAAGTCAGAGTTGGTGCCTGAGTCTCTTGTATGAACATATCAAAACATGCACATTTCAAATGCCTTACAGCAATATCATACCACATTAGACAGCTTAATGTTACTTGCAGCTGACAGTACCTACTTGATAGCCTAGACTTTGGACTGCAAAAGGACACCCAGTTTCAACAGACAGTCCCACACTGTGGATTGTCTTTGGCACCATATGGGTCTATTAATATGAATTGACAAAACAAAGAGGACAGAAATTGGCATGAAAAACAAAAGATTAAGTAAGATTAAGTAATACATGCCCAGCTCTTGGAGACACTATTTGAGCAGGATACTGCACGAATAAGGTATCCAAAGAATAGGGTATGCCTGATGACTTGAACTGATGTACCAGTGGGAAAAAAACACTATGCTATGATCATACTAGGTGCTAACTCTGACATTTTGCAGTGCTCCTGGTATATTGACTGTTTAGAAATTTTAGATAAGGTTACGAACAACAATACAGTAACCAATAACAGAAGCTACAACATGCTCAAAAGGCAATAGACATTGTCCTCACTGGTGTCTTGTGTTTCTTTAATTGAGGAGCTATGAATCTTGGGCATATTGACCAAGGAATCTTTACATACAACATGCATCAGAAATTAGTTTTTTCTGACATGGTGGGCACCTGTGCCTAAGTGATGGACATACATACCTTGTTTGACTGTCACTCCAAGAGAAGGACCAACTTGTCTTGTCAACATGTAAGGAACTGGCCTGGAGGTACTGATAGATGGAATCTTGGACAAGAGCTTCTGAAAAATCCAGAGTTTGTTTGCTGAATTAGTTTGAGGCATGAGGACATGAACACATAGCAGATGTGCTCAACAACCCACATAGCCAAAATGGCTTGGTCCAACAATGGCTAAGGAATGAATTGTCCCAAAACTGGGGCATAGACTGCTCTGATTCTCATTTCATCACTGGCCCTAACCTAGTCTGGGTGCTGTTAAGAGAAGTTGATTTTGAGTTGAAATTGTCCACCCCCCCC
>NW_019525041.1:283707-324204 GCF_002814215.2 Seriola lalandi dorsalis
CCCCCCCCCCCCCCCCAAAAAAAAAAAATCTAACCAATATGACATAGATATTTGGTCTCAGGTGGTTCGGGTAAGTTCAGGTACACCAGAATTCGACCAGCCTGACTCATGTAGCTACTTGGCTACACTTTCAGTTGGTCCACAGTCGTTATGGGAATGGCACATGGTCAACAATCATTGTTTGTACTTTCCACGTGTCAGATGTTAAGCAAACAGTGCAAGTAGCTCATACAATGATCACATTGATGTAAACAGAGTATGCCCAATGCTATGCCACTGTCATATTAATGTCTGTGGTGGGTGTTTTCTGTCTATGCCACCTGGGCTCTCGCCTACTCTGAATGTTGTTGACCAAAATGTAGTCAAAAGCATCTCTATAAAGCCATATATACTATGTATTTCTCTGAAAACCAGTTATCTAATAAGATATTTCTTAAATCTGCAATAGTTGGCCAGATTTTGACCAAATGGGGGCAGCAGAAACAATCTGTAAGTCCCATGATGACATACAGTATTATGACCTTTTAAGCCAATGTTTTTGTACAAGTTGAACATTTGCCACCACATTTAAAAGATGCGGAGTTGTGTTTTTGTGCATCTGATGAATCTAAGTCCAGTATTCACTGTTTGGTCTCCAGTGACTCCAGAGGTAAATATTTGGCCCTTTAGCTGCTAAATGCGCCACTATGTTCACCAGCTAGTCTCTAACTCTGTCTGTTTGATGTTGGTATGCGACAGGTAGTGCTCAGTAGGTTTTTTAGTAGGTTCTTTTTCTCTGAAAACAGCTTCTTATTGTGACCAAAAACCGTACTATGAGAGCACTGAGAGTGAACCAAAACAGTAAAGCACCTAACAATGAGCTGACGCAGGCTAAAACGCATTTGAACACTAATAGGAATTTCGTAGTCATGGGATAGTTCTTTGTCAGTTCATTGCTACAATGCTTCAGTAGCTTTTAGGACAGTTTTTTAGGAGTGGCTTGTGAGGAAAATGAGGCAAATTTCCAAAATTACAGAATAGAGAAATAAGACAAAACACACCATGTGAGTTTTTAATTTAATTAGACCATATTTCAGATTATTCTGATAATGATTTTTAAAAATGGGACAGTCCTGGTGAAAATTGGTATAAACTTTTTTTTTTTTCAGACCATTTATTTCAGTGTTGCTGGACCAGATCTGTGGGTGGGAAGGGGATTAGAAAGTTGTCAGCCATGATGTAATTTTTGGCTGTAACATTTAAGGGGGTAAAGTCAGATTTTTTGAAACTCACTCCAAATAGTGGCTATAAAAACTGTTCTACTCAGATCTGAAAAAAGAAAACTGTACATAAACTCTTCAAATAGTCCCTGACCTTGACCTTAAGATTTGCGACTCCTTTCATTGAACCCTTTTTTAAAGATCAGTATGTTCGAAAAAACAGGCAGGTTGTGAGGAAGCGTTTCAGTGAGGACAGGGGCTGCTGGATTTAAATAGTTCATGATCCAGCAGGAGCTTGCATCAGTACAGCTCAGGGAATTAATGTCAGAGTCCTTGCTGTTCCACCTCAACCCCCACTCAGGTCTTACCACACACAATTTCCTGTGTGGACCTAATTCTGTTAAGGAAGACTAAACACAATCCATCCAATCAGGTTATTGTA
The DNA here is from genome assembly GCF_002814215.2 of Seriola lalandi dorsalis. Classification (NCBI taxonomy): domain Eukaryota; kingdom Metazoa; phylum Chordata; class Actinopteri; order Carangiformes; family Carangidae; genus Seriola; species Seriola lalandi. Next base: position 285,349 of record NW_019525041.1, read on the forward strand.
TGCCACCGTCTCATGTGACAGCTTGCAGATGTAGTTTTGAGTGTATGCTAGTCAAGATTAAAAAAGTAAATGTCTCAGTTAAATACAGCAATGAACATCTCTTTAGTGTGGCCCAATTAATATGAATGATTATTGTAATCAAGATTTATAGCAACTTTTCTCTCAGATTCTGGTTTAAAAAAATGAAGGTAAAAGTCATATTATGTAATATGAAGTTCTACATTTTTGCTACTGCTTGGAATAGATATTTTTTTTTAATTTTCAACTGTATAGACACAATATAGGACATAGGGCAAAGGAGGAAAAGGTAAACCACTCCCATTCAATTTGAATTTAAACTGAGAGAAAGTACATGATGGAACTATTCATATACGTTTTGTCTTAAACCAGATGGTATAGATGTAAAAATAAAATATAATGTATTTACTGCAACATTTTTACAAAGTAGGTCTGCTTTAGGGAAATATACAGTTTGCCATATGTACAGGATTGACATTCTGTCAACCATATGTGCAGTTGTACATTGCATTTTATTGCATACATACCTAATCCAGGACAAAGAAATTATATATGTCTCTCCTGATATATAAAAAAGTATTTTCTCAGATGATGTGGAATCCAACTGCTGGAAGTTTTGGGTCTGCAATGAACACATGACAAAGAAAACAAACATGTAGGACAACAGATATTAATATGTGTGCAAAAGATACAAACATTTTGACATTAAACTTTACAATAATGGATATCCAAAGTGTGTGTATACATTAAATGTTTTTCTATTAATTGAAAAAAAACATACAAAACCATAAACTGAACGCTTCAGTGTGCCTCATTAGATCCCATGTATCTATAACTGCATGCATATACCTCTATAAACAATTTTTAGATAGAATATACTGAATATGTTACCCGAAAAAATAACATTCTCTGTATATACACGGTTCTACAATGGTGTATACTGTATAAAGGACAGAATTGTTTTCATGGCATTTTGGGTTGCCTTCTTATCAGGCTTGTACTATGCTGCCCTCTGGTGACTGTGACTCAAATAAAAAAAGAAAGCACTTTTTAAATTACATGCATGAAGAGGCAAAATGAAACATTTACATAATCAGTTGCACTGGCAAAAAAATACAGTGTGATCAAATGTATTTATTGCAAGTTGGATACATCTATAGCATTTACTTGACGTGCTTGTAGCTGTCTTGAGCATTGAGTACACATCATATTTGATTTAGAATATCCTGAAGTATTAAGGCATGAAAAAAATATGCACTCATATCCGCATACATTCCGAGAGATGCATTTTAATTTAAACAATTATTGACATAATATCTAAAAAGACAGAAAGATATGGCATACACACAACAATATATGAATGGATACAAATCACACAGGGAAAGGACTATATACTAATACCATACAATCATATAAATATGTAGTACTTTGAACCCTTAATTAACTATAATATTCCATTAGAAAATGTTACATTTTCTTTTGCAACATTGCTTAAACTTGCAATGAAAATACATAATTAAAAATTTGATTATATAGGGAAATTGTGGGTGAAACAAAGTGACTGTTTTAAACGAATATCCATATCAGAAAACTGTTGGTTTTTATTGTTCATTATACTATTATTATATTATTGTAATTAAATAATTAAAAAGAAAAAAATGCAAATAGTAAAATGCCTTGACTTAGCCTGGCTCTCGTATAAATTGTCTTACAGTCTGGTGTATATAATCCATTCAAAACAGTACTGTGGATTACAATGACTCGAGACTGGCTAGTGAGCCAGCCATTCCGTTTGTAACACACACTAGAGAGTCTTCCTCAGTTATTATTTTCTATTCATTATTAGTGAATTAAATATTCCACCATCACAAAGATAGAAGAGAGAGACAACCTAGAGAAACATGACAATGACAACCCAGGCCATTAAACACAGTATATGTGTCTACTATTACAATAAAATTTATTATACTAAATCAAAGGCAAAAGAATATTTGTGATAATAAATTGGGTTTATTTGGGGAAATAAAAAAAAAATTATCATTAATGTTATCTTTTAGGTTTTGTATATATTTCAAATACATATCACAGAACTAATTAATGTTAAAACACAGTTATTGATTGATTGCATTCGTCATTTGTCAAACAAATATACAGTTTGCAGTATACATTTGATTACGTTGGTCACAACTCTTCAAATATATTTATTACTTGTTGAATACCTCCATTTCATTTATTTTGTCTGTAAGTATCCTGAGCCTTAAACACACAAATGCAATTTATCTACAGAATATGCTTGAGTATTTAGGTATGCAAAATATCTGCATTTACAGCTGCATGTATTCTGTTAATATTAACAAATGCATTGATTGAACAAATTGTTGGCATAATATTACGATTACCAATTCAACTGCATGGTGGAGATACTATGAAACTGAATGTGTTATAGCATGCTGCAATACTCCAGTGCAACTACAAGTGTATGCTGCAAATATCAAGTATCCCTGCAAATGTAATTCATTTAAATGTGTGCATGCATTGCAGAAGCAGTTGCACTACATGCACAATGCACAATTTTACTAGATAAACTAAAATACAATCTTTGTGCAGCTCTTACCTGTGCACCCAGCAGTGCCTGGAGCTATACAGCATTCATGCAGACCTGCTCCTCCTTGTGTAGTGTTTGCCCCCTGCAGTCTCTCCTCTGCCATTTCTTGTCTTCAGTATGTCAGGGCCTGAGCTGAAACCTAGTGCAGGCACAGAGCGCCCTTTTATGTAGTACCTGCAGAGCTGGAGCACAGTCAGCCCGGGACCCCGGACCAATGGGAAGAAAACATGTGCAGAGGACCATCTGCAATGGAAAAACAAATCCTGTAAAAGATTTTGTGGACTTTGCTGCACGAGGGAATGGTGTCCAGCTGCCCCAAGTCTTAGTGACAGATGCTTTCCTCTCACTTGACTAACACGCACGTTCCTGTGTATCCTCCAGTGGCCTTAAATGCTCGATGCTCCTTCACCCTCCACCCATGCAACACTTTCTTTAACTTTCAGTAGACCTCAAATGACACTTTATTTTGACAATTAAATATTAAAGTTATTTTTGTTTTTCATTTAGCAAACTGCAAGGCACCATTTACACTTGTTACGTGGATATTCTTGCTAGATAATTGTGGGACTGTCTCACATTGTCATATCAATGCATATAAATCACACCAGATTAAGAGAAAAGTGTAACTCAAATCCAACTCCTCTTAATTGTTTCTAGTGATTAAGGACAGTGAAAGGTTTTGTGGTAACATGCTTAGGCAGGCTTGAGGTACTTTAACTCTATCCCATCACCTGTCCTCTCAGTACTTCATTGAGAAAAACATTTCAAGATAGCATATCAAGCAAACAAGCAATATTTCTTCCAGGTATGGAAGCATTGCTAAAGTTTGATTTTTGTTTTCATATTAGACTTTATTAACAAAAAATCTAATTATTGAGTGTAATGTGAAAAGAGTTGCTCCTACTGACAAACCAACAGGCAGTTAGCCTTCTACTCTGCAGTCCCACTCTGCTCTACTGAGCCTTTATTTTTCTTAATATTTTTTTTCTTCCTACTATATTTATTGTTATGCACCAAAACATCAAAGCAAATTCCACATACATGAAAACTTGGCAATAAAGCACATTCTGATTCTGATTCTGATTTTCAAATATTGATGATTATTATTTGTCAGTCATCTAATGTAAATATTTAGAAGTGTTTTCCAGTACTTAATAGTTTTACATTTAACACCTCTCAACTATCATTTCCATTATACAGAGGTGATGAGTAATCAGTGTTTGAATGTTCAGATAATACAGGTGTGTTGTGTAAATTGTGTTAATGTAAAAATACAACTTAAAAATATATGATTTTGCAAATCCCAAAAATACATGTCTTACACAATCCAGTAAAACCAGTAATACCATCTATACTTAGACTCACTGGATTGTCTGTTTCACCTTTGTAATCCCTCTCCATTGATAATCTAGAGTGAAGGCTGTGTTGGATTCTCTCTGCAGTCAGATGAAGCATATGGCTCCAGCATCTGTGGGCCGATTTACATCCAAGAATTCCCTGCTTGGCTGCTACAGCAGCAGCTAAACTGGGACTAAAGCCCACAACTCTCATTGACAAAATCTGATTTAACCACTGGCCGTATGTTCTCAATGGACTCCAGCCTCAGTTCAGGTCACCAACTGTTCCGACTTTGACTCAGTGCAAATTTAAACTAAAACTTCTTCATGCCTGGAAACACAAATCCAGCGCTGTTTGGCTAAATCATGGTGACTAAGACTCATCTCTCATCATGGTTATTTATCTACTGTACCCTTTTTAATCACTTTTATCACTTCAATAAATACAGTATACCAGTCTAAAAAATGGTATATAATTTCATGTTAAAAATATGACCTTTTACCTTGCATTTTCTTTCTTGTAGTTTAGTAATTTTAGATCCATATACTTAAACGATGAGTATCCAACAAGAATGCCTCTTGCAAAATGAATATAAGTTGCAGCATTGTGTGAATAGCTGATTGACTTGTTGGTCCACCTTGTGGTGTATTCAAGTATAAATATTAGAGATACTCCTTTTTTAGTGGGTCAGCTCATTCAAATTACGAAAACAAAAATACATGCATTAACCTACTTTGGTGGTGCACCATGCAGATGAGTTTCAGAGCAAAAGAATTGTACCCATGAAAACTGTTACCATTGAGGTTTGTGGATTATCCTAAATAACCAGTAAAGATATTTTGTTGATTTATTAAATGTATTTTTTATATTACATTGTACTGGGGTGATGGCTGCTGTTTCAGAGGTGGATATTATTTACAGCAAAGCCTCTTGACAGCTATGGACTGCATATGTAAGATTATATACATGACTTAATTTCCACAGCTGGGGATGGCCTCTTTGTACCACTGGCATCAGTTCAACACAAAATCAAGTCACCTTATATCAGCAACGTATAGTATATACCTAGTAAACAAACAGCAAACAACAGACGCTATGACAGTTGAACTTTAAACTTTTAGAAATCTTAACCTGATCTCTTCATACCACCTTCACATTTTACTATGATTAACTGATAGCATCAATATATTATACCAATATTAAAGACAAAACAGCAAGATCCCAAGCTGAAGCGCAGACACCACAAAAGAGAGAATCAATGATGAACAACACAGACAGGAAATAACACTGGATCCTGCTAATGTCTTAAACCACAACCAACCCCAGCCTGTAAAAAATTTTTTTTACACAGGCCTGAAAAATGAGGATGAGCTATTGCATTTCATAACAGCCTAAATTATCATAAAATATTGCCTTACCCTGGGATGAACTTGACTGCCAGTCATCCAACCGCAGGCAATTAGTCATTCAAAACATTTAAGAGGGCAATAATTCACTGATCTACCGTGGCAACAGCAGTGCCTGGCATGTGCCACCATTTGGAGTGAGGCCTCAGAAAACAGATATAACATGAAACACTGTGAAGGAAAACGATTTGACAAAGACTGTGGCTGTTATTGATGCCACAGGAATTTAAACAAGGCCTTTTTCACAGCAGGCATTTTGATTCGTCAAAGTAGGACAACACAGGTGTTACTTATAACATTAACAATGGCTGTTCTAGTCAAGTGCCCCAGTAAGTCATGAGAGTGTGGCGGTGAGCTAAATGGAGTTCACCCGTCCTTAATTTCAGTATTTAGAGCCGTGCTTTTCCTGCTGTGATCATTCAAACCTACTTCCATGAAAAAAGGCCTCTGAGGTAATTATTCACTGATTGCGACAGACATGGTGAATTTGTTCTATTAAGCAGAAAAAAATGCCCACACCAGTCATTTTAAAATGTAGAGAAACACCAGCAAAATGTCATTTTCCTGTAAATTGTAAATGACAGAAGTATATTTTTACAACACAAACACAATATATTACACACTCTATGTAGAAGCAGAGGGGCAAAAAGTTCATGTTGGGCCCCTTCTACCCCACAACTCCTGCGCTCCTGTGCATTGTATGTGTTGCCTTTACCTTTCAATTAAATATAGTGCAGCAGACTATAAATCACACAGACACAGAAACTTCCCTGTGCTGGGATAATTAAGCCCCAGGTTTTTCTGGTAAGTTGATCAAACACAAATTTATTCAGGACTATAAGTCATATGAGCTCAATATAAACATATATTATAAATAATAGCATACAGATGTTAAAACTAGAATTTGACACTACATGACATGGCCACTAGATTAGCCAATACAAACGTAAGCCTTGCATCAGATGATTATTATTATGATTACTTTCGGTTCCAAAACAAATTTGCAATTTCTCAAACCACAACAAATCAACTGGCACACAGCGAGACTAGGGCCCTTTCGGGGAGTTGTCCTTTCCCCAATCCGGCCTTGGCTAATTTTGGATATTAAAGACTAAGAACACGGGGAAAATGCATCATATTTTTTGTTGAGGTAATAAAAATGTATCAGTACATCCCTGACCTAATCCCTTTCCTCACACTGGTATAGATTTCCTCCAGCCTATGCTATTTTAAAGAAAACACAAAGACAGCGTTACAGACCTGTCGCCCTGCTCCTGGTCCTGGTCCTGAGCTGCAGACTGAACTCCGGTCCAGGTTTTGTGGTGGATTTTACTGGCGAGGCGCAGCAATCTGCAGCATCCCCACACGTAGTCTGCCACACACGCTGTCCGAGAAGCTGCTATGAAGTTACACTATTAAAGTAAACAAAAACATTTATAGACACATTATCTCAATTACTAGAGAGGAACGCACTTTATATAGACACAGCCATGTCCATGCAAGTATTTTATAAACATATGCACGCTGTAATGTCTTTATATAACTAATTGTGTCGCTGTACATGTATTTATTTACAAAAAAAGGGAAGAAATTGAAAACCTATCAGTTTGAGAGGACAAACTGGAGCGTGTTAACTTTGAGGGGAAAACTGAAGCAGCATGGTCCTTTTTTAAGAAAAACAAAAAGTGAACTTCCTGTTTCGGGGTGGTCCACAGACTGTGGAGAAAGGGAGGGAGGAGGAGAAGGGGGTGCGCATTCCCGCATTGGCTGTGCAGCCAACTCCAGGGCGCTTTGCGGGACTCCATAGCCGAACATGGGGTTCAATTTTGTCTCCGTTTGCGTAAAGTGACTCTGAAGAAAAAACGCCATGGAAAAGCGCTTCTGAAGCAGGATAAAGTCCCGGTTTCTGTGAAGAAGTCAGTCATCTCCATCCGAGTGCGTCTGCCAGAAAGTAGAGAGAAAGAAGAGAGAGACGGGAGGCTTTACTGGAAACTCAGACTTTCACAGTCCTTGGACCCGCTGAGCTCTTCCAAGGACTGTGGGAAACAAGTCAGAAAGTTTCATGCTGAATATCCCTGCGCTATCCTGAGGTAAGCAGAGCTGATGATTCACATTCGCTTTTGAAATCACCGATAAATAACAAGTTATACGTTTTTTTCATGTTTGGAAAGTTGTGTTTTCTTGTTCGGCTTGAGATTAATCACTTGCGTACTTTCTGAAGTAGAAAAAAAACGTGCAAATGTGTCATTAAAGTTAGTAAAGTAAGTCCTCCTTTAGCTGTTACCTCTTCAGGTGATGGTGCGTGATTTGTACGTATTGTGAGCATTGACTTACTTAAAAATGGCTACTTTACATTTCCTCTACACTCCAAATTTAAGTAGTTATTCAGCAAAATATTTCTTCTAACCGACCACAAAGTGTAATGCTTCAGCCACTTTGATACCCTGGGTTTCGTGGACTCATTCACTCATTCGCTTCCTTCACTGTGCAAAGTAACGTCCAGTGTTTTTTGTCTGTGTGGAGGCATGGACGTAGGTTCTTCAAACTTCAGAGCTCAGAAAATGCAAGTTTTTTTTCTTCATGCCTCCATGTCTTTAGGAAGTCCTTCTGGTGGGGGTCTGACTGCCAGCTTAGTTTAAAATCATCTGGGACAGTTAAGGGTGGCATGGGCCACCCGAGAACAGCTGTTTCTTGTAACCTGAAATACTTGAGGTGCCAATATCTTTTCCAAATGTGAGTTTCTGTGAAGACACCAACAAAACAACACAATCACTGAAAATTGTGTCGGGCTTTAGGAGTGGAAAAGCTCCTGTAAATGCCCCATTAACCCCCTGATAAATATTTGAGTAACTTTTGCGCTTCTTGAAATGTGCTGGCTGCTTATTTAGCTTTAAATCAAAAGGCATTTCTTGCCTTCTTTCATGCATTGAAGCCTTCCATAATCAACCTCTAATCTGAGATAGATGATTGAATCTAATCTAATTATCTCTGTATGAGGTGAGTGTAGCTGTTAATGTGGAAAGATTAGGCTGCTGGTCTTCATGTAGTGGCCCTGGACTGAAGAGCGTCAACACTGGATTCAATAGAGGAGCCAAACACTTATTTATTCCAAAGTGACAGTGAGAAGTGCTAAGCACACAAACCTACAACCTTCCTAAACAGTATTTATACACACACACACACACACACACACACACACACACACACACGCGCGCGCACATATATAGAGAAAGAGTGTATTTGTAAGTGACAAAGGTCTTTAGTAGATCTCCAAAAACACGAGAGGAAGAGACAATACTTAGGATTTATTTGGTTAAGAGTGAGAGTGTGGGTTGTGCATCATTGGTGTCTTTTTCATAAACATTACGCTGGACAAGAGGTAAAAAAAGAATATAGTCAGATTTCATGATATTTTGTGAAATTCTTGAAATTGTGATAACTTCGTAAGTGTGTCTTGATTAAGTTTTCGAGTGTCAAGAAGAACCTTGTTTGAAGTGGAAGACCGGCGTGCAAACACCTGGGTCATTTTACTCGATTATAGCAAATGGATCATAACAGGAAATATAATAAAGTAAAATGTTAGATGCAGTATGGGTCGGGCTTTTTTTGAATGTAATCCATTACGGAGAGGCACTCGGGCCCTTCTCAAGGTTGAGACAGGGGAGAGTTTCGAGGGAGGAAAGTGCACTTGTCCTCTGGCCACGTGTGAAAAGCTCGGCAGGGGAGCTTCCTCGCCCTCCCTGGTCTTTATCAAGTTTGTTAAGGCCAAAAGGCTCCTTAATGGGAATGCTCTTAAACAAATAGACCATACAGGAAGCAACTGTCCTCTTCTAGCCAGACACAGGAGAGGGCTGATCTGGTTTATCACAGCCATATCAGAGCAGTGATAAGTCTCTATCAGGCTGAACACGGTTGCATTGAGTGCTCTGGGTTCCTTCCTCTTTGAGGCTGGTGTGTTGAATCTGTAATCTGAAATGTAAAGAGCTAATTTGAGCAGTGACAATGCAGCAGAATCTGGAAACATCTCCTCATAGCTCTCACTGGCATTAATGACCTGGATGATGTGTTTAATTTCTGTGTTGGCATTATCGCCCGTCGGTCACGTGACACACACGTACCCAGAGGCAGGCAGCAACAAGTGGTGTGTTTTTGTCCAGATTCCATTTTGGTCCGCTCAGCAAGAAACATGCGTCACGTGATGCCTGCAATCCCCACCCCCACCCACCCCCCAACACTCCTCCTCCTCCTCAACTCCCACCTTCCAGAAAGAGGGAGGTTAGGGGGAGGGAGAGAGGGGGAGAAAGACCACCCTCACTGGGATCACAGCCCCTCAATCAGACCCTTTCACACCCTGTGAACCTGAAACAATCAGGGTTTAATAGCAGCTGTCTGTCTGTGCCGGCCCTGGCTAAAACCGTGTAGGCTCGCAGTGCAGAGCCGATCGGCTTCGGCTGCAGAGAGAAGACGCCTGGGGATGCTCTAAAGGACACATAAGCAAAGACACACACACACACATACACAGACACAGACACAGACACACTCACATACTCCTTTTCTGTCTTTATCCCCCGCTAGTCTTCCCTCCCTTCATCTTCTAGTTGTGCTCCCGTACTTCAAGGCTCCCAAAGAGACCTCAGCTCGCTGATGTCAGGGTCTGGTATTTGAAGGTTATTTTGGTTCATCGGATTGAGTTTGTGTTGTTTTCAAACTGCTGCAAAGCTTTATTCACTTTGTGTGTGTGTTGTCATTCACTGACACGGACTTTGTTCATTGAGACCAGAGTGAATTGATTTTGGTCATGGTTGTTTTGGTTATTATTGAGCCAAACTTTATCTCATTGGAGCCATCTGAATGACACAACAAGAGGCCACAGTTATTACGTATGCAAATAGTCCGTATTCACTGTCAAAAACTGCTGCATACAGTCAGATCATACTCATGATTTCATGAGATCCCTGTAGAGATCCCCTCATCTTTGGGAATAACAATTTTACACATCCAATGATGCTGAAATGAGGCAGAGGAATGGGGTGGGGTGGGGTGGGGGGGTGTTATTAAGTAGTGGGCTGACACAAGAGGGCAAAGGCATTAGACACTTGAATTGCATTAGCCAAAGGGCACACATAATAGAAAAGGGAAATGTTCCAGTCATGGGAAATATTCTGAAAATCATTGTTTGTGGTCACTTGGAGTTTTCCCACCCATTATAAGGCGTATCAGACAAATTGCCGAAGTGGAGATTAAAAAAATGATCTATAGAGACAATTAGTTCAAAGCAACTGAAGAATGAGAGCGAGGTCAGATTTGTTTGATATAATTCTTTTAGCGGATGGAGTTTAAATGAAAGCAACAGTGTTTCAGTCCAAAGAGCTAGATACACACTTTTGATTTAACACCCGATGCTAATGTTGGTTGTTCTGGAAAATTAGGTTTTCCATTTCCAACATTACTCTTTTTTCTGTCGCAGTACAGAGCAAACAGTGAATCGGTTAGTCAATTCATTATGCCGTGAAGTTCACCAACTGTTCCCTCATTGATTTCTAATGAGGGAACATCCCATATTACCCATTTATTTCCAGACAAATTTATATTGGATGATTCTGCAGAAAAGAAAAAAAAGTTGCCCAGAAAAAAGTTGAACCTGGCTCAGCTTTTGCTGAGAATGAAATGCATAAAGCTCACACTACCCGCACAGAGCGGTAACATTGGACATAAATTGTGACCTGAGCAGTCATCCAATATGAACTTCTACAATACCCATGTGCATATGAAGTTGTGGGCTGATGTCTTGATCCTAATAGAAGAAAAACCTGGGGTGGACACATTGGTCTAACTCACTGCCATAATAGTAGATGAGAAAGGTCAAGTCATGTGTGGCACATCAGGCAGTGTCAGCAGAGATGTTGGTTGTATTTTACAGTAAATGCAGTGCTTTGTGTGAGCGTGTACGTTTTGTCATGTTGCCTGTGTGTGTGTGTGTGTGTGTGTGTGTGTGTGTGCGCGCGTGTGTGTGTGTATGTGCTATATAGATATAATCATGATGCTGACAACAGAAAGCAGAGTTGATCCCTTCCCCATCATCCTTCCTCTTTCTTTGAATGGGGGTGGCAGTTTTTGATCAATTTGTGTGCGTGTGCCTGTCTGTGTGTGTGTGTGTGCTAACTGTTAACTATCGTCTCATGTGGTTGATATTAGAAATCAAACTAGTGCTAATAGGATCCAGGTGAGGCTGTGAAGAGCTTTCGTGTGCACAAACAACCCACGCCGTTATTTACTCCCACTGTTACATTAGCTCGGTTTGTAACAGTGGGCTTGTGGCCTGGGCTTCTTTGTTATTAGTAGAGTCTGATGAGGAGGCACAAACCTGGATCTTAAAATTTAGTGATCAGGTTAAGAAAAAGTCAGTGGAGTTGCTGCAAGTTTCAACTGGGAGTGAGTGATGACGGAATGAATTTGTTGTATAAGTTTGAAATCTCCTGCTGGCTAAATGGTTGATTGATATTTGTCTGCATGTGTTTTAATGCATGCAGGTTAGTTTCTGTACCTGTGTGTGTGTGTGTGTGTGTGTGTGTGTGTGTGTGTGTGTGTGTGTGTGTGTGTGTGTGTGTATGTGTATGTGTGTGTGTGCGTGCTCCTGTGTGTGTGTATGTGTGTGTGTGTGTGTGTGTGTCTTTGGCCCGTGCCTTTGCTTCAATGTGTGTGTTCTCAGCCGCTGATGACTCACGCCGTGCTGTCATGTCGGCAGGCAGAAAGCGAAGAGGAGGCGGTGTTTATTATTTCACCAGGTTGCCATAGCCACGGTGCATTCGGGTGCTGCCATCATCAGTGTAATTACAACATGGTTTCTGACAGTCGACCTCCTCACTGCCTGTGTCTCTGACGTCTCATTGGTGGACGTCACAGAGAAAAGAAAACTGTCAAGACGTGTGTTTCTCTTATGGTTTGCAGGGAAGAATTGTCCTGAGAGTTTTGGTGTGATATGATGAGTTTTTGAAGCCATCTGAATTTCCAAACACAACACTAGAGAGCAAAAAAAAATAGGTGAAAAATTGCTCCAGATTAAAAACTCTGTCTTCTTCTCCTTTTTTCCCTTTCCATCAAATCTGCAATCTCTCATTTTAATTTCAGTCTGTAAAGAGGTTAGATTACTCCTACTTAGCAGTTTGTATGTAAGTCACAAAATTTCCAGCACCATTTTATGTGATAAGCCATTACATTTTACTGCTAGAATAATTATTTCCGACTTCCACGAAATGAGAGAGAGAGAGAGAGACAGAGGGAGACAGTGCTAAAGAGGCTGAGTTGAGAAAGAGTTGCAGAGGCACATTCATGTTGCGTGTGTTTATGATGAGCCTTCTGGACAACAACTCTGTTATCTGAGATGAGATAACATCCTAAGATTCTTGGGTTGGCAGATGTTCCTGGGCAACTCGCAGTTTCTCATACCACACACTCTTCTTAATGTATACAGCATGTACACTGACAAATTCATGATTAACTGCCCGGCGGTTGTTTCATAGGTTTTCATATGCTCAAAGAGGCTATAAGATGTAGCAGCACACGACGGCTGATAGCTACTTGATATTTCAGTTAGTACATTATAACTTGACGCTGCATCGGTCAACACCGGTGAGTGCAGATGTCTGTTTTATATCAGTGCCAATACAATATCTTAGCTTTGGTATGGATTCAACAAAGCATTACCTTTTAGTTTGAGGATTATAAACATTTTTTAACAATATATTTAAAGCTCCTTAATGCACCAGTGTTAAAAATAAAAAACCTTGGCTGAACAAAATATAGTATAAAGATAGAAAGGTTTGATTTAGATCAGGAAGTATCTGGTCGAGGAAAAACTTTGTCTGAGCACTCGATCCCAACTTTGGTATTCCAAAAGTGTTGATACCCAGCCTTAGTGCTCGACTGGCTTAGTCTCGCTTACAAGAACTCTTGCGTAAGGTCTCTGTGTGAAAGCTGCTGAAGATTCTGAAAAGTGAGTACATGGAGTTTATTTGCATTTAAACTGCACCCGACTGTATATGTTTTTTTTAATGTATAATGAAGGACATGTCATTGTGTTCCAGGTTTACAGAGTTACAAAAGCTTAAAGTTTAAACAATGGATGACCCAAACCACATTGGTATTGCGGCTTCATACTGTATATTTATGAAAAAAAGAACATTGTGGTCAGTCTTTCAGACGCACAAAGAACGATGAAATTTCTTTCTCTGTTTGTTCTCTACTCCTCTTTTTTTGTTGCTGAAAATTTCCCTCCTTTGTTTCTTTTTTTTTTTTTAAACTTTAGCCTTCTCATTCTTTCTCCTCTCCTCTTGCTCTTCCTCTGCCGCTCAGACTCTTGCGTCTTTTTCTATCCTTGTCTCCCTGCTCTGTAAGTAAGTGACAGTTGTGAGAAGCTACAGTGGCTTGCTGATGCCACGTTAACCGGATCAGATGCCATAACAGGAAGTCAGTCCACATGCATGGACGTAGCACAGTGACACACGCACATGACTTACAATCGCTGCAAGCCAAATGCAGGCCGGGCCGTCACCGATACACTGACATGAATCTGCTGTAGGTCAAAGGTAACTGCACCCTCAGTCAAACAGCGTCATATTTGCTACAACAGATCTGACATGACATTCAGTCTTGCAGAGCGCTTTGATCAGACTTTAGGCTCCGTACGGAAAGTCACTGGTGATTCACAGAAAACTCTGCACCTTCATTTTAATTTATAAGTTCCATCTGTTGGATTTTTTTTCCCCCCTAGAACAAACTGAATGATAAATCTTCTGTCAAAGAGAAGCATCTGCAACCAAACCGAACCCATTTAGACCGAAGAGCTTTACAGCACATGATTAACAAAAGCGATGCAGTGTGCTTGTTTTGTCGGCTTCCTGATGGCCTGAACTGAAGCGTACTTACTGGATGTGTTCTTCTGTTGCATCAAATATTGTTTACAGTTGTGTTCCCTCTGGCCCACTGCCATAAAACGTAAATGGAAACTAGCAGTCTTCTTTGTGTCGAAGTTGTTTTTAAGAAAATAATTCCCCTCAGGAAACAACAAACTATCGGAAGGTTGCCTTTTGTGAGATGTAATTAACTTTGTCTCAACAAAGCTTTGCTGTTGTCTCCTTTACAGTAGAGACGAAGAAGAATCCTTTATGAACACTGTACACTAGCACAGAAATGCATTTGCTGCATATTTGCAAACTTAATTAAGCCGTTAGCAAAATAATATTATTGGCACGCTATGAGAAAGAACTTTCCATTTTCATTAACAGTGGAATTTGTTGGAAAGGAAAGAAGGGCAAAAGAGAGTAAAGGGTGCACGAGAGAAACATTTCATAGTGAATGTGGAGGAGTGAGTAAGAGAGAGAGAGAGAGAGAGAGAGAGAGAGATGCAGATTGTTTTAAATCCGCAGCGAGTCAGGCTCTCAAATTTATGCCCATGGGCTGCTTCTTGGGTGGGCTGCAGGGAGGGCGGTGCGCTAGCTGGAGCAGGGGAAAGTTGCCGACTCCAGACTGCTCGCCTTGCTCTGAAGCTTGGCTTTTCCTGCTGGAACACATTTACAACTCAACCGTCCTGACTGGCTGCCTGACTGCCTGGCCCTGCCCTGCCTGACTGACTGACTGAACTCCAC
Source organism: Seriola lalandi dorsalis (assembly GCF_002814215.2). Taxonomy (NCBI): domain Eukaryota; kingdom Metazoa; phylum Chordata; class Actinopteri; order Carangiformes; family Carangidae; genus Seriola; species Seriola lalandi. The sequence continues at coordinate 300,360 of NW_019525041.1, forward strand.
TTATTGAGCAACCTCGGTGTGGCTGTGTTAGACAGTATTTCTCATTTTAGTGACGCCTTTCTTGTTTTTAGCACTGGAGCGCAGCTGGAAGCTACAACACAACAGTTTTGTGAGCACACGTTAGTTTTCGTGTGCGAGAAAATACTATGGTACTCAGCAGATACTGTTCTTTTTTTCCGAAATGACACTTTATATCAGTTTTGAAGAAATTCCACACTTAAACTGATTTCCTCCAAGAAGCAGTTTGTACTCAAGAAACGCCAAAGACAATTCACGTCTCAACCCAAGAACTTGGATCAGATAAGGGATAATTCTGGCTCCTCTGTATTTCGTGCCAGCAGTGACTGTTTGTTTTGCTCAGCATGAGAAAGATCCGGGCCCACATCTAGCCTTCGAATAGATTCCCTGATGTTTAGGATGAAGGAGAATATGCTCACTCAACGACCTGCTATCAAGCTGTTTTTCACAGTAGAGATTGTGGGCTGGATATAAGCTGCTCATAGTGGAGTGGCACCAGTGGTGTCATCTTAGCATTACATCAAATATATAAAAAAAATCCTCTTCCTTCCTCCTCCTTTCTAACGTGAAGTACAACAGATCTGATGTTGAATTCATTCATTCATTCATTCATTCATCAAACAATATGCATCAGTTTGAGTTCTTCCCCCCGTTTTGTCCTACTTTTACAATAAAGACCCGTTTAGTGCTGAGTTTCTCTAACTTTAGAAACGGGGAGGTTTTCCCTGCCGCAGTAACAGCACAGCACTGAACACACAGCGAGGGATGACATAAGCAGCATGTAAATCAGCTCAAATTTAGAGGCTGGTTGGTCGGTTCACCACGATAATGTGCTGACACACACGCACATACACACACATGCACACACACATGCCCATGCATGCATACACACTATAACAATAAGAGGCCAGAGGGAAGTAAACAAGTAGTGTGAACATGGATCATTTATCTTCAGATTCCACATTATGCCAAGGCTTTAATCACAAATGTGTATCTTTTAAAAAAAGAAACAAAGTAAAATACACATTATCCTTGAAGTTAAAGCAAACAAACAAAAAACAAACAAAAAAAACCTCATGCGTGTGGGTGTGCTTCTTCTTCCCAGCAGTCTCTGTTCATTCCAGCCTGTGTGTCTGGCTGCTTTGCGAGCTAATTCGCTCTGAAGGTATTATGGTTATTGGAAGGCTTGTAAACCATTAAATCTTTATTTACAAGAGAAAGAAAAGAGGGTCTGGGTGACTGAGTGGGGGCGAGCTAGGTCTTGGTACAGACGCTGACCCCACTGTAAGTGATCAGAACAACTGTATTTCTTGACTGGCAGGCCTGCGGGACATCTGGTGCTGTTTGCAGCAAACTGCAGACCACTCCTCAATTACATAATTATGCCCATTAATTACATGAGGAGGGCCTACATTTCCTGGTAGCCAATAACTAACAAAAAGAGAGCCAGTAAAGAAGGGCTCTAAGACACACATGATTATAGTGTGTGTGGTGAAACATGAAACATGGCCTCCCATGTATAGGAGCAGCCCAAGGTTAAAAAGCCACCTAGTATATTGTATTTCCAGGGTTACGTTGAGGTGAGCGCGTGTGTGTGTGTGTGTGTGTGTAAGAGTGTGATGTGTCCATTGAGCTCAAGTAAATCAGCATCTTACAAGTTGGAGAAGAATTTCAGGGCAAAACAGGAGTGAGGTGACACGGCAGCACAGCTGGTAGCTAAACACCGTTCGTGATGTTAAAATCTTAAAGACAGTTTGTTGTTTCTTCAGCATCAGTAACCATTGTTTTTGGCCACACACAAAGCTCCCTGCAGGTCATTTCTCCAGGAGAAGACCAGGAGAAACGGCTCACCTACATGTTGTGACTGGATGGATGCAGGTGTGATGGCTATGGTGGTGGTTTCACACCGTGGAGGTTCTGCTGAGGAGAGCTTCTGTTTGAGTGGAATGTATGGCTACCACAGAGGGTTTCAGCATGATCGGAGAAAATGTAAATATTGAAATAAAACTGCCCATTGACCCTACATAACTGGATAGTGTCACCAAATTACCAAATCTCAGTTTTTTATTTTGTAGAATTCAGGTCATTTAAAAGGATAAGTTTGCATTTTTTCCCTAGCCTTTATAGATGTAAAAGCCCAACTAGGGACAGGAGTCGAGAATTAGCAATAGCTATAAACTCTTTGTGCAACACATTCGTTTCATGCACTGTTTAGACACTATGATGTAATTGTTTCTCCTGTCCACTGTGAAGAGATCCTCTCCTGAAGTGATTTTTTTTTTAAGTTTTTATGTAATGTAAGTGATGGGGGACAAAATAGCAGATTTTTTTTTTTTCTCTGACTAACAGTCCAAAACCCAAAGATTTTTTTCTCACTATCATTTATGACAAAGAAAAGCATAAAATCCTTATATTTGAGAAGCTGGAAGCAGGAAACGTTCTGTGTTTTTAGCTTAAAAAATGACAAAAACAATTGTAATAGTTGTAATAGTTGCAGATTCATTTTCCGTCCATTGACACTAACTGTCACAGCTCTGCAAAATTCACACTCCTCTAAACAATATTGAACTTATCCTTTAAGCTGTGGATGCAAAATGATGCGAGTGAGGATGCAAGATGGCATTAACTCTGTGGTTCCCATGCCGTGAACTGACCTGCTGCTGCACTCAGCATGAAACAAATGTTGGAATGACAATGCGGCTGTCGCAGCTGTTGTTTTTTCAGGTCCGGGGCTGTTGTCCTCTCCTCCTCCTCCTCCTCCTTCTCCTGTACTTCTTTTTCCTGATGCTCCTCTTGTCCTAATCACTATCTTTATGCCGGGGGGATGCGGGGGGGGGATGCGGGGTTACAGAACGGGGTGAGCCTGTGGGACAGGAGCTCAGACAGTAATGCACCTGCTAGCAGAAGTTTGAGGAGAGCGTGAGACAACGGAAGAGTAACTGGTGGGGGAGAGACACTGTCTTTCTGTGAGTGTCGGGACGGGACAGAGAGAGGGCAGGGTACAGTGAAAGGAAGAGGCTGTGAGAGTGAGCCTCTTGGTCTTTGGACTGCAGGGAGGATGGAGGTACCATGCTGGGCATTTATGCCGGGCTTATGGGACCAGACTCAGATGAATACACAGAAGGTCAACAGGGATCCACGCTCACTTTTCTTTTCACACAGAGTACAGCGCTGTGTGTTCGCACTGTGATGGACTGGCGACCTGTGCCGGGTGGTTCCCTGCCTTTAGCCCAGTGCATGCTGGGAAATGCTCCAGCTCCCCCACCCCAGCCCAGGCTGTGAAAAAAGAGGAAAATGTAAGGATGAATGGATGAAAAACACTGCCAGGGTGTATAGTACTGTCTTTATTATTATTATATAACTGTTTTATCACATTCTCTATACATCACATAAACTGGGATATTATACTTTCATAGTGTCTATAAAGTCCTTTTAAAATGTAGAAGAATTACGGCACCCGAAGCCAAAGAGGTTGGTAACCACTGCCGAAGAGTGGACACATATAATAAGAGTTATCTCTTATCTGCCCCCCACCCCCCACCTCATAACCAAACCTGTACTCATTTTATGATGATTTTATGATGATGTTTGATTTGCTTTAAGGCAACAGCTTTGAGTGAACTTAAAGCTAAAATCTGAAGATAAATCTGAATATTAAATGTGGAGTTTAAAAAGATAATACTTGCAATAAGATTGATTATTAGTTACAGCAGGTTAAGCTTAGGCTACATTGTGTTGGTTAAGGTTACGTGTGGAGTGCTGTTCATGCTTGCGTTAAGTTTGAGGGCAAATGTTTGACTTAAAAGTTTTTGCACCTCTTATGTTCTTGTTTAAAAGAAATGCAGTCAGTCATCGATGTTAATCATCCGTCTTTTATTCTCGGTTCTGATGGAGAATATTTTAGTCTTTCCACGAACACAACACCACACAGCCTCCTAATCTGATGACTCTGCGGCAGGTTGTGACTTTGTCAGACTTTCCCGACTGCTGATTATTTCCCCAGCAGTTTAAACCCCCTTGTCCGTCACTCTGTTCCCGTTGCTTCCACTCAGGACGGGACAGGCAGTTGTTCTGCCGTTTATTGGCCCTTATTAGCAGGCACCTGTAGTCCATTAAAAGGCCTGGTGCGCTGACAGACTGACAGATAACACTCTGTCTTTGACTTCTCAGTGTGGTGAGAGCAGCTCTTCATTTGGGATATGAACGGAAATTTGTTATACTGTAGAGAACAATCGCTGGATGTTCAAAGTTTCAAACACTGAAACCCACAGGATCCCATTCAAAGGGGTTATTTATCGACTCTTGTCTTCTTGTGCAGCTGTGGAGCAGAAATGTGGTGAGCACTTGTGTGTTGAGTGCGTGTCAGTGTGTCTGTGTGAATGTTAAGTGTTGTGTGCATGTGCTTTGGTGTACAGTGGGCGAAGGTTCCCAGATGTGGAAGCGCAGCAGGGAAGGAAGTTGTTGGCGATTAGCTGGACGTTTGGCTCCTTTGTTGTGCTTCTTGTGTCAGTTAATGTGATTTGATGTGCTCAAAAAACTTTGTATTAATATATTTTACATAACATATCTGGCCACTGTGGTAAAAAATTACAACTCTGAGGTAACTGTCTTAACTGACATACTGACTAACTGTCATATCTGTTACATGGCAATATCTATTTGAAGTGTGTTAAGTGTGTATTGTACTTGGGCATGGCTACATTTTATTGCTTATGAATTAGACTTTTAATTTGCAAAATCAAGAATTTGTTATTTCTTCTTTCAAAGGTTACATAGTTGGGGAGAGAGAGTCATATATAACAGAGCATGACACAGTAACACTCCTTTGTCATTTGCTGTTTTGGCTTCAGAATGATGTGCATTAGAGGAGAGTTAAGGAAGAACCTAGCAACAACCTAGCTGGTCACAGGTCACCTGGCAACTGGTCCAAGCCGAGAGATAGTTTGAGGTTAAGAGGTGCTGGTAGGTCAATATTGTTACTGTTGGACAGACCCAGGCTAGCTGTTTACCCCCGTTTCCAGTCTTTGTGCTAAACTAAGTTAGGTGACTGGTGGTGGAAACCTCATATTTACAGTACAGACGTGGGAGTGGCGTCAGTCTTCTCGTCTAACTCTGCAAGGAAGCAAGTAAGTGCATCTCCCAAACTGGTCCACTGACAACAATATCACGTGGCATCTAAAGCCAGAGTTTGGACTGGCAAAAAAAACCCATTGTCCTGAAGGAATCCGTTGGTTTTTATATGATACACAGTGTTGACAGGAGAGATGTTACGGACGAGAGAAAGCTGTGAAATTGTAGAATGAGTTGGGATGCTATGATTGAATCAAATGATTGCAAAACTTTTCCTCCTGAACGGCTGGAGTTTCTCGATGGGTCAGTGTTTCCCTCTTTTTCTCAAATCTGGCTTATTCCTCACTTGAATCTTTTCTTCAAAGTGACGCAGGGCTGTCAGTGAAGCAGAACAAAATAATGACAGCTGCATCCTGACGTTGAGCGGACCGCCTACACCTGATGTTGAGTACCAGAGACCTTCATGTATGACCGACACGTCAGCTGCCTGTCTCTCCCATTTTATACGCATTTATTCATTATAATCAACATTTCAATAACTACGGTAGCATGAGCAAATCGGTGTTATAACATTATAATCACCAAAAAAAAATGTTCCTGTTGATGGTGAGCTGAGTCCTTGTGGCTGCCACCCCTCCTCCTCTTCCTCTCCTCCTCCTCTCCTCCTCCTCCTCCTCCCCCCTCATCTTGTGTGTCCCAGCTCACACTCCAGCTTCCTGTGGGATAGAGCCGAGCCTCGGGGCAGAGGGATGTCTGTTTCCAGCCAATGAGCTCTGTCACACATGCTCCGGCTTGTCAGACTGAGTTTGTGTGAGGGTGATTGGGTGTCAGAGTGAGTGTATGCATGTAAGTGCTGATACGTCTGTGAGTGTCCTGGTCGTCTTCCTGTGCATATGTGTGTGTGTGTGTGTTTAGATGTTCAGAGATATGAGTGTTTTTTCTCTGTGGCTGGAGGCGACTGTCTAGGACATGGTAAGAAAAAAAATTCAATTAGGAGCTCACTGTGGTCCAGGTTCATCTCAGGTTGCCCAAACACAACTTTGTCTTTGTGAGTTTTATCTCTGGGATGGCAGTGGAAAATCTATGAAATTTAAAAGATGCTGTAAAACATTTACACTCTCTTGTTGGAAAGGAAAAATAAACAGTATGTACACATGATACTACTTGCAGATCACCAGTGCTGTTCATTAGTGTACAACTGTTAATTCACCTAACCGTGCTTACAAAATCTCCTCTCACAAGACAACAGGTCATAGGTTAGCGTGGTCCAAGTTGCAGTTTTTAATTGCAATCAAAGAGACAAGAGTTAGAACCTATGGATATACTGAAACGTTGCATTGTGAAGATGCAGTTTTCCTTTCAGATAATAAAGCTGCAACTATCTATTATTTTCATTATCGCTTAATCTGACAATTATTTTTGAAGAAATGTCATGAAATGGTTTAAAAAAAGGCCTGTTCCTGTTTCAGCTCAGTATTTACTCTAAACTGGATATAATTTGGTATTTGCTTTTGTAATTGAACCTGATGGTAATAAATATTTTTCATTAGAAGGAGTTAACATGGTGTTCTAGTCAAAAACAAGTTGTCACCTTAACAAATGTCCTCAATCATGTTCTATGCACCGTGTTTTTTTTTTTGTTTTTTTTGTTGTTTCCTTTTTAACTCTAAAACTAATTCTGTGGTTTCTCTCAAAACCAACCTGTTCAGTTCTATGCTTTCACACAGTCAGGTTAGTGGCATGTTTATGTGGCTCCACATCATGCCTGATCACTCACAGGCGGCATGTTAGGAGAGAGTCTGCGGTACAAAAACATCAATGGGATCTGTGTGTATTTGTGTGTAAGCAAAGCCGTGTGTCTTTTACATTGAACTTATTACACACACGGTGGCTGGCTTCACCTCAGCACTTCTTCCCCTGCTGGTTGGCCATCAGAGCAGGCTGGTGGTGCGTCTGAGGTGTGTGGCTTACCACCGTGTGATTGCCTGGAGGGCTCTTGCTGTCTGTTGTCACCTATGCACACAGACAGATGTTGTGTTTCCTCTCTCTGATTGATCATGTATTCTCATTCTCTCTCAACTGCTTTAAGGAGAATTTTTAAACAGATATTCACAATTTCGTTCACAACAGAAAAGTAATTCCCAAGTTTTACCGACACGACAAAAGAAGAATTTCCCCAACAACCTAACATAAACTCATTTATTAAAAATTCTTTATTGAATTGCTCTTGCACGGCAGTGTATGTGTAAGAGATACATTTTCAAAATCTTTCTTCTTCTGCCTGTTTCACCTTGTGCTGCTGTTGCTTTTATGTTAATTTCACAACATTCAATTCAGCATTTTTCTGTGTTGAAAGTCTTTCAGATGGGTCACTAGGTCCGCCCTAACGTCCACACAGTCACCTTTCCTAACACAGACTCTAATACACCCTCAGGTCAACAAGGGAATTGTTTTAACCTCAGCCAAGTGGGGTTTGGAAGCTGGAGGACGTGAAATTACCAAGTAGAAGATAATTCACTCGCCTCTCCTCTCCTCGCCTCTCCTCCTCTCCTCTCCTCTCCTCTCCTCTCCTCTCCTCTCCTCTCAGTAAACACACTGAAGAGTAAACGTTTTTAACTTGGAGTGTTAGCACCAGAGCTCTTCTGCTAACTGACCCGGGGCTCTGAAGAGCTGCACATAACAGGCGCCCACATTGGCTTTTGTGTGCAGGAGGGTCTTTACATAACCCACATAACCAAGCACATTGTCTAGCAACCAGCCGCCTACTGAAGGGCCTTGTAAATGGAGGAGGGGGTCTGCTTGAGTGGAGGCCAGTAGCCGGGTTGAGAGGCTAGTGGAGCTAAGCTAGGTCATGACTGAAGGCTAGTTTGTTAGCCTGATAATGCCCTAAGGGAACTGATGCAATGAGCTCCCTCAGCAAGAAAGTGGCGAGTTTTGTTGCAGTCGAGAAATGACCAGATTTAAAGATAAAATCATTCCTGGTTATATATAAAAATCAAATATTCTATAGGTATCTGAAAAGCCTAAAACAATTCACTCTTTTCACTAAATAGTCATGTTTGCCAATGTAAATCATGTTTTAGTTACCCAACGCCCCCCACTGTGCTCCCTACATCATTGCTCCACAAAGCCCGGCCTTCTTCACCCTGTTTCCAGTGTTTGGGTCTGAGCCAGAATTCCTTGGAACTACCCAGGATGTTGAGGTATATTTTTCCTCCCCGCTCCCAAAGATTGGTTTTTTCAAGATGGTTTTTTTTTTATTTATTTATTTTTTTTTTTGGCAGAATTGAAATGTCCCTGTCTCATGTCTAAAGATCACACCCAAAAGACTTGGAAGAACTTTTAATAAGTTCTGTCGGGTGTAATTTTTTTTAAAAATGTTTTAATTGTGGATCCTATTATTTATTGTTATTATTTATATTATATAGTATTCGTGTCTTCTTTTGTGTTTGAGCGTGCATACCATAATGCCGATGAACTTCCATTATCCAGGTATTTAATTGTCAAAAACTTCTTAAGCTCGGAGGAAACGTTCAATTTGACTAACACCAATTGTCCTCGAACGGCAAGAGTCATTTGAGTGGCAGCACAACAGGCTCTCGCTAGTAACTGCGACTTCGACACAGAGACTCATTATCAGCTCCACAGTTCACCTTAGATCAGATGATAATGACCCATTTATCACTGACACTTGATGCCCCTGTCATTCTTAACAGCTCCCTGCCAGGACAGAGGAAGCTTTTACTACTGTTCCTGAGATGTTGCCATTGTCTTCCAATACACAAAGACAAGGTGTCCTGATGGCCCCCGCGTGAGTCCCCGGATGGCCCCTAGTTGCACCACTGAGAGTTTTCTCGCTATTGTCACCCTGTTGCAATCACGGAGCACGGCCAGGGTGTCGTGGCAGGGGGAGGTGGATGTGGGTTGTATGGGTGCTTTGAAAAGATGTGTGAAATAGGAGTATGGGTATTAAGGGTCTTGGCTCAGTTGGGGGTCTATTGTGCTGAAGGCTGAGCCCCCTACTGGCATCCATGATCTCCTCCATTGACAGAGAAGCACTGCTCCGCTCCCTGTGTGTGTTTTTTTTGTCAACCTCTTTCTCACTACCCTCTCTCCCTCTCTTTCTCTCTCTCTTTCTCTCTCTCTCTCTGTCTCCACCTTTCAGCTCAGTTTTTGCTCTGAGTCACGGTCAAGGGATCTGGAGAGTCCTCTTCTCTCCTGTTTGACTTTAGCTGGATTTAAACCGACACGTTTAATAATGGTGGTGATACTTGTGTTTCACCATCATATACTACTTTATTTATGTGATTGAGACATATGCTGTATGACATCCCTATCCTTAGTCAGGAGCATAAATAGCATTTTAAAAACACTGAAATGAGGCCAGTTACTGAATATAAACTCCTCTTCATGTCAATAAATCCTTGAAAAATAACCAAGGACATGATCATGTCCTTACTTCAACTCAAGAGAAATCTTAATTCTGCAGCATCCAATTACATTTTAGCCAATGGTGTGCGTCCAACTTTGTGGCAAAAAGAACTTTCCTGTTTCTGCTTGACAATGCATGAAGGTCCATATAGAAATGTTTTTTCTGAATTTGAGACTGAGCTCAACCCATTCCCACCCCTTAGGGATGAACCTGAGGAGAGTGGAGGGTTATATTGCTGCATATTAATTATACCTATTGTTTTGTAGTTACACTTTTATAGCCATTGGTATAAGGTAAATGATTCTCTTTTCTCTCTGCCCCCCCGCCACAATGTGCTCTGGGTGATTCGGACACAGGTTGTGAGCGTGTTTCGGACAGATTGTGAATGTGTGTGTACATACACCTATTTGCACAGCATTATCCAGCTTGTGTGAGGCCAACAGGAGTCGCACAACTGTCAATAGTAGAAGTCTATAAAAACCCGTCATTGACAAAGAGAGAACAAACAGCCGCGGTTTGTTCAGGATTTCCTAACAAACACTCCACAAGGAGGGAGTGGAGAGAGGGAGAGAGAGTGAGAGAGGCAGTTAGGATTTGACTGTCCCTGAGGAATGACAGATGAAAGGGTGGGGGGGGTTCCTTTTAGTCTTCAGGTTATGCTACAGAGAGGTAAATGATGGCAGTGAGTAGATGCTGATGTCTAACCATACACATAAGCATAATCATGCAGTGTGACAGATGCATTCAGATCCTTGACTGGAAAAGCAGCAGCAGGCTAACACGATGTAAAAGTATGCAACTATAAATAAATGTTCTGCATTCAAAAGTAAGCAAAGTCTTTCAAGTGAAATTGAGTCGTGAGACGTATTATCAGCAAAATGTACTGAAGTATCGGCACATATAAACAAAGTAAAAGCACATACAATACACAAATTGGATTATCTGATTATTATTACTGAAGAATTGACTTGTGAGCAGCATTTTCATTTCACTTTCTATCCTGCTGAGTGGTTTACTCCTAAAATTGCATCATATTTTATCAGACTTTATTTCATTTATTTACAAATCTGAAAAACACTGAATCCTAACTTAACCTCCACGAACAGATAGAAAGTTGAACATAAAATCGAGTAATCCTTATTAGACACCCCCTTTTTATATGAAAACCTGAAAATGACACACCTAAAATGAAATGAAAATGTTTTCTTCTTTGTTGAAACCTTACATTACACTCCTCATGTCTCACTGTCATGGGCTTAATGTCAAAAATTCACTGTTCTTTTCCCTCAGTGCTCCTGTTGCAAATGAAACTACAGTTGTAGCAGCTTTGTGCTTTTGAATGATGTAACCTTAGGACATGGTAACAACCCCTCGATGAAAAAGTACAAGATTTCATCAAGTGAAGTAGAAGTGAAAAGTAGCATCGAGTGGAAAATAAGTTCCTCAGATTAGTAAATTACCTTATTTACTTTCCGCACTTGCAATCATACCACAAAGATCTGGAGTTCGCGGTGTGTGTAGATCAATGAAGTTATTCCATAAGTTATTGCACTTGTAGCTGACATCACTATGAAGAATTGCCTGACCCTCTCATGTCGTTGTAAATGTCTAATGCTGGTGCAGGCAGTAAGGCCGGGACAAATGTGCAGGCTGACCGCCTGTGGCCTGCGGAGAGGAAATGAGGAAGGACTGTGGGACCTTGTAAAAAAAAAAAAAAAAAAAAAAATCTGTCGTTAAGTGTCAGATGCAGTTTGGCTGGTCAGGAAGCCTACATGTGTTGGCTGCGGTGGCTTTTACTTCTTCTGTGACTACGTTCTTCAGTTTCTTTTACTTGCTAATTTCAGTGGATGTTACACTTGCTCCTCTTACGATAATATGCTTTTACTCTCATGTTTTAAAGTTGTATTAATGCACTTTTACTTCTTTAAGAGAACCTGCTAATTAGTAAATGTGTGAAATGTGAATGACAACAGTGTCCCTGGCTCGCACTGTCCCTCGGGATAAGTCACCACAATGGGAGCACAACACTAGAGCCCTTGTGCAAACAAAGTGTTCTCAAATGAAGGAGGCATTTAAAAATGATCGCTCTTCACAAACAGAATGCAGCCCTCCTCTCTTTGTGCTGCCCACCTCAACCCCCCCCACCCCTCTTTTTGTCATTCTCGCCATCTTTCTCTTTCCTCTCTCTCCCAATTCTCACTTGTCCCTGTTAAAGACATTTGGCCTGTGCTAAACCTGGAGTGACAAATACTCCCTTCCTCTCGTCATCAAAGGGCTATATCTGTGTACTTGTTTTCCCAGATCCTTTCAGGGGCTGATCGCTGGAGGACTGGTAAGGAGAGAAGGTGCTGCAGTGCCTGATATATAAGTTGGAAACAGGGAATGAGCGTCCAGACTGGCGAAAGAGAGGGGGAAAAAAATGAGGGGAAACTGGGATCGGAGGTGGAGAGTGGAGTGATTAAAATTCATCCCACGGTGCAAACAAAAGGAGGAATGAAAAAGGGGGAGAATGCAGGAGAGAAGCGAGGGTGAGTGTTGGGGAGGGTAAGAAAGATTTGGGGTGAAAAGAAGATTGTAAGCCTCAGCAGATCCCTGAACAGCCCCCCCCCAAACCCGTCCCCCTCCCTAAATGACTGCCTTTGACTCACAGCACAATTATCCTGTGAGACAACGGAAAACAAGGCAAGGAGAAAGAGGGAACGTGAAGAGAAGTAGGAGATGGATAGATGAAGAGCAAGAGAGAGGGAAGGAGAGAGAGCATTAATTATTCGGCAGGCTTTTCCTCCCGAGGTTTTGCCGAGGCAGGCTGAACAGGGGGTCAACAATTGACTCAATTACAAGACAAACTCTCCAAGGGCCCTACACCACCACTCACCACGGACCCTGCCGCTCTTGGGCAGGCTGTTGATTTTTTTTCTCCCCCTCTTTTCTTTGCCGGTAAATGTTTGCCCCTCTTCAGGTGCCCCTGGCAGACGCAGGAACTCCAACCCTCGGCTAGACTTTAACCTTTTCAGCCACTGAATGATTCCCCTTCTCTGTTCTCCATGAAGAGCCAAAGGGAAAGAGGGAGCGAGGGAGTGAAGAGGCAGATGAAGGACTAGAAGCCTTCTCTTTGTTAGGCTTTATAGCTGGTAATGAATAAGAAACGTCTGGTGACCCAAGAGGAGGGTTTTTTTTTTTTTTTCTCCATCGCACAGGTGGAATTTTCTTCTTCATTCTAGTCGGCCTGGAGTAATATGGATAGAACGTTTGAGGGAACGAGAACATATTCAGCATCAGGATATTATTGCATCCAGCATCATCACTGTGTTACTGTTAACAGAAATGTGTTAAAGAGTTAAGAGTAGGTTTGTATTGTTTTTACTATAGCTTCTGTTGCTGCAATCAAACCTTCAAACTCAAGTTGTTATTCTCCTGTGATGGTGTGGAGTGCAGTTACTTTTTAGTGGCAGTTTTGTCATTTTGTAATTTGGGAATAGTTTCATTTTACTATTTGGTATGTAAATTTATATCGTGCTTAAAGGAATAGTTAGACATTTTGGGAAATATGCTATTTGCTTTCTTGCAGAGAGTTGGGTGAATTTATCATCTCAGTCTGTATGGCTTCAGCCAGCAGACAGTTAGCTTAGCGCAAAGAATTGAAACAAGGCGTTACAGCTAGCATGGCTCCGTCCAATGGTAACACAAAATCAGCCTCTGACGCTTGAAAATGAACATGTTATTTATTTTTCTTATTTCATTTGTGCAAAAACCGAAGATTAACAAAGACAAGTTGCAGTTTCGTGGGAGGCTGGACTATTTCTCAGCAGGTTTACAGTGCCCAGCCAAGAAATAGTCTAGTGCATAATCCCCCCCATAAAACCACAACTGGCCATTTTTGCACTTGCACAGTTAAACAAACAAGATATAATGTGTTAATCAATGAGCTTTAAAGGTACAACTTGGTGGATGTTGATCATTTTGGACAGAGCCTGACTAGCTGTTTCCTGTCTTTTTGCTAAGCTAAGCTAACTGGCAACTGGTGCTAGCTTCATATTTAACAGACAGACATGAAAGTGACACTGATTTTCTCACTCTCATCAAGACAGAAGAAGTGAATTTCCCAAAATGTTGAATTTGAATGTTGATTAAATAAAATTCAATAAAAAACTTAATTAAATATAATTATTGGTAATCAGTATTTTTGTTATAGGTAATAGGCAGATAAATGCACTGCAATTTGATATTTGTAAATCAAATAATCATTATATTAAACAAAGATAATAGAAAATGAATTTTTCATGAACCCCATGAAGAAATATTATTTTCAACTGAACTAAACAATAAATTATTAGTGTTTATATTAGCATACAATACATGTGCCGAGGATATTATATAGTTTATCATGACTCCTGCAAAGTTTTACAGATACAAGGTTTCACAACAACCGAACTGAACAACTGAGAACTTATGGGAGCGTTCACCATTGTTCCGGATGACCCTGCATTGATAAGGTCGCTCAATACAGTGAGGAATGGGATTTCAACAATGGGTCCCCAATCCTTCTCTCGTCAGTCAAAAGGACTGCTCAAGCATAGTGCCGCTCAACACTGCTCGCTCTCTTTCTCCCTCTCTTTTTTTTTCTCTGTTTCTCTTCTTCCATCAAATCGCTTTTTCTTCCGTTGTTTCTCTTTGTCACTCTCATTTTCTCTACCTTTCTGTCTCTGTCTTTCTCTCTCTCTCTTTCTCTCTGTCCCGTCTCATTCCCCCCACTCCTCCTTTGTAAAAGAGAAAGGAGGGCATGAATGCCACACACAGACTTTGAGTCACTCGCTGCACAGCAACGTTACTGCCGCCAGATTTTTTCCATCTCAAGTGAATCACTTTACCTCTTTTTTTTTTCTCTCTCTCTACAGGAAACGGTGGTAAAAGTGTACTCTCCTTGGCCTCCTTTTATCTTTAATTTCCCCTATGTCAAGTCCAAAAGCTCAGTTTTTTTATTGAGTTTATGTAATGAGTTTTTATTTATTGAGAGTTTTATCTCAGGATATTAAGGGTGCTTGAGTCCTTTGGCAGGGTGTGTGTGTGTGTGTGTGTGTGTGTGTGTGTGTGTGTGTGTGTGTGTGTGTGTGTGTGTGTGTGTGAGTTAACATTTGACATGTTTGCATCATGACATGTTTGCTCCTTGCATTTTGGCCCATTCCACGTCTTAGTTTTGCTGTATTCATATAATACTGGATGGATTGTGGAGATGGGAAAGGTTTCCATTGTGAGTGTTCATGTCATTGGGCAACTCACCACGGTTGCATGATTTCAGAGTTGGTCATATAAGGGTTTAAAATATTCTCCATTGACTATATAACCCTGTGTCATTAAAGTTTGGTTTTAATTCTGCCATCCTGAAAAAGCCTACTGGCAGTTTAAGTGTCAAGTTGGATATATCAGAGTTTCCCACTTTTAATTATGACTTGGACGTTAAACGTTATTTAACGGTATTTACAGCTCGGAAATTAGTAATTACAGCAACCCTGACATGAAATGAATGTGGAATTAGGTCTCCTTATAGGGATGTCATTGAAGTTACTGACTCAAGAGAATGTACCAGTTGTGACGACAGTGGCCGCTGTTCAGCTGAAGTTACATACATTCACTTTAAAGACAAAACAAGGGATGAATGCTCTGGAGAAGCTCCTTGAAGGATAGTTTGTAAAATCAATAGCAGGACAGACACAAGACGTGTGCGTATATATGTGTGTGTGTGTGTGTGTGTGTGTGTCTGTCTTTAGTGAGCCATTCACTAGCTGGTGACGCAAACTGTGCCATTCTTATTGTGTGTGTCACATCAGCTCCCTGGGTCATCAGGGCCATCAGCCTCCCTCTCGATTCCCTGTGTGTCTGTTGTTTGTATACGTGTGTGTGTGTGTGTGTGTGTATGTCTTCGCCTGTGTACGTATGTACATCTTGCATCAGTGTATAGATGACAATTTATGTGTAAATAAGTGTGCACTGTGTACAACATGCCTTTGTATGCTTGAGTCTGTGTATCAGAGAGAGTGAGTGTTTATGTGTGTGTCTGTTTTGTGTGTGTGTGTGCATGTGCTCCCTGCGCATCACTGAGCACTGCATGGAGATACAGGGTGGAATTTAGGGCTGAGACGCAGTGAAAGGGAGCCCCTTCCTCATGCATGAGATAGGATCCGTGTTTACATGCACACATAGCAGAAAACTCCTGTGATTGCAAAATATCTCCCACATTTCCTGATGAAAACTGCAGCATTTGACAGACAGTTAAACATCTTTATCTGGCAGGTCTCTGACCAAGTGTGATATTGATTAACATTGATTGTGTAAAGACAGTGATTCTTGTTGCTATGTTTAGTAAAAAGGTATTGTTGTTTTTGCTTGTTTACCCACTCTTCTGCGAACAATAGAGTTAATGCATTTCAGAATACAAATACAATAAGATATGATCCCCTTTCATTTATATTGATTATGATGATGATATTGTGTCGTGTCAAAGGATAAGACGAGGATAAAGTTGATCTTGATGCTAATTTTTATGTTGCTTGTGGGCTATGTTGAGATTTACAACCTGTGATGGACCTTTGCTTTTACCTGGTGCTTCCCCTGCAACTGGCATCACTTATTCCATGGCTTAGTGAGGGAAACACACTGAACTATTTGAGATTTGATGTGGGAACCGGCACTGATTCCAGCCGAAACGCCCTCTTTGTAAGAGTTGATAACCGCTATCTGGCGCTCATTCTTACCCTACACTTCACATACTGTGTGTTAAATGTACCCTGTGCAATTTTCATTGTAAACAAACTCGGTTTTGTTTACTCTCAGCGTTTCTCACCAGAACACACTGTGCATTTCCTTAAGGTCTAGAAAACACACGTTGAATGCATTTCATGAAACATTTGCAAAGAACTTTTAATGCTTTGTTTACCTCGGTTTAGGTTCTTCCTCTTCTCTTTTATTTTCGCACTGCCTCTTTGTGCAACACATTACTGTCGCTGGCTGTCGATTTGCCTCTGCAGTCTGCCAGAATGCAACCCAATGTCTCCTACAAATTATGTTTATATAGAAACTAATTTGCAACAGCAAATATGTTTTGAAGGAAATGTCATTGCAACCTATTAAGACGGTGTGGTCTGCTTTAATACGGAAAGAGTTCACAGTGACTTCAGACACAGCATTTTATTTGCATTTATCCAAAACCACCATCTTTCCCTGATTTTAACCAAAGTGCTTTTGTTGCCTAAACCTCATAGTCACAGATGTTGTGGAGTACAACTTACAAGTTATGCATTCATACCTTTATAACCTGGAAGATGTGTAATATACGTATATACATGTATTCTGAATACACTCCATACAGAGGTATTTACTGGAGACTCGTAAATGATTTCATGTCAGCTTAAATTGACCGCTCACACTCTGTGTGGCAATACCCAACAACAATCATCATCCCTAATTTTCATGTACTGTGAGGTTTGTAACAATTCAGTCTCGACTCCCTTGATCAGGTAACATCCCCACTGCTTTGGAAGAAACAGCAACGTGTCCTGTAGTGTGTGGGAGTCCTGGAACTGCTGCAATGACAGAATGTGAAAAGTAGTTAAAATTATTCATAACATTTACTTACGGTTACAGATGCAAACAATCATTCATTTGTCAATTTTTCTGACAAACACACTGACAAAACTTTTCATAGACAGTTTATGCTCTCTATCCTTTTGTTTCTCTTGAAAGTCTACTAGTGTGGACAAAACAAGTGGTTGAAGACTTGCGTGCATCCAACAAGTGAATCAAGAGAAAAGTTTGAGTGACAGCTCTGAGGTCAGTCTGACATCTTGTTATTGGGTGATGTCTGGTGTGCCCACACTTCAGTGGGTTATAATAAGTGATTAAAAAAAAATGGTGAAGACATTCTTTATGTGTGTGGTCTCCCACAGCTACAAATGAAGAAAATCTTATAAAATGTGTTCCCAACTTACGGATTGATTTCTCAATCGATTTAAATGAGCTGCAGTTCAGATTGTTGACATTCCTCATGTGTTTTTGATCTCACAAGTTTGTGCGTCTGTTTATCCGCGAGCAAAAACTAAAATGTGTCTACAATAACAAGCTTCAGTTTGCGTGTGTGTGAGTGCGTGCGTGCTTTAAGCTCCTCACCCCTCCAATTCACAGCCAGCTGATTAGCTGATTTGTTGCCTTTTAGTTATGTTAATGCCACTTAATTACAGCCCTGGTGGGAACTCAAGACACACACACTCTCTCTCTCTCACTCGCTATCTCTCTCTCACACACACACACACACACACACACACACACACACACACACACACCAACAACCACCTTGCTTGCATGGATGTGTAATTTGTGTCCTAGAAATGTAATGTAGCAGGATCATTCTGCAATTCTTGTTCCTCAGTTCTTACCACCACTTTGCTTTCTCTCCCGTCCCTCTTACTCCCTCCCTCTCTCTCCTTCTCTCTGTCTTTCTCTAACATGCATCTTTTTACTTCATGCTGTAATAATCAGCTCGCCAGATATCATGGCCGCTGCTCTGTGCAGTCGTCAGCAGCGTGGCGTCAGTCAGTCCTGGGATCTCCGCGCGCACGCGTGTGAGTGTGTGTGTGTGTGTGTGTGTGTGTGTGTGTGTGTGTGTTGTCTGCGTTTGTTTAGTTTTGTAGACTCCTCTGGACAGCCATGACTCGTCTCTTCCTGACAGCGTATGAGACTGCTGCCTTGTCAGAGCCCGGCCAAGCATTTCATTCGTTCAGGGAAAGTGTGTGTGCCTCTGTGAGTGCATATGTGTGTGTGTGTGTGTGTGTGTGTGTGTGTGTGTGTGTGGGTGCTTGTGCGTGTGTGTGTCCCTGAGTCACATGCTAAGCCCCAAACATCAGCTCAGGGATCCCAGCCAATTAAAAGCTAACGCAGGCCCGGATGCCTTGCCCCTACCAACATCTGGGTATTAAACTAAACGCCTGCGATATATTAGTTATGAAGTCAGCAGCTCTGAGGCAGACCACACAGGAGAAGAGCACATTTCGCACTGTGTCTGAGTGTATATGATCCAAATAGTTGCTCTGTAATTTGTTCACTGTGTAAATTTGATCAGGTTTATTTAACTAAATGGCAAGCAGAATGAAAAAGGAGATCCTCATTTTCACCCCTACTGTTTTGCATTATCGGACTTGACATCAGATCGCAACCGTCATCAGTTCTCGTGTGATTGGTAGTTTACTGCAGATGAGTGTGGAGATGAGTTGTGGAGTGAGACAAATGTAAGCACATTGCTCATGGAGGATGTGTTGTTTCACGTTAAAGTTGTAAAAACAAAACAAAAAACAGATAAGAGAGGCATCAAAATGAAAAGGCAACTGTAAAAGTGTAAAACGTTTTTTCCTTTGACTCTTTGGGAAGGTGAGGAGAGTGAGAAGAGCGGAAAATGTGAACAGATAGTGGGGAAACAGGAGGAGGCAAAGAGGGAGAGGTCCAGGGAAAGCACCAGCGTGAAAGTGATGATATAATACGGTATAATACAATGACCCTTATCAAAGGGGGCACACGCTAACACACACATGCAGACAGACACAGTTGTGCACGTTTAGTCATACAACTGTGAAGGGACGAAGACAAGTCTCCACATGCGTGCTCAGCTGCTGGGACAAATTTAAGTACAGTTTACATGCCGAGGAGAGAAAGAGACATAAAAACGTGAGAGAAAGAGAGAGAGACCGTTTTCCTTTGGAGAACAACGGGATTTGTTTATAACTCTGGGTTGCCTGTTTCATGTATCAGGATTTAAAATGAGGGACCCTGGCAGAATGACGATGCCCGTGTTAAAGGGGAACTCCACCGATTTTACACATCAGAGGGCAAAATACGAGTTTGAAAATGAAGAAAATCTGGAGGTGTGGAGTTAGACAGAAGTGAGCTCACCAGACCTCCGAGCCTGCTCCACATCTCTGCTTGCGTTGTGTGTAATGTAGGCACCACATAGAAGAGGAATGCATGGAGGAAAATAGAAAAAGAATAATGTCTGGTTCTGCTGCATAGATTCTGATCCGATTTTTAAACCGTCCATCGAGTCCAGCAGTGTTATGAGAGCGGCATGCTAAATCGTGCGGCCCGCTCCTTTAACACCTGAACCGACTGGTCATATTCAGATGAACTACACCGCTAACATCTGCTCTTACAGTACGGCGACAGCTGGACTTCAGTTTGTGACCGCTCAAGTTTTGCACATGGTCAGCCCCATACGACAGCTCCATGCGACTTTTATGTGATGTCTACAAACTGCAAAGAGCAGCTCATGTGTCTTTTATATCGAAGAGAGAGAGAGAAAGGGAAAAGAATCAAGGCCCACAAGTCCAGGTTTTCCAGGCTGAATTTGAGCTTGATTGCTAAAGTATATGTGTCGGTAGTATTCATATTGAAAACTGTCAAAAATCAAAAGTTTGCATTGAATGCTTGGTCAGATCAGATTTGTCCATTTTAAAATAGGACATTTTGAAACATTCCTCTATGGCTGCTTGTGCTACAGGATTTTACAACTGCTTTGGCTCAAATGTCAGTGTGCAGAATTCCTAGTTTTAAGACTCCTGGTAGTAAGGCCACATTTAACACGGACATATTGAGATGTTTGACATATTTTAGGTTTGATGTGTGTGTTGCTGTTGGAGAGAAGATTGTTTAACAGTGACCACGCTTCGCACCAGACCACCAGAGATGCTTCATTTGGTCAAATTGAACAAATCTACAATGTCTGACTAAAGGTGGCATATAATATATGATATATAATATGCATCATATATACAAGCTGTGTTACTTCACTAAAAAACACAATAATTGATAATCATGCGTTACTATGAGAGAATAATATATATAAGCATCTAACTGGCCATATATTTACCCACCAGTTACCATTACCATTATCTGTCAGTCTGAGGATGACCCTGCTTTTAAATCTACACATTACCATTTCCCTTTCTATCCATCCACACTGCCGTCCTCTGTGATCACCTGCGCAGAAAAGACCTTTCAGACCCTGAAACAAAAGCCAAGTAATGAAAAAGTTAGCGGTCAATAAATTCAACATGGCTTTCGCTCGATTCATCCAGACGGCTGAATTTTAGTTTCCCCTCTGTGAGAGGCTCTCAGAGCTGCGGTCACTGTGTTCGTCTGGTGGCCCGCAGGCCTCGTCCGCTGCTGTCGTCGTCGTGGAGGGACCGCGCCGCGGTTTCTCCCACACGCCGAATACAAATACACACACACGCACGATCACATAGTGTACTATTCGTCTATGTCTCTCTCTCTGCCTTTCTTTGTCTGTCTTGATCTCAGCCACACACACAGACACAGACACACGCGCACACACACACATGCATTGGATATCCGCCTACGCGCACACACACATACACTCTCCCCCTCCATCCCCTGGAGCCCCTCTGTCTCTCTTTCCTCTGTCTCTTTTTTTCCTCACGAGTTTTCCACCTCCTCTCTCTCCTCCCTCGCTTCCAGCTGTGTTATACAGCTAAGGAATATAAGTAGCAGCAGGCCGGCTATAAATATCGCCTGCCCACCCAAGACTGTTAGGATTATTATTTTTCTTATAATCACTGTGGTCTTTCTATAAACCGAACAGATTATTATCTGGTTTTTGTTCCCTGGTGCGGGTCCCCGTTTCAGTGTGTAGCAGCCAGCTCCAGCGACTTTCTGTGCCGGACATTTTCCTTTTTCCTGGTGTCAGGGAGATGATTGACTGGGGAATATTTACAAGGCCTTGATTTGTACTTTAACTGCTGCACTGACAATATGGCCTCAGCTGTGATGAGTAGAGTGGACAAAGAGCCAGGAGAGACAAATGATGTAGAGCTGCTGTAAGGATGGGAAGGAAAAAAGCAACAAGCAAGTTGGGTGACGTTCAGGAGCACTGGTGAAGGTGAAGAGGAGTGCTTAGCTGGATTTACGATGACGACGCTCTGTTCGTTTTTTCTTGAAATTGGGGGGTTGGGTTCCTAGTTGTTTATAGATGGAGCAGTACTGCGCGCTGCCTCGGTCTACAGCTGGGAGCCAGCTGTGTGAATCAGCCTCTCCTCATCTGCTTTATCCATCCATCCCTCTCTCCCTCTTTTTTTCCTCCCCATGTTTCCTCCGGCTCTCCTCCTTAAAAGGAGTTCAAAGAAATATTTGTGGTCGGGGCATTACGTACCTGATACACCGACACTCAGTAGTAGAAGAAGTAGAAGAGGGGAAGACGAGACAAGAGTTGGGTGTTACATGTTAGACAGAGGAGAGAGTAAGGTGTGCTTGGGGGGAGGGGGGAGAGAGTGTAGGTAAAGAGAGGGGAGGGAGGGAGGGAGGGAGGAGGGGAGCGGGGTACAGGAAACCACAGGTATGTGCAGGATGGCGGGTGGGTGGCCTGAGGAGAGGACAGAGAAAATGTGGGATTGTGGAGGAGTGAGGGAACAGCAAGTTACGGGGAGACTGAGGAGGAAGGAAACACATTCACATGGTTTGGTAACACCACGTCAGCCCTCTTGATGGAGTTGTTGGTTGAAATCCCCAATCTGGCAAATGTTACAACATCGAACCGCCTCAGAGAGAGCGAAGCTGCTCAGTGGCTGGCAGTACAAAACTGCGCTTGTACAGGCAAATGAAAACAAGGAGAGGTGAACCACTCCTAATCCTAAAACAAACACTATCAAGTCACTGACTGATCAAGCCAACATTTACGGAGGTGGTAAAACAGTAATCATGACTGCGCAGCCAATGCAGTGTGTTATTGAGCAAATACAAAGAAGCCCCAGTGAATGACCGTGCTTTTTGGACCGAAATTGATCCTTTGTCGTTGTATTTTTACCTTCTTTGTTATTTTGTACCTCTTCATGCAGCATGTGCATAACCCTCTTTTCCTCTGCAACTGCTGCTTGAATAATAATATGGCTTTCAGCTTGCCTTGACTTTAAATCTGCTGTGTTTGCTCTACTTATTTATACTGTGGTTGGTTAAGCCCAGCTCCTGCCTCTGCTGTTTCTAGTCAGGTTGAGGTGCCGCGCTCGACCCCTCTAGTGCCCTGATGTCTGTCATCAGTCACTCCGGCTGTGTAGCAACAAGGGATCAACGTTTCATTCTGCCATTTCGACAAGGTGAGAACCCCAGCAGTGAGACATCAGCACCACAGCTTCCTCAGCCCACAGTTTACAGTACAGGGATATGTGAGGTGTGAATCCGTGGGGTTGAAACCAGGGCTACGGTGTTGACTGTATCAAACCACAGTGCTCATGTAGTAAACATTAGTTTAGGGCTTCGGGGATTGACATGGCTACTGAATTACAAGTTTGTGGTCTTACACTCTTGAACCCAATATTATTAGCAGTGCTGTTGTCATGTGAGAGAGGGAAGTCTGGGGTACTTGACTGTATGGACCCATATTTTCACTGACATCATCAGTTATCTGCTACACTTATAATTTCAGTAGCTGAAGAAAAAAGATCATTTCTATTCCAGTTTCTTAATAAGCTTACTTCTTTTTATTATATATCTTATTGCTTCTACAGAACAAAATGTTTGCGGATTTATTCAATACAATTTCTACATTCTACATACATGAGACAATATACAGCAGGCTACTACTGTATATGTATATTGTGAAATTTAAGATTGCAAGTGTGTGAAGGCACAAACAGAACTCTTCAAATGAATAAATCAGATCCTTCAATTGCTAATTTTCATTTTTAAAATGCTACATTGTTCATACAAAACTTCATGACAGAAATGCTGCATTTTCAATAAACTTATTGCTGAGAGTGCGCAGGAATCCAATACTTTCTTTTACATGATTTCAGTTTCCTACATACTTGTCTAACAGGTGTGCATTAGACAACAGTAAATGTCAATTTTCTTGCAATCATCAACAGTTTCACGATATGATTGTATCATCTCAATACAATATCACCGAGACTATCACTGAACAATAATTATGCTAAATTGTTTCTCAGCGTTAACTGTAAAGTGGTAAATAGTTGCTTCTCTGCACTTGTTTTCTTGTCACAATAATTTGCATTTTTGTTCAGTATCTTTCGAAAATGTCAGTTTGCGGCTTTACAGGGATGAAAGCTGTTGAAATCAAACTCAAACTGCCTGTTCATAAGTAGATATGACATTAATCTTCCCTGCAGCAGGTCAGTGAGTAGGGCTTATTGTACATTACAGTGATGTCTCCAGCCCTGTGGCCTTTCAGTGGTCACACCATTGGCCCCCATCACATTACAGCAGCTGTAAGGAATTCACAGTGTGGGTAAAAGGGGTAAAAAACACAGGGGAGGGTGG
>NW_019525041.1:324224-374865 GCF_002814215.2 Seriola lalandi dorsalis
GGGGGGGGGGGGGGGGGGGGGAGAAAAGCAGGGACGGAGGAGAGTCTGTTGGGTGGGGGGGTTAGAAAAACAAAGCCAGAATTTAAAAACAAAGTTTACCACTGAAGGAAAACAACTGGGCTAGAAGAAGTCGGTGGGTGAGGAGAGAAAGACAGAGGAGGGGGGAAAAAAAGGAAAAGAAAACGAGTTAGATTCTGGACTGTGGTTGGCTGAGGGCCCGAGCCCCGCCTCCATTCCCCCCCTCCCTCCTTCACTCCGTCTCCAGCCCTAACACAACAGAATCTCCCACAAGCCCAGCCACATCAGGAACGGCTGGCTACATTATAGCTGCCATTATCGTCTCTCAAGTCATAACAGCCAGAGAACACCCACCTCGACTGCAGCTCCGCCAGGAGGGGGAGGGGCAAGGGAGAGGTCGCAAGAGCAGGAATGAGCTGAGAGAGAGAGCGAGAGGGAGAGAAGGAGAGAGGGAGGGAATGAGGGAGAGGGTGGAGGCAGCGGGGGGAGAAGAGGGAGCAGGAGATAGCCAGAGATAGCGATACACAGCCATGGAAAAGGCAGAGTGAGAGGATGAAAGTAAGGAACATGGGAGAGGGTGGGGGTGAAAGACAAAATACTTTCAGATGGGTGTTTACACTACACAATATACTCCAAAGATGTGTGTTGAGTGTTATTTTGGCTGTTATTGTATGTGTACATGCTGTCTAAGTAATAGATTATCCAGCAAACACGCAAATGAGAACACACACATGAGCACGCATACTGTATACTCATTACATACAATACATTCTCATCTGAGAGTAGAGTAGAAATGAGGTTAAGAAGAGAGGGGCTGTCTGTAAATTCTGCTTTTTATATTGGCTGGGGAGTGGGGGTGGGGGGGTGCATGTGTGAGCCCCAGTTTAATGTTACAACCAAGAGTAGAGCAGTGTAGAAGCAGAGTGGAGCAGGGCCGGATCAGGCCTTTTGTCTGACACGACCAATGACCTGTGGAAATGTCTGTCCTCTCTAGAGACTTCCTCAGAGGGAGGAGGACCGACGCTTTATGGGAATGTCGCAAATAGCCAAACTGTGCAAGACTAAACAATGTTTCTCTTTGTATATACCACAAATACAAACTATCACCTGAGAGCTGAATTTAGTGGGAAAAATGCGTATCGAATTAGAAAAAAGTCACTTAATACAGTCTAGTCAAAGGTCCTGCAACAAGAAGAACAATTGTGAAAATTATGGTGTTGATCTGCCAAGCAGTAGTTAAGATAATATTACACTTTAGTGTCAATAGAAAGCATTATAATGAAATAAACACAGTCACAGAGACATGTTCCAGTCAATTTTGACATTAAAGTGGAATTGGTTGTGTAATGTTCATTCATCACACTCAGGGGTTTCGCTGCTATAACCATACTTGGTCTCGTGTGACCAGTAGAATGGAGGCTAATGTTAGCTGGACTCAAAACACTTGGATCGTTTTTTGCGTGTAACGGACATTACAGCGTCAGTTCACTGACTTTATGACTCTACGCTATGGTTACATCATGTTTTAGCGTTTACATTATCTTGTAAATTTTAGTGGTAATGCTAAAATGTAGTGTAAAAGTTACAGGAGTAGAGAAGAGTCATACAGTCAGCAAAATGTCTGTTGTGGAGCAAAAAAGTTTGCTAACATTAGCCTCCGTTACCTACTGGTCATGCAAGACTAAGTGATGCTGTAATAGCAATACCCCTGAGTGTATTGGACTGGTAGAGGTGCGTTTTATATATTAAGATTTTTATGTTCGTAAGAGAAATGTGTTCTGTCTTCTTTCAGAGGTTACATAAATCTGTAAATGTTTGATTCCTATAACAGAAAAGCCAGGACCAGATCTGTTCTTGTATTTAGCATTAGCTTTTGCTGAATGGCGGGTCCTTACAGTGCAGTGGTTGGGTTTCTGGTGAATGAGTAATAGTTCATTAAGGATACAAAACCATATTTTATTTACTGGTGGTAAGCTGGTTTGGTGACTAAGTAGGTAAGTCAGAATGGAAATTTATTGCGATAAACCACAGTCAAGACTTCTTGGGCTTGTTTTAACATATCCAGTAATAAAGCAAAGCTCAGCTAATATCACAGTCCAGGAAGATAAAATAGACTTATATGAGTTTGTCTCACTCTGGAAACATAATACAGTGCCCAAAAAAGAACTATGATAATGAATAATGAAGGTAGGATTTTCATGCAACAAATGAAATTGGTAATGATTTTTTGAATTTCTTTCAAGTTTTTTTTTTTTTATTAAGTACATTATTATCTCAAATACATGTTGAAAGTAGTAGTTGTTTATCTGATTTCTAAATGAATTTGTTTTTGACATTACATGGACTGAACAATTAGCACATTAATTAAAAAATTAATTAATTTTGAAATTGTTTGTTAGTTGCAGCTTATACAACATACACCTTGTTTTCGCACTGAGTGTCGTTGTCATTTTATTTTCAAGGTTTTTTCACTCTGGTTTTGTCATAGTGCTGTGTATGGTTATTGATGTTTGAGACAGAGTAACTGTGCAAGATGTCTGGCTGTTAGGTGTGGCTTATTTGTATGGGGTGGTGATGTTGCCGGGTTAGTGAACTTGGAGTGTTTGAATGGAGAGGTTTTGGGTGTAGAAAGTGGCTGGACTTCCTGTCCTCATCCTCAGCTCCAGCCCAGCTCGCTGTGCCGCAGTGGAGCAGGCTTGTTTAGTTAGGCGTTTGATTTATGGCCTTGGGGTTTTTAATATGCTGCTGCCCCGTCCCTCTCAAACCCAGCACCACAAATTACACCAGGGAGCAAACTCCCTTAGAGTTTCTCACAAAATATTGACCTAAAATAGCACAATGCCACGACACCTGTGTCAGCACCATGCATGTATGAAATCATCTATCTGTACATACATATTACAGATGGTAAATCCATATATCCATACATGTACACATATAATGGATGGAAAGCATATATACACATGCATTTTGCAAAATATATAGATGAGACTTGTTTAATTCTAGTAGTGAGTAGTATAAAGTTTTGAAAATTTTTCCTGACCTGAAAGTCATCATTAAGTATATAAAAAATATATATATGTTCTTCAAACAAACCTTTTTGTATGGAAATGCCCCTGCTTTAGTAGTGTTTCATTTTCACAGAAACAATCAATATTGACTTTTACACTTCTCTGGGTTCACGTCTCACTCATGTGGTTGGTTTTGCTATTGCTACATAGCCAACTTTAGCATTAACAGCTGTTTATTTACCAGTCTAGACTAGTCAAACAACAATCGCATTTTGTCTCTCCCTACTGGTAAAGAAATTACATAAACACCGTTGACGTATTCTGAGTTCGAAGACAAAAATACCTTATTTACAGTAGGTGAATGTAATAGCTACATAGCCTACTTCAAATATTGTAAAAATACCAACCTGTCAAAGAAGAAAAGCCATACCAACCGAAATCTGTGTTTGTCCTAGCCGTGGAGTTGCTGCATGGGTTGTTCTAAGTTGCTGTAGCCTACTCTGTCTCCTTCGTTACGGTTGCTCCCTTCCTCAGCTCTGACAAACCAATCATTGCTGGTTGACGTAAAATGAATCGCTACTGGTGCTCCAGCGCCAGCGGGAATGTCACCACGGACACGGTGCTGATAGGCTTGAATGTAAAAGTCCCATACTCCAACTTTAATGTTTTCAGTATTTGGCCTCTTGGCAAGTGGGGTTATGTTTCCCTAAAGAGCATATTTGCTGTTGCAGATTAGTAGTCTATAGAAGTAATTTCTAGTAGGCAGGATCGCTCAGACTTGCTAAATATTTATGATGTTGACTTACTCTGCTGTTGCACTGACTTTACAGTAATTCACTGGGTAGCAGTGTAAACTGTGTACCATGCAAATAAAATACACAACACAGTTGAGTGTGTGTACGTAGAGCTACAACAGTAACACTCAGGCACACACTCCCTGCCTTGCTCCCAGGAGAAACACATATAGGCACAAACATATTTTTCTAAAGATTCCAGCTTGCTTAAGGTGGTCTCATACATTATTCACTCTCACTCTGAGATCCACCACCATTTATCATGTCAAACACACTCTCCAACTCACACACACACACACACACACACGCTGTGCTGCAAATACACTTGTCTCCAAGACTCTCTTCTCATACACACCTGCCACTGGGCTTACACAGTACAAACTGTATATTCACAGCCACACTCACTCTTTGACACACACACGCACACATGCACACACACATGCACACACATTCTCGGTAGACTTGGTGGCCACTGGATTATCATGCTACCCCCTGGCGAGACTGACAGGTGTGTCAGTGTGTGTGTATGTGTGTGTCAGGCTGTCTGGGGACCCCCTTCTCGGTATTTATTAGTTCTGGACAGCTGAGGTGCTCGGCGAGATCTCTATTTAGCACTTCCGACTAATTATCATACACACATCCGAAGCTGGTGCTGAATATGTGCAATTAGCCCTGGACCGCCCACGTTATTTAGCCACTGGCTAACTTTGCCTACCAAATCCCCCTGTTGGCTTGTGGGCTTAAATAGGTCCCTGCTGCCCTTTTAACACTTGTGCTACTACATAACAGGCCTGGCAACCTGTTACACTCAAACCACAGAGCTTTCATCTGCACTGGGCAGCAGCTTTCACACTGGGTTTGAACACTTGTCACATGAACAACAGCAATGTGATATTTTGATTCCACATGCATGACAAGGACTTAAAGGCAGAGCTAAAGAATGTGGCATCAGAAAGAAAATTTATTGTTGCATTGTTAAAACAAAATTGTTAGAGAGCACATACAAAATAATGGAAAAAAAAGCTATAGCCTGTCCCCATGACATCGGTGTGTGCAGTACTTTTTTGGTGTTAATTACCTCTGTAAACTTGTAAGAGCCCTCAGTTCTGACTATTAGTACTTGCACTGATGTGGTTGGATGTCTGTAATGAGCAGGTGCTTGTTCCTGAGATCACTCAGCTAGAATTACCTTACACATACACTCCTGTTGAAAGATACCGTCTCAATATGAGTTTGATACAAAAGGCTGCTCTGTACAGAAGCGTAATGCATTCATTTCAGAAAAAAAATGTTTCCCCTGTTTTTTCTGAATGAATGACATTAATATCTCAGAATTCTGAGAAAAGTTTTCTTGGAAAAATAAAACCTCTGAGATAATAATCTCATTAATTCAGGAAAAACAAGAAATTCTACACTACACTGCCCAAAAACAGGGCAAGCCTTTTTCTTCTTAGGTGAATGCATTAGGCTTGCGTAGCTCTGTTCTAGTCCCATTTTAATCTGATTTTGGTGCCAGCTTCACCTTAACTATTAGTCTTTTAAGCTTCGAGGCAAAAACACTGATTTTCTTCTTCAGTGTGTCTTTTCCATGTTGATCACTACTTTCCAGGATGGGCAGGTGTGGCAGGTTTTTAGTTGTTTAGTTCAGCGGCGTTTGAGGTACAAGACTGTTTAGAAGAGAGATTAAAGCCAAGCCCGCAGTTTGTGTCACAAGGTTTTTGTGTAATCTGTAGGAGTATGTCAGGGCACATCAGTACCATCACATGACTTGCCTTTAAAGTCTCTGTAATGTATACAGTCACCTCAGGTTGGAGCAAGGCATTTTAGGCTTCTTATGTATCAAAAGTCTTTTTAAAATGTGAAGATACTTTGTCTATTCCGTGTACCGGATCAAATTGCTGTCAAGAGGACTCACTTTAGCTTTATGTACTCATATGTTCATGTTACTTGTGTGTCACGTTTCATCTCTCCAAATGGAGTTTTAAATGCTTATATTTCTATAAACGTGTGGCTGCAGAAGGGGCATCTCTTGCGTTGTGATTTATTTGCTGCACATTTGACCTGATTGTAAATTGACAACAGTTGTTTTAGTTTTATATATGTGACTTTTAAGGGATTAAGTACACCGTTAAAAATGTTGTATTGTTTTACAGTTATATTCCAAATATAAACTAATAGAATATTACATATTGTCTATTGAAGCAGGTAGGCTACAGCACCACCGTGTAAAAAAAAAAAAAAAAAAAAAAACCAACACATTTATCAGTATTTTGAATGCAGGAATTTATTTATTTATAGGAGTTTATTTTTAATAATGTTTGATGTTAACTAAATAGTTTTACAATGTGTGTTTCATTTTCTACTACTACTATGTTTTTTATAGTCCTACCTTCACTTAAGTAATGGATTTAGTACTTTTATACCATCTGTTTAAAATAAGTATGACTCATGATTTTCAGAGAGAGCTTATTTTGCCCTTGAACTGTTTTGCTTGGTTTGGTATGTTATTAACATCCTACATTTTCTTTTTCTTTTCACCCAACCACAATTGTTTTTGTGTATTTGGTTTTTCTTTCTGGTGGAGTTTAGTTTTGTTTGGTTGGGCTGGGTTTGTTTGAATTTCCTCTTTCTTCCCTCTAACCGTGTCCTTGTCTCCGTGTGTCAGGTCCAGGGTGTAAGGGGAGCAGCAGGTCTCCAGGAGCTCCAATGCCAGTGGACATGCAGCCACACCAGGGGCTGTATCACTACGAGACCTCACCCAGCCAGCCCTCCAGAGGGTAAGACAGCAGTTAGTCTATGGCTGTGTCCTCACTCACTACTCTGTAGCTCCATTTTAACTTCTGTTAACATGAGAGAAACTGGAGGAATAGTTCAACATTTGGGGAAATATGGCTAATTGGATACAACGGGAAGGTTAAAAAGCCTACTGCTCTCATGTCTGTGTGTTACGTAATCAGACAGTCAGGACATGGTTAGCCTAGCTTAGCATAAAGACTGGAAACGGGGGGAAACAGCTAGCCTGGCTCCCTCCAAACTTAGAAAATATAGACTCCTTAACTTTTTGACCGGGAATTCAAACCAAGATACGCATTTTTTATATAAATGTAAAACAACTTTTCAGTGTATCAGCCAACATATATTGATATAGATTAATGCAGCCTCTAGTGATGCGTTGGAGCTATTTCTTGATGAACAATAGTTTATCTAAACTCCCGGCACTTCTGTGCAGCGTGTTGGCACGGGTTTCCATATACGGTCAGCGAGCACAGGTTTTGGTCCGTGCACAAGCATGAAGGTATCAAACCAAGTTCACAGTCACAACAAGGCTTTGGTAAACTGCAAACATTCACTGAGTTCCATATATTCATTATATTTTTGTTTACACACAAGTTCAAAAAGCGAGATACATTTACAAGTGTTTGTAGGTGTATTTTTGAACGATGGACAAAGTCATTCTTGTTTCCAGTCTTTATGCTGAGATATTGATCTTCTGATCTCATCCTCGGAAAAAAAGAAAATAAAGGTTTTCCAAATCTTTGAACTCTCTGATCTTGCTACAAGTGCATATCTAGTTCTGTTTTCCCACATGTCTTCAGTCCCTATAAATCACAAATTATATTTCATCCTGAAGAACTAGAAACTGTTCCTGTTTTAACACGGGGATATTATGAGGGCACAGAAGCAATTGTTGTGGACACAGTACAAGCTCAGCCCCTCACTCCCCCCCCCACTCCTCTCCCCTCCCTCCTTCCCTTCCTCATGCCACCCAGGTTGCGGGTGGACTCGGCCTCTCTCTGACAGCTGCTAATTACAGGCTGACCAGGCCCTGCTGCGCTCTGCATGACTGCCTCGCGCCCCGCTCAGGTTACCCAGAGTGAGGGAGAAGCGGAGAGAGTTGGAGAGAAAGGTGGCTGTGCAGGACAGAGAAAGACAGAGGAGCAGGAGGAGTAGGAGGAGGGAGAAAGGAAGAGGAGATAGAAAGAGACAGAAATGACAGAGGGGCTAGAGAGAGAAAGAGGGAGAGAAGAGGGAGAGACAGAGAAGTAGAACAGAAGGGATGAATGGGAGGAGGGAAAGGGAGAAAGGACTGAGAATAGGAGGGAGGTAAATTCGGGGGGAACCGGCACAGTGGATTAGAGAGGACAGATTAAGCTCCTGTGTGGAATACACGTTGTGGCGAAAGAATTAAAGAACTGAAAGGACGTCTTAGGAGAAGGTGGATGGATGAAGTCTGTTCCTTTAGGAGAGAAGCGAGACAGGGGAGAAGAGCAGCAGGGACCGAGTTTGAACTAACCAATGAGACTGAGGAAAGGTCAGAGAATACATTGAAATTCATGAGAAGACTGGAAAGTTCCATTGAAGCTTCACTTCTAGTTTGGAAGGGGAAAACCCAGATGAGTAAGTTTCCACAGTGTAGACCAAGATAAGGCCTATACGCCATCTACTGGTGAGAAGGAGACATCACAACAGATCAGGGTGAAGTTGGGAATATGGAGTTTTTTTTCCCCCTGACTTCAGCGCTTCAGGCAGTGCTTTTTTTTCTTTTTTTTTCAGGCTGTCTGTTCCTGCTACTGTAAATGCTTTAGCTTCTATATGAAGTTGCATTTATAGAAGTTGTGTAATTTGTATAATCTTCTCTCACTATGAGGGTTCAAAGTTGACACATGATGGACATACAAGAAACTTTTCCACAACACACAGGAAACGGACAAATAAAACATTCTTTCAGTTATTTATTGATTATGATTGATTTTTTTTAAATTTTAATGAATTCATTAATTAATTAGAAGTTTATCGCACTCATTTATTTATTCACTTATTTATTTCACGTGTTACTTTTGGGCCCTGATACTTACCTAAACCACCAATGAATATTACTTTTCTGCCTCTCAGTGACTTGCAACACTGTTGACTGCCCCCTTTTAAAACTTCTCTGTTATTACATTAAAACAGCTCGTCCTCAGGTAGAGGAATAGGAGAGTCAGAAGTCACATTTACAGAACAAGAAATTTTTATTTTCACAGCTCCCATCGTGAGTTTTGGCAGCAGCCATGTCTAACGTTAAGTTCACTTTATTTTTCATAATTTATAATTCATACCTATGATATGTGTGTTTCTTGGATATTTGCAGCCTAGTCCCATCAGACCAGTCTCCCTACAGTGATGTGTCTTCGCTCCGTGCCCCACTCCTCAACTGCCCTCCCCAGGACTGCCGAGCTATGTATAATCCCATGACTCCCAGTATGACTCATGGATCAGGGCCAGGACAGGGGATCGGCCACTGCATGGATCAATACATGAGGCCCCCTCAGGCCCCACCGCCCCACAGTATGATGGGCCACCGGGGCATGCCGCCCACAGAGAGTGAGTCAGAGTATCTTTTACACCTCCTGAATCTCACAGCTGCTACTGATTTGGACTTAAAGATACCTGAGAGACTGAGTAGGAAACAGAAACTACCTAGTGTTCTACGATAGCTTGCAGAAAAAATGGACAAATCAAAATTACTCAGTAAACCTTATGTGAGCTAGAGATAAAAAAAAAAGAAACAGTTAACAGTGAATCTACTGTAAATGATGTACAGATGCCATCTTCTGACTGTTACGGTGTGGCTTTTACATAACAATGTAATAATAATCATTTAAAATGACTTACTAGTGTGGATGCTGTTACCTGGCATTACAATGCAATTTCCACCTCATGTTACTGACCTTGCGGGTTTTTACTATTATGTCTCATCCTCTTTAAAAATACAGTGAAGTATCTCTCTTCCTCACTTCACTACATTTTCAACATAATGCGTTGTTGAGAGTTTAAACATATGAACACTGGCCTCAGTAGCCAAGCAACCATCTGTCTGCTTCACACACACACACACACACACACACACACACACACACACACACACACACACACACACAACCTGAGAGATATTAATGTTGCTGTCTGTTTCTGTCTATCCTTAATGCTGTGCAGGTGGCAATAGCACCCCCTACTGTAACCAGAACAACATGATGTCCTCTCATCATAACTTCTGCCAGGTTCAGCCTGGCTCTGATCAGATTGGGTCTGGTGATGGTAAGGGATCACTCACATATTAATGGGGAAGTGGTGTGCAGTGTTTGGATTTAAATTTGAATAAATCTTTTGTGTCTTCAAAAGCTAACCCTCCTGCTCTTGTTGTCCTCTCCCCCTCCCTCTTCTGTAGGCTCAAGGTTCTCCACACCTCGTTCCATGCTGAAGCTGAGTAAAAAGAGAGCTCTGTCCATCTCTCCTCTGTCTGATGCCAGTGTGGACCTGCAGACAGTAATCCGGACATCACCCAACTCTTTAGTGGCCTTCGTCAACTCTCGCTGCAACCCCAATGGAGCCAGCTCCTATGGGCATCTCTCTGTGAGCGCCATGAGGTCAGATATTTCGCAAATTTCCACATTCTCCTATATATTTAGATATTTATTTTATTGATATATATATATATATATATATATATATATTTATTTGATGAATTTGAATACCTCAATGGTTCATATTGTCTTTTCTGTTACCCCGCAGTCCGTCCCTGGGTTATTCCAGCAATATAAACTGCCAGTCCAGGCAACAAGGTTCCATGTACGGTGGAGGCGGGGGGACACCTCTAGGTGGACACACACCAGGTCCCTGCCAAGCTTCCCGCTTACCTCCGCACAATCCTCGACTCCACGTTCCACCCAAGCATGGACATGTAAGACAGCTCTCTCACTCTCTTTAGAAAGCGGTCAGAGCAGTTCAGTATCAGTGCGCCTTCAGTTACTGACAGCCGGAAGAGGAGGCATGGGAGGAGGGAATAGGAAGCTCAGGCAGGTCTATGATGAGGAGAATTTAAAATCGGTGTTAATTGCATGAAGGTGAATGACCGTGAGAGATGGACACGGATTGTGCAAGACAGATGAAACACAGTATGATGTGTGTATTGTTTTGTAGCTGAAAACGGAGCCAGGGCTGGGAGGTGTGATGGATGGCATGAATGTGAAGAGCCTGGAGGAGAGGTCAGAGGGAGATGTGGCTAGTCCTTCTTCCACTGGCACTCAGGTACAGTATTAGTTTTTGGCCTTGGCACATACTCATACAGGAATAGAAAAGCTTTTGTCTGTTGCTAATGTCAAAATGATGTGGTGTCAAGAAGAGTAGGTGGAAGTCAAGAATGGCTCTTTGTGATGTTTTTGCTCTGACACATAAATCAGGTATTCTCTCAAAATATGACAATTTTCTTGCCAAAATTATACGATCATCATCACATACAAAGATACATTTATGCATCTTTGTGGCTTTAGTTGGAAATTAACCTCCATCATATCAGCAGTGGATGGCATGACTGGCTGATATCTAATATGCAATATAAAGAAAACATAAGTAGCTTTAAGACAAGTGCACATAGTAAAATTTGATATGTTTGTTCAGTACTTTTTCCTTTTTTTTTTAATTTTAACCATTTTTTTGTTTGTGCACATCAGGACCCTCTCCTGAGTCTACTGGATGGCAGAGATGACTTGGACAAAGAGGACGGGAAACCTGAGCCAGAGGCCGTCTACGAAACTAACTGTCGCTGGGAAAGCTGCAACAAGGAATTTGACACACAAGACCAGCTAGTTCATGTAAGAAATACTGATGAAAATATGGAAGAATTGAGTTGTTCCTGAGCAAATCCACGGTTGCATTTTCATATTCCACTTCATCCCTCTTTATACTGAAGCATTTGAGTTAGGGTATCTACATTGTATCACTGTGATCATTAATGTGTCTCCCTTTATCTGTTTACTCTGCAGCACATCAACAATGAGCACATCCACGGAGAGAAGAAGGAGTTTGTGTGCCACTGGCAGGAGTGCTCTCGAGAACAGAGGCCTTTCAAAGCCCAGTACATGCTGGTGGTTCATATGCGCAGACACACAGGAGAGAAGCCACACAAGTGCACTGTGAGTCAATCTTAAGTCTCTTTAGTCTAGACTATTGGAAGATGTTTTCTTAATTGCAAAAATGTAAATGTATGTGATGATTTGTTATGTTGCCATCAAGTTTATGGTTAAGTGTCTTGTAAGCCTATACAGGCTGGGAACCAGATAAGGTGCAGGACACTCTAATAAACAATATTCATTCATTCATTCAATATTTATATTTGTATTTCTGTCTCAGTTTGAAGGCTGTAACAAGGCTTACTCTCGCCTGGAAAATTTGAAGACCCACCTGCGCTCTCACACTGGGGAAAAACCATACGTGTGTGAACATGAAGGCTGCAACAAGGCCTTCTCCAATGCTTCAGACCGGGCCAAGCACCAGAACCGAACTCACTCCAATGAGGTACCGTAGTGTACACCACTGATTACCACTGAGTAATTATGTAATTTTATGTGCATATAGTTTGAAAGCTAATATCAGCATTTGTCTTGGCTATGTACAACACATAATCAGTCCAAGGCAGAGAACTGATAGATGCTTTTTATTCAAATAAGTTAATATGGGAGTCTTGTGGAGATTCACACTTATGTAAATATTTTGTATGTTCACAATGTCAAGTTTAAAAAAGAAGGAAAAACATTTATGCAAACCATTTTTAATAGTTTTGGCCAAGAATGACCAATGAGACACTCTCAGATGCAGTTACACAAATTATGCTATGCAAGACTGTCTCCACACAAACATCGTTTTTTGTATAGACTGACACCTTGATTTTTTTGCAGAAACCTTATGTATGTAAGATCCCAGGCTGCACTAAGCGGTATACAGATCCGAGCTCTCTGCGAAAACACGTGAAGACGGTGCACGGCCCTGAAGCCCACATCACCAAGAAGCATCGGGGAGACACAGGCCCTCGACCGCCTGGCTCAGCTATGACCCCTGGAGGGCAGAACTCTGAACTGCTGCTGGAGAAAGAGGAGACACGCCGGGAGGACTGCAAACTGCTGGCTCCTGAGACTGCTCTGGTGAGTGCTAAATATTATTTATAACCTGCAAGGTTCTTTCAATATAAGAAAATAAACAAAACTCGTTATACTTTGAAAAAGACGGTCTGTAATTTAAAGTATACATGACAAGGCATTTACCTCTTTCAGAAATCCCAGCCAAGTCCTGGTGGTCAGTCATCTTGCAGTAGCGAACGTTCTCCACTGGGGAGCGCCAACAACAACGACAGCGGGGTGGAGATGAACCTAAATGCAGCAGGCAGCTTGGAGGATCTCACAGCACTGGAGGATGGAGTAGCAGGTGGAGGAGGAGGGGAACCAGGAAGTGTAGGAGGAGCAATGGGAATGTCGGCACAGGCTTTGAAAAGGCTGGAGAACCTGAAGATTGACAAGCTGAAGCAAATCCGCAGGCCTACTCCTCCTGGCCGCTGTGCCAGCAACAAGTTACCAACACTTCCTGGTAAGTTCTATGGCGAAGTTATTCATAAATAATCAGAATTTTGTAATTATGCGCATATTCTTTGTTTATATTCATTGATGTTGATTTGCGAATTGTACAAAATAGAATTTTTCTACTGGGCTGAAGGATGTTACAACATAACAGACGTATGACTGACAGAGGGTGCAAGGATTGTTTCAGTGTGATGTTTTAATTCTTCCAAAATCAAATGAAAT
Source organism: Seriola lalandi dorsalis (assembly GCF_002814215.2). NCBI lineage: Eukaryota > Metazoa > Chordata > Actinopteri > Carangiformes > Carangidae > Seriola > Seriola lalandi. The sequence goes on from NW_019525041.1 coordinate 337,659, forward strand.
AAAAATAAACATTCTTGGTCTGTATTGATAAATATATATCTCTAACCTGTTGGATGTACATTTTCAGGTACAGGGGAGAATATGGGAATGTGTGCACCCTCTCCACTCCTCTCAAATCGACGTGTTATGGAGCTGTCTAACCATGAGTTAGGAGGTGGAACTTCGATTGGCTGCTCTACTAATGACAGGAGAGGAAGCGGCACCAGCAGCCTAAGCTCTGCGTATACAGTCAGCCGTCGCTCCTCCATGGTGTCTCCTTACCTGTCCAGTCGGCGCTCCAGTGAGGTCTCACAAATGGGAGGAACAGCAGGGGGAGGATGTCACGTCCTCGGCCCAGAGCAGAGTGGGGGAGACCCCCTCTCTCCTGAGACCAATCGCAGAGGAGCTCCATGTCCTGGAGGAGGGGGACTGCCAGGTCTTCCTAATTTAACACCCGCCCAGCAATACAGTCTAAAGGCCAAATACGCTGCAGCAACTGGTGGACCGCCACCTACTCCTTTACCCAATATGGAGCAGCCAGGACCTCCGAGCAGAAGAGGTATTTTGAGTGAGTACCAGGGGCAGCCTCTGCCTCCTTTCCTTCAACAAGCTGGCCCACGTAGGCACAGTGCCAACACTGAGTACGGCACTGGTGTTATCTACCCTCACCAGGCTCCAGGCAACAACATCAGGCGAGCCAGTGACCCGGTGCGGTCAGCAGCAGAAACACAAGCTCTCCCGAAGCGCTTCAATAGCCTTAATAATGTAGCCATGATGAGCCGAAGGAATGCACTGCAACACCGTGGCTCTGACACCAGTCTTGCACGCCACATGTACTCCCCTCGGCCGCCCAGCATCACAGAGAATGTAATGCTGGAGGCTATGAGTATGGAGCCCCACCTTGCCCCTGTTGATGCTAGGGATCGTTCCATGATGATGCCCCCAGGAGAAAGAAGCTTTATGGGATATCAGCAACAGCATCAAACTCTTGGCGGTGGAGGTCCTCTTTCAAACCAGCTGTCCCCAAGCCATGACTCTATGGGCTGTCCAGAACAGGGTTACATGCAGGGGCACTTCCAGAACCAGGGAGGGGAGGTTATTTCCAGAGCTGGTGGAAATCCAATGGGCCAAGCCAGGCCTATTCACCCAGAGGGCATGTCCAATACACTTCTCCAGCAGGCTGAGTACAGTATGAGCACCTGCCAGCTCAGTCCCTCAGGTCCCCATTATCCCAGCATAAGCCAGGGTGGTGACGCTGGAGGCCCTTGGAGTGACGCCCACAGCCAAGTCCAAACTTCCAGCCATGCTCTCCAGAACCAGCGAGGAATGCAGTATTCAGATCCCACCCTGCAGCCTCAACAGTCACAGGCCCACTTCAACAATCAGACTGGCCTCTATAACGGTCCTGATGGAACCCACAAACTCACCATCAAGCCTGAGCAGCAGTTCCACCCTGGGATGGGAGGCAGAGACGCCTGTCAAAGTGCTAAGCTCCAACAGCAGCGGATGCTCCTTCAGCAGACTCAGGGTTACCCGCAGCAGACAGGCCAGGTTATGATGAGGAACTCTAACAATCCCAGTTGTGACTTTCAAGGGCAGAACCAAAAGTCTTACCCCAGTGGAGGTGGCTTGAGTTTAGGTTGCGCCGGGTCTGCTCTTTCAGATGGGCAAAGGTCAGAGACCCCCATGATGCAGGTGAAGGAAATGATGGTCAGGAACTATGTACAGTCCCAGCAAGCACTCATGTGGGAGCAGCAACAAGAACAGCAGCAGCAACAACAGCAACAGCAGGGTGGAATAAAACCTACTTCTATTCCTGACAATATGGATATGAGCGGCCAGACAGCAATGATGCAGCACAGTCCACAGCACCAAAACCAGAATCTTTATTCCAACCAACCCTATCCTTCCTATCCCAACCAGAACCTGGTCATGAGCCCTCCGGACCACAGCCGAGGGCCCAGTTCGGTGACACCTAAAGACCAGCAGCTGACAGGTCTCCCAGGTTCATGCTATGGCCAGGAGATGGTGGTGCCCAGGCCTCCTCAGGGCCGGAAACCTCTCAGCCGTCAGAACAGCCTGTCACAGGTAGGAGGAGGCTACCTGGGCAGCCCACCCCATCTCAGCCCTGTCCACTCTAATACCAGCCCCAGACGAGGGGTCAGACTGCCCCCAGTCCAGCATCCACAGCACCAACAAAATGAAATGTTCTCTCCTTCCAATAACAACAACATGTACTACTCTGGTCAGATCAACATGGATATGGAGAAACACATGGACCCCCAGAATGGGCCTTGTATCAATCAGCAGCATAGTATGACGTCCAACCTGGATCCAACAGGTGGCACTAAGTCTGCCCCCATGGCTCCCTATCCTGAGTCGGGCCCCATATCCAATGCCTTAGAAAACCTGGACCTGGACAATGCTCGCATAGACTTCACCTCCATCATTGATGATGCCGAGTCTTCCTCATTCAGCCCAGTCAACAATCCCCTCCAGGGTCAGCCGGGATCCTCCTCCCAGGCATCATCCCGCCTCACCACCCCTCAGACTTCTGTCAGCCTAGCTGCAGGCTCTGGCCTGTCCAACATGGCTGTTGGTGACATGACATCCATGCTTACCTCGCTGGCTGGGGAGAATAAATACCTGAACACATTGTCTTAGAAGACAACTCTTAGGCATATATTCAGACTATCAATCAATTTTAGCCTTTGGCAAGGTCTTTATGTAACCAGCCTGGGGTTTAAAATGCTTAACTCCTGTTGCTTATAGTGATTTTCTCTTGTAGATTGCAAGAAAGGTCAGTTAGGGTAAGACAGACAAACTTTTGAATGGAACATTTCTGTAATGGATCATTACTCTGGGCTGTTTTATACATCCCCATAAGCCTTTATACATAAACCTGACACATTAACCCTTGTTCAAGCCAGGACCCTCAACTGGCAAGGGGTCTGTTGCTACTGGATACGCATTTAACAGGAATAACGTCATGTTGTAATGCGTTCTGGTTGCAAGTTGAGACGAAGCTACTAATGTGGTCCCATCACAGGTTTCAAAATTGTAAAAATCCTCGCCGTAAACCTTAAAACCAAAGGTGCCTGATCAATCTCCCTTGCTGTATTCTTCCTTCACTGCCTTGGTACTTGGTAGTTTTCTGTGCCCGAGACACAGAGTTAAATGCCTGATATGAAACTGATAAGGAACTTTTTCCAAACAGGCATTCCAGTCACAGGGCTGTGGCAACAGTAGACCAGAGAAGGATAGGCCTACATGTAAATAAGTTTTATATACATTTATATATGTTGTGTATATGACAATGAGACATCCCCTGTCTCGTGATCGACTGCTTGGATTGTGAAGGCCAGTGTTCAGATGGGAGTTAGTAAGATGGTTGTTTTGAAAGGATGAGAAAGATACGCTTTTAGTCTTTGAGAAATAATTTCTTGGTGCTACTAAATATTAATCTGTATTGCTAGGGATTTCTTCCTTGTCATGAACATCGCAATCTGTACCAGTGGCATATCAGTATTCCCACAAATGCACACACAGACACACACATAGTATTCCCACACATGTGCAAATGCAGACACAGATGCACACATAGCCTACACACAGACACTCAGGACTTTGAATTTTGAATCTTTGCTGTTCAAATTATGTTGTAATTGCCTTTCCAGACAGAGAGTTTGCACTCCACATGTTTACTGTAAGTGTTCCTGAAGCAGCTGTGTACATTTTTCAGTGGTGTTTATAACTGCAAAACAGAAAGTGCCTTGCTCTTTTCTAAGGTACATACATAAGGGGTTACAAGTAAAGCTCAAATATAATATGTGCAGCAATCCCCTCCACATTACAATATGTCTGATATATTCATACATACTGCATTCGCTCAACATTAACCAGACCTATGACTCGTACATGACTCAGCTGAGGATGACGGCTATTTTAATTAAACCCGAATCAGCTGCTTTGTATTTGTAAACAGATCAGTAATAGTTGTCTATATTTGAGAAATGGAGGTACATTCATAGTATAGTGCTGCTGCACTTTCTCTCTTATCCCAAAGAGGAGTTATTTGGAAAAATCTGCATTACTAATTCAGGATAGGGGATCAAGAAGCAGGAATTTTATCACTTGCTACCACTGTAGTAAAATACATATTGTATAGGTACATTGAGGTACATTGAGGTACTTTTTGTGCGACTGTTGAGCTGCATCATGTGAAAGAAGGCTGCAGCTCTTGGCAGGAGAACTAATTTTACACTGTGGCTTTGCACTGACTACAGCACTGTGTGGAAAGGTCTCTGTCTCTTATGACTATTCACATGAACCTCATTTTGATAAAAGTAAAGAATTGTCACAGTATTTTGAAATAGTCATTGAAGAACACATCTGAGCACCGCTAGACTCAATAAGGCCACATGAAAGTGTTGCTGAAGCATTTTATGTGACTTTTCAGAATTTACTAGTAGCGTCACTTCAAAGTGTTACTAAGCATTAGCAGGAATGAACATTCATTCATTTTGGAAAAAGTGTACGACGTACCAAAGACACCTTAAAACGACTGAGAAAAAGATGCACAAATAGTCTATTTTAACACAACACTAACACTAGCAATAAGCAACATTGACTGATAGTGCTGTTCTTTAGAATGTATGAGATGTTTTGTATAAAATTATCTTTTTATATTAATGAACTTTATGGATGTTGCCTTCTATATGTGTCTGTGTGTTTTTTTGTTTTTTGTTTTTTTTTATAACTGTCATCCTTCATTCGGACTTTTTTGCTGGCAAAAGAATATCACCTTTAGCAACAGAAAGCTATAATAGTAGCATTAACTATAATAGACAAAAGCCAAGTGTTATATTTTGTGTACAATTTTCTACATTTTTATACAAATGTGCTATATTTTACCAGTTTATGAATAAACATGTTCAGTTTGGGATGGATGCAGAATGTTTGTCAAACATTTTTCTTTTTGTGTGTTGTGGTGTGGCTTTGTGTTTCCTTACAGCAGTACTCAGATTGTTGTAACAGGCCATATCTACACATTTAAAATTTTAAGGAGACAGGGTTTTAGCTCATGTGTTGTGATTGTAATTGTAGGATGAGGAGTCAAATATCCATAAAACAAGTGTCCCTTTATAATATGGGTATAATGAATGCTCGCTCTGCTGGATGACATTTGCTTTCGTGCCTTGTGGATTAATGCAGTGACTCCTTTCCTCCAATAGAGTGCAGTACCGCCTGAGAACAAGCACAGAAGGCAGACAGTATTTCATTCACTTCAAATGAAGGCCCATAGCATAACTTGAATGCAGAACTTCCTAGATAGCCCAGCTGTACTATCTGCTTTGCATAATTGTGATCCAGCAGAATCCACCCAATCATTTCTAAAAGTCTAACCAAGTGGCCAAACAGAGGATATTAATCTGACATAATTGTTCCCACAGGCTGATTGGAAAACCCCTTGTTATGAATATGATTTAAGCCTGCCTGTCATGGCAGCCTTTTATGCGCCACAGTGATCTGCTAGGCTGCTATAATAAATAAGTGGATGAGCGTTAAAAATGGCTAATGTTTATGACATCAGTGCCTGGACAGGCTCTTTGTGGTCGATGGGCACTGGCAGTGTGGGCTGCTGAATGCTGTAAGAAAGAAAAACTGCTGCTTGTAAAATATTATCAACATCACATATATTCTCTAAAAGACATCTGTGAGAGGCTGATGGGAAAACTGGGAGAAGAAATGGGAGTTAAAAAGTTCATACCCATGATACTGTGTCATATGACACTGTATACCAGCGGTTCTCAATCTTTTGGGCTTGTGACTCCTTAAAGTGAAGTCATGTCTATTTGTGACCCCACATCACAGGATATGGTGGTGTGGAAGTGAGTTATGAGCTGTGCAACCAACGAGTGATTTTTCCCGCAGATTGAAGCAGAATTAGAGAAAAGGCAGAAGAAATAAACATAATTTTGTGTAACAGGGGTATTTTTTTCCTTCTCATCCCTTTAAACACCCCTCAGATTTATCTTGGCATGCATGACGTATCCTTCTGCCAGCTTGAGAACCGCTGCTGTTCACTTACTTAAACTACACAGCTACAAAGTAAAACTGATATCCTAATTAGAAATAATTATAATTAACAATGAGTAATTAGACCATGACTACTGGAAATATTGAAGTTATAGTTTCATAATTGTTCAAGTCTGTCTCAAAAAAATATTCAGGTGCCCGTAAGATCATTGAAACAACTTTTTCTTGCTATAATTATTCCTCCAGTTAATACTTTTCAAAATGTGGGTTTATGGGGAACAAAATCTTTCCTCCTTCCTTCCATGTAAAAATATATTGAAAACTTACTTAAGATAATATAGGGATTCAGCCATTCAAGTTAAACAAATCAAGTGGGGATCTTCCCAAGTTACAGTCGTACAAAGTTATTTTTATCCCTTCACAAAGTTAAAGCTTAACAGAGAAACACAAACAGGGGATTTTAACTTTGGAGGACACCCACTTGATTTTATTAACTACACTACTTATAGGCCTATGACTGCTGAAGCCTAATAATAACTTCATTTAAACTTTGCAATATATTTTTGGCCATCCCTTGCATTGAAAGTGCCTGAAAAAGAGTTCTTTTTATGGTCAATATGAACAGAATGAATGATTTAATAAAGCAAAACCTTTTTCCAGTGGTCATATGTGCTCCTATTGTTTTAAGACAGACATGGTGAACGTAACTTTTCATTTCAAGAACTGCGCAAGCTGTAGCCTAGAATTGTCTGTAACCATAGCAACAATAGCTACAGTACTTCTGCCATGTGCAGCTTTACTAGGTAGGTAAACTAGTTGATTCCCATTTTCAAAAGACTATAAGTTAAACTGTCTACAAGCAAACTTTTTAAAACTTCATGAGGATTTGAACCCAAACCCACACCCATGGAAAGTGGCAATACACTCAAATATTACACTACCCGCATCAGAATATTCTAATAACAGACTTCTCCGCCCTGTCTGTTTCTTTTTTTTCTTTTTTCTTTTTTGTTCGCAATTTTGTAAAACACCTTGTCATGTGTTATCACTTTCATTTAATCTGCTGTGTTTGGTGAAAGCTGATTTACAGTAACCTTTTAAAACACCACCACTACCATTACTTTTTACAGTGTTGGCTCATATTGCTTCAGGGGCCCCAGTGTGCTTAGACGATATTGGCATTGTGGTGTTGTGGCATGGCACAGTAGACTCACGGCAGCCACTACAGCCTGGCAGTGATGTTAAAGTTGACTCATTTGCTCCGAGGCAAGGGGAAGTTCTCCTGACGGACTACTGATTTGTAATCTGGCGTGTCCATCATTTCTGATCTGAAACAATAGCTGAATCTCCCCACAACAGGATCGAATAGATTTTTTTTTTTTTTTTTTTTGAAGGAAGGGCAGCTCAGAGGGGATCAAAGAAGACGAATCCCGCTTTTCAGTTCAGAATTTTATGGCAACGTGTTGAATACACACATTTGTGGAAATATTTGTGCACAAAACAACGACTGTCACAGCCAACAAAACAACTTGAGGTATTCACACATCAAAAGTCAACATTTAACTGTCACCCTTGCGATGAGGTGCACAAGCTAAAAGAGATCGGTGCTATGCTCTGTAGAGGAAATTGTTGTTGAAGATATTGAATAGGCTTCCCTTTATTTGTTTAATGTTTAGATTCTAACTTAACTCCTTATTCGACACAATGATATAAATGTCAGAGGTAAATCACAGTGACCTTCACTGATTGTTTTCCTTAAACACTTTGGACCTTTTGGAAACTTTGTTTTGTCTCCTGCCTCAGGCCAAAGTGATTGTAATGCAAAACTGCCATAGTTTCTCTATCACAGAATTAGAGAGTGAGTGTGTGTGTGTGTGTGTGTGTGTGTGTGTGTGTGTGTGTGTGTGTGTGTGTGTGTGTGTGTGCATGTTTTTCTAAATTATTTTCTTGAACAGGTTTGTGTTCGACTCTAATACATATATTAAAAAAAGGTAAATAGCACTGATGCGATGATAGTGTTGTCGACTCTCCACAACGTGATCTCCACTCTTCTGTAGAGTTACAAATGGAAGTGCCAAAATAAGAACTGAGTTTTTCAAATGCAAAGAAGTGGGCAGCATAATGACTTTTCTCTTTTCTTGTCTTGCCATTCAGAAGGAGCCTTTTCTTTTCCTTTGTCACTTAGGTTGGCATATAATTAACTCCTGCTTAATATGCTGTTTAAGGGCTCTCCTCCCCATGCAAGATGCTTTGAACCCATAGACCACAGACGGGGACAAAACCCCAGTGGGACTGCTTCCTCCATGCTCCTCCGTGTGTGTGTGTGTGTGTGTGTGTATGAGAGAGAGAGAGAGAGCAAGCAGTTGTTTCAACAAGACAACAGAAAACTCAAACTTTACCGACACAGCATTGCTGTGTCCTTGATACACTGCAACTACTGAGCCAAAACAAGAATGTGCACAAACATTCAATACTCCAACCTTAGTCCATCTGCAATCACATGAGTAGGTGCAGTAGGTTCATATTTCAAACTAATGAAGAGGGCTGTACCGTGAATGGTTGATTTATTGTATCTTTGACTGGTTAAACATATCAAAGAAAACGCAGCATGGCACTTTTTATTAAAGTCGAAAAAACAATAAAACCTACAGCTCTAAACTTTAGGTACCATGTAACAAGCTGCAATTTGTCCATCTGCACATGTAAACAAATCGGGCCTCCTTCAGAAATGTACAATTTGATTGAAATCAGTGGATATGAATGAAAAACATATCGACTTCATTTCAAATACAACTTTACATAACTTTAAAAAAAAAAAAAAAAAACAGCTCCCAGGACCTCTGAAGCACCTCTGCACCTTTGTGACCCTCATCTGTAGCAAAGTTTATTGCCCCCTCCTCACCTCCCTCGCTTTTCTCCTCCCTCTCTTCCACCCATTCCACGACAAAGGGCGGTGATGACCCTTCTGTCCCTCTCTTTCTTCGGCCCTCCGCTCCCTCCCCACCTTCAGGATGCTTTCTCTTCCAGAATCCATTAAGAGACAAACCCCCAGCAGTCGAGATGGGTGAAGGAATGAAGGGGGATGTAGTTTGTTTTTTTTTTTAACTGTGAGCTGATAGGGAAAGGGTCTTATGTAAAATGTGACCTTGGGCTCATGTAGAGTTGAAAGAGTAATAAGGTGGAATTTTTTTTTTTATCATTGTTAGCTTCGTAGAAAGTGTAATATGTTCATAATTAAGTATGATTATGGTAGATTATGAGGATTTCTACCAAAATGGCTTATCATTAAATTATTATTTTAAAAATATAGGCTATGCCTCACTTCAATAATGCCTCTGTCTAGTCAGTTGTGACTTTTTTTATATGGGCTACAAATCTCATATGGCAGTGTTATAATAGGCTTATACATGTGATAATGCTGTATAATTATTGGAATTTAACCTACTTTTTTTTTTTTTAATTTCTCTAATCTCCTTCACTGTGCCAGTTTTGTTTACTCCGTTGTTTGGCAGGACACATTATGCGTCGCGAAAAGCTACCCCACTCGCTTTTATTACCTCACAGACTTACTAAGAGGTGGTGGTGGTGGGGCACTAGAAAGCCAAGGTGGGGGTCCTGAACGCTGCGTTAGAGTTTATTTCGGATGTTTTTTTCAGTTGCAAAACAGATTAAGGTCCAGGTTGCAACACAAAGGACCGTCAATGCACCACTTCCTACAGCCATCCAGGGGTGAATGGGGCGCAGGACGGGGTCCACTCCAGGGTACTTGAGCGCAGGTGCGACGTGCATAACAGTCGAGCCATAAACCACTGAGTGGAGGAGGAGGAGGGGTCGAGGGGGGGAGGGGGGTGGGGTGCGCACATACCTGTTCCCATTAACCTGCAGTTAGTAGAATCTTCACCTCGTGGTGAAAACGTAGCGTGATGAGCCCAATTTGCATCTCGTCAACAGCCTGTAGATTAAGAAGATTTAGAAGCTCACATCTCGGGCTGTGGGAGGATAAAGATAAGATAGAGAGGAATGAAATTTTCTGATCAGTTGCAGCATCAAACGTGATGAGGAAAGTCCCACATGAAGTCCATAAAGTCCCCCAATCGCTCTCATAGTTTCTTCTGAACATATTCTGAACAGTAACCTAACTAAATTACCCAGAAGAAATTACTTCTTTTCATACATGTCGTTAATCGGCTTTGGATGATATGGTGGAGAAAAGTTAATGCCGTGAATTCCCACGTTTACATGAAGGAAACAAGCACATGCTGGGACATCGACGATCCTGGGATTCCCTCTCTGAAGAGGAGGTGCAGTGCAGCGAATTCGGGGGAATACATTGTCAAAGTATAACGGATGTTTTAACATGTTCACAGGCTGAGTGTGCGGGTCTTAACGCCATTTCTTAGTAAATGAGGAAGGTGAACGTTCGCGATGCCAGGGGCTGACCTCAGGGCCAACCTCTGCTGCTGACATCACTCCTCCTCACGGCTCGTCGCCTCCGCTTGGAGTCTCATCAAGGTCTGAGTCTCCCGCTGTGACCGAAGGCGATGCCTCAACACCATTCATTCTGCAGGCAGGCACTCGGGACAAACGCACACACGCGCCGCTTCCCGGACAACTTTTTGAGACGAAATTAAGTGCGATGATGACAGAGGAAAGTCGGGGCAAACGAAGGAAACAAGCCAACCCGAGGAGAAACCGAGGTAAGAAAAACGCGCAGCGCTGGACAGTTTGAAGAAGTTGCTGAATGATGTAGGCAGATGTTGCGGACACGAGCCCTTCAAGCGAAGCGCGTCGATTTCCTCTGGAGTTTGTAGAAAAACGAACATTAGACAGTGTTTCATCGCAGTTTGCACTACAGTCATATTTCAGACATACGTTTTTCTTTACATCCATGGCTTGAGGTTGTTTGGTAGTATAAAGTACAGGGATGAGCAGTCCAACTTTCTACAGGCTGACAGCCGCTGGGATTATTCTGTACATATAGGCTACATACCTGGGCCAAGCCGTGTAATAAAAAGTGCGAGGTAATCCTCAAGAAAAGCCCACAACCTATGACTGCACGCGTTTTGTGAAATCTCTTGTATATTTTATACACCAGAAAAAAAAAAAAGTTCTGTCCTAAATCAAAGGCGGGTCGTGAAGTATTTAGAAGAATCCACACTGCCTGAAACCTAACAGAACCAGATTTTGTTTATTTAACTAAATCGTTTTAATCAAACAGAAAGACTTCTTACAACACTTCACCTCACTGCGTCTTTTTTCTTTCTTCTTGACTTTAGTTTTGTGGCTGTTCACGCTGAAAGCTTTACCTGCTCTGACATCTCTACTTTCTAGGATTTTGTTTCCCTTGTTATTTTCTATATTCTGTGCCATGATAAAAATGATTCAGTATTTCACATCCAATTTTTCGCGAGTTTGATACAGTATTTTTTTTTTTAAATAGAGAGTTCTCCATCAGAAAGAAAGAAAAATAATTTAGATGGTTTTGTTCATTTGATCTTCTAAATTGAAGGCAAATTTTGTATATTTGTTTAGGGTTTTTTTCTTTCTTTCTCTAAATCCCTAAAGGCCACATTTACAACAGAATAGTATAGAATAGTTACTCTGAAAAATATGAAAGTTTTTCTCAAGTCAAATGTAAAGGTTTAAAAATATGATTATTATTGAACTTAAATGCAATTAATCTTGCAGATATTTAATCTTTTGAAACTTTCTGTATTTTCTTACATGACTATCAATCACCTCATCAAGAATTTGTGGAAGGCCTGAGTTGACATTAAAGCTTAAGATGATGTCAGTTATCAGTTTCTGTGAAAGCACTTCCTATGGCAGTGCTGAGGGGAACTTGTTGACTGTACTGTGCTGAATATAGGGACTTTGTTGAGACTTTGTTCTGTCTGCATCAGGCAGTGCCTTGTTCTCAAGTGTGTGGCTCTGAACTCACACACTGGAGTAAGGATAAACACACTTGCACATGGATGCACATGTAAACATTTGTTCTTCTCTCCTTCTGAAGAAGACTGAGCATTTATGTTAGAATCAAAATCCTGCCTCCCTAAAGCCAGACCTGCCAAAACTCTGAAATTATCCTCAGCTTTGAACGTTTCTCTAACCCTGAATTAAACTGGCAGCCCCTGCCTAAATAACTCAAATCTAAATCTGACCATAAAACTTTAAAATAAACCTAGTTCTGAATCATGCTAATACTAATGTAGTGAGCGGGAGATGCCAGCCAGTATCTTGTCGCTGGCTTTCTATTTAGTGCAAAGTTGTTGGGTAATGCAGGGATACCCTTAACAAACCCAACCAATAGCCCAAGTGCAAATGTAGCCTCCAACTGCCGTCATCTTCGGAGAGAAGATTTTGACCCCAAAAACACACAAGACCACACACACACACACACACACACACACACACACACACACACACACATTTTGCTGGTTTTATTCTGTACTTTCTGGAGGTTCATGAAGGCCAGTGAAAGTCAGGCAGCTTGCTTGTTTGCCTCTGATCTGACACACAACCGCCACAAACCTGTTTGCTGCGAGGACTCTGTTTATTTTTATAGTTTATTAGTTTGCTGTAAGTGTTTCCTCATTTTACTCAGAGAGGTGTGACGCTCAGCAGAGTGTCACCAGGGTGAGATCCTCTCTGGCTGCTCAGCATTAACGTCCTTTTTTGTGTGTGTGTGTGTGTGTGTGTGTGTGTGTGTGTGTGTGTGTGTGTGTGTGTGTGCGCGCGCGTGCGTGCGTGTGCGTGTGTACACACACACACACACTCTCTCACCTTTGACTGTCATGTAGCAGTTTGTCGACCGATTGAACCCTATTTAACAAATCAACAGCATCGCAGTACTGTGAAAGCTATCGGCAAAAAAAAAAAAAAAATTCACACTTACTGACATGGACCTGTCACTGTCCAGTTCCTTTAATTCCTGTAGTCAGAGCACAGATAAGCATCACTTCTGGTCAGTTTCCAGTAAATTTTACTAAGTCACGATGGGATTAAAAAGAACTGAGGGTATCTCAAAAGTGAATGTAAAGAAAGAGGAAACTGATTACAAGTTGATCTTCAGCTGAGAATCTGAAAACTGTCTTAAATGTCACGTTGACGACTGTTATCCTTACTATGTTGTACATCAACTATTATGAGAGAGTTGTGTGACTCCTTCTTTCTTTTGTATTTATTTATCATTTCTTTATGAATCTGCACGGGTGGTAAGCTTCTGTGCGTGCGCTGCATGTTCATCCTCATGTTGGTGTAGATATGTGCGTATTAAAGCTGTGTGTGTAGGATTTGTAGGAATGTGTTGGGCTGTGCGAGCAGGGAGTTAAAGGTCCTTGATAAAACCAAATGAATTTGGCAGGCCCGACTCTTAAGACAGCGATTTGAGGATCTTTTCCAAACCAGAAGAAAGAGAAAAAAACATAAGCTGACGTTTCTTCTGTCTCCAAGACGCCTATTGATTATGTCTCTGTCTCCCTCAATAAAACTGTCAATGTTCACCAATATCAAGCAACGTGAGGAAATTACTACTCTTCATTCCTGGCAGATTGAAAACAGTCCTGGGACCAAGGAAGGAAACGTATCTATTGGAAATGACGACCTGTATTTACTGGCTGTGAGGGAGAGTTTAAGTTTCAAAGAGTGTGAAGTAATTAGCTGAGCACCCCCCCCCCCCCCCCCCCATTTCAGACCTCCACACACAGTCAGCTCTCACACCATGGGGTCATTTGATAGTTTAATGCCTTTTTTCCATATCGATAGAGATGATGCTAAAATTCCTCCCAGAGGTTTTCATTATCACTTTATATATATAACACAAAAATCTCAAACATCACAGGATCATTTCTGAAAAATAAAAATGATTATATCTCTATTTTTCCTCAACAAAAAAGAATACCATGCTTATATATTTTTTTACACTGAAAGAAATTGAAGAAAATCGATTTATTTCAGTTTCAAGACAACTTTAATGAGGCAAACTTTTTAAAATCAAGTCTCTGTCATTTTAACAAAAGCCACCTCATTCGTGCAGTAACTGCTCTTTGCTCTTGGTAGAGGCAACACTGTTTAGATTCCAGTTTTCAAAAGTGTTTTCATTTATTTAAAGCATGCCGACCGTGTTGTGCATGGGCTTTCCCCTGCTCTCGAACTCAGCGGGCATCTTCGCCAGAATGACATCCGCACAACTGACCAGGCTCATTCAGTCCTCGCTCCTAAATCAGATGTGGGATTGCATTTCATGAGCACCCTCACAAACATATTTAGTCCTTGTGCTTTATGTTTTGTTAGTCCGTGAAAAGCCTCGCTCTGTTGTTGAGTTGATGTGCCTTTTTAAGAGAGAGAGCTCTCTCTCTCTCCCTGCTTCCCTCACTCCCTCTTTCTCGTTTTTCTTCTTTTTTCAAGTGCCAATTTATTTAAACTCCTTTCCCCTTTTCTTCTTTCTCCTTCATTGATTTCCAAACCCCAGTCTTTGTATGCAGCTGGGGCCCAGCTGTGTGTCTGTGACTGTGTATGTGTGTGCATGCGTGTATGTGTGTGTGCGTGTGTGTGTGTGTGTGTTTGTGTGGGTTTTTCTGGCACACTGCTGCCACAGTGAGCATAGCACACTGTACACAAAGGACTCAAGCAGCAAAAAAAAGAGAGGGAAAAAGAGAAAGAGAGAGAATAGGGGGGGAAAACATTGGAATGAGAAAGACTGACGTGCTTGTACTGTACAGAGTGCAGGGGCCGGGCCTTTTGGACCGGGCCTGCGTTAACGGCAGATGTATCGGCGCTTGGGGATGAGGGGTGGAGGAGAGTGAGACAGCAATGAAGAGCTCAGGCACCAAAGTTTATTACCAGGACTCTTCTAGGGGCTCAGCTCCGGCGTCAGAACCAGCGGGTGGGAGGGACAGAGGAGGAAGAAAGAAGAGGAGGATGACAGAGGTGGGGAACTGATGGGGTTGACAGGGCTGAAGACAGCGAAAACAGTTCTTCAGCGTGAGAAGACAAGGGATGGAGGGGGGGGGCGTGAGGGGGAGAGACAGAAGAGACAGGAGGACGGGCGACAGAATGTGGGATAAACTTTTAAGTGTTTCCTTATTTGTTCCCCAACGTTCCCTTAGCTCCAAGTGTCACAGATTTTCTTCCCATCCCAGCTCTGTGTGTTTGATGCCAAATCAACACAGCAGTAATGGGGAATCCCTTGATTGAGTCCCTCTGGTATTTTTCACATGTTTATTCAATTATTGCTCGTTCTGATGTTTCAGATGTAGCCCAAGCAGTCCCATGTCTTACTGTACATTCCTGCTGTGTGGCTGCCACACTGATGATCCACTCCAGGAGGAATTATTCGGAAAGTTTTGCGGTGCCATCGCAGGATGAATAATCGCACAGCAATATTAGCTCCTGCATATGGCCGTTTGGAGTGGAAGGATGTCTTTTGTCGAGATGTTACAGCAAAGTGTCCTTTTCTGCACGTTGCAAAATCGGCGTGGCCTCCTCTGCAGGATTTAAACTTTTGTTCAAACGATCACAGTCTGATCCCTTATTACATGAAGGTCAAATTCAGTGTAGTTATCAGGAACAGTTAAATTGTCTCAGTAGATAAGAAATAGCACAATAGTGTACACATGGCTTCACTAGAAACTTCCTTTTTGAGTGAATGTCTGAGGATCATACTCCTTTCAACTGCAAGATAACATAATGACTGCAGAGCCGGAGAGGTGTGTATGTATGTGTATGTATATCTAGGTGCCTTGGTATGTACTTTTCACACATTTAACACCAACTGTATGCGGCTTCTCGCTCATTTCTATTTTCTTTTTTCACATCAAAGGCATTTTTATCTGATTGAAAAAGGTCTACAGACTGTACAGTATGATGTTGCAAATTCATCCCCTTTTCATTCTCGACATATTCCATTTCCAGCGTTATTAATACGTTCTTTGTCATTGCTTTGGCAAGACTCCCCACCGTTAAGTCTATTTGTGGGTCTTCCTTTTGTGCAGACAGCTTGGGTATTGTGTGTTTGATATGCTGCACATGTTTGACAGAAGAAAGAGGTTAAAACTATCCAGATAGGCAGGCTCTCTCTGCACACAATTTATAGATATGTGCTGTTTTATCACACCTCAAATTAAATTTGGAGACCCTGCTTCAGCTGTCATGTATTACAAGGCCCAGATGGGTGGCAGAGAGAGAGAGAGAGGGAGAGGGAGAGGAGGAAAAGAGAAGAGACAGGGGGAGAGGGGAGAGAAGCCTGGCAGGCAGATCCACTCACTCAGCTGACTGAGAGTGTGCCAGTGTTTGCCAGTACTGAGGAACCAGATATAACAGGGCAGCAAGTTGAAAGAGGAGCAGTGTGTATCGGCGACAGACAGGAGTGGGGTGGCTTTTGTTTGCTTTGATCGTCTCTGAGGCCAGAAAACTTCACACCTGCTGGTTCGAGAAAAGGAGTAGTGTTTAGTAGTTTCAGTTTGACACTTTTTTTTTTTTTACTTGCTTCTCATTCCTTTTCTTTAATTCTTGGTATCTCTCCCTGAGGCCAAGTTTGTTTTCTTATTTTATTTCTCTATTTTTCAGTTTTTGTCTCATGTGCATCCGTCCTTCCACTTAGCACCGCACACAGCGACCCCTGCAGCGCACTGAATTACTGTAGGAGCAGCGTTGACAAGAGAAAAAATCAGTTGACATGTTTAGCTGTTTCTTTAGATAAATGACACATGGTGTATATTAATTAATAGTCGAAGTCTACAGCGAGAAACAGAGTACATGTAGTTTTATAAGACGATATCACTATATATCACGATATATTACGGTTTCTGGAAAGTCAGTTAGACAACTGTGTATGGATAAAACAACCACATTGGGCTATCACTAAGGGTTATTTCTGTTATTGATTAATCTGTCAATTATTTTTTTCAGTAACTGATCAATTGTTTAGGAAATAAAATGACAGCAATTAATGAAAAATACCTCTCGGTGACATCTTCAAACTGCCACTGTTTTGTATAACCAACAGTCTAAAAGCCAAAGTTATTCTATATTTACAATCGTACTAAACAGAAAAAAAAAGAAAGAAAAAAAAGGAAATCCTCACATTTGAGAAGCTGGAACCAGGAATGTTTGGTATGTTTCGCATAACTGCTTGATAAATGATTGAGACAATCGATAGTAGTCAATCACCTCATCATCACACGAACGCGGTCTTGCCATAAATGATGCCACCGTGATAGTGAAGTATGACAAAATCTCAGTCAGATGAATATACATCATCTCACAGTATCTTCATATCGCCTGCTCTGCTGTAAATCTGCCCAGTCCACCGCCATAAATCCTGCCTGTGCTTCTACCAGCCCAGGCCAGCTCCTCCTCTCTCACTCTGTCTCCCTGTACCTGTGATCACCTGGTACCACCTTCATCTGACCTGCACATCCCACTCTCTGGTACACACACACATACACACACACACACACACACACACACACACACACACACACACACACACACACACACACAGATAATGTACATACACATAGTTACCTGGTAGGGAGTAAACACATTCCATTGTGAAGAGAACATGCTGCACTGATCTTTAGGCCCACCTGTAACAGTCAAGGCTTTAAGTCTTAAATTTTACATCTATATGACTCCCTTTCTTTCTTTCTGTCTTTCTTTCTATCTCTCTCTCTCTCTCAATCTCTTGCTGTGTTTCCTTTGCTGGCAGCATTTAATTTTAACACATTTCCACTTTGTTTCTAACAGACACTTTTAGAGGCAGTGAATGCATCACCTCTGCAGATGTGAAATTTTCACTGGCAATGAATCACCTCAAAAATGAACATTTATCCATTCATTTGTTCATTTGTTTGTTTGTTTGTTCGTTCAGTCAGTCAGTCAGTCAGTCAGTCAGTCAGTCAGTCAGTCAGTCAGTCAGTCAGTCAATTACTTGTGTTATAAAAAAGTACCCCCAGTATCAGTCATCACACATCAAAAAGCTCACAATGAAATTGAAGCGTGAGAGGTTTTGGAAAGTCTGCCTCAGGTCTGATCAAGACAAATCAGACTGAGCTGAAAAAATGTTGATGTTTGCGAGCAGCGTGCAATATTAGATCATGCGAATGGATGTTTAGCTCAGGTATGATAAAGAACCATATGCCGGAAGTATTTTGTGCTAGAAAGGAAGCAACGCAAATAATCAGCCTTCTCTCGTCCACTCTGTCATTTATCACTGTGTAACAATCTCGTAGAGTGTCTTATCTTTTTTAAAAGAATTTCACATGATACGTGACAGGTTATCATGTATTTGTTAGTGTTGCAAAATGACAAACCGTTGAAGGTTTTTTAATTAAAAAGGTCAGTCACTAATAAAAGAAAAATGAATAGGCAAGGAGCACATTCTGAAGTTGTACAGAATCAGTTTCTTATTTTCCTTCTCTGCCATGAGGTCAACTGTGGTACCTCAGGGAAGCAGTGTAGTTGTGATTATACGGTGCATGTGTCCAGCATTGCTGGAGGGATGGAAGGGGAAGTAAAGTCATAGGGCAGCCTGGCAGCATATCAGAGGGAGGTAACGTCATCTAAATGATACTAGTAATAGGTAGGTGTGAATGCGTCTGTCCATGCTTCATTTTGGGACGAGGCTCTCAATGTCAAACACAGATCTGAGTTTGTTTGTTTTTTTGCTCTTTTTCTCTGACTTGTCGCTTTTCTTTCTTCTCTCACTTTTGTTGTCTCTTTCTCTCTCTCTCTGTTTCACCACTCTGTTTCACTCTCTTCTTTCTTTGTCATCCCTTTGATACCTCTTTATCTCGTCTTCCCCGTCTCTACTCCTCTACCTCCTCCTCACTCTTTCACTCTTCTTTTCCATTTTTATCCTCTGCGCCGTCTCAGGCCTTCTTCCCCTCTCCTTCCATCTATCCATCCTCTGCTCTACCCAGCCTGGGCTCCACGAGCGGCCTGTAGGGTCGCCATCGAGTCCCCCCACCACCCCCCAACCCCACACCCCTACTGCCTCCCCCCTGTGCGCCTCCCCTGTCCCACTGACACCACACGCTGCTCCCATCCCCCGAAAACCACTTCAAACAGCCAGCGCCATCAAAGCCCACAGTCAGTCAGCCAGGCAGTCAGCCAGCCAGCCAGCAAGGCAGCCAGTCATCCAGCCAGCCTTCTGCTTCGACTTAAAATTACTGTCGTCCCAGTCGCAAGGCTGCTTTCCTCTTCTGATACACATCAAAGATCCTCTTAAACTCCCCAAGTTTGCTTTTTAAACCTTTCTTCTTGTTGAGTCTTTTTTATATACATTATTTCGCTGGTTGAGGTTTTACTCTCCCTCCCATTCTCTCTCTCTCTCTCCCTCCCACTCTCTCTGTCTCTCTGTCTCTCTCTCTCTCTCTCTCTCTCTCTCTCTCTCTTTCTTTTCTCTCTCGCTTCTTGCCATCACTTTTTTCTCCAACATAGGCCAGGTCAGTAATGACATGCACACACTCTCTTGTGCGGTTCTGCTGCCTTTGCATTTCTCTCCATGACTTTAATTAGTTTCTTTTTCAAGGCGTTGGTTCAGGCTTCACATGCACAGAACACACACACACACACGAGCGCGCACAGGCACATCAAGCTGTAACTAATGAACATACGGATGTGTGTAAATTAATATGATATGTGACTCATACATCTTCCTAATCAGAACTGCATAACCACAAAAAGACTTGTTTAACAGTGCGTGTGTTCCTGTTTTTTTTCTGCCTGTATTTCTTTATGCGTGTGTGTGTGTGTGTGTGTGTGTGTGTGTGTGTGTGTGTGCTTAACGGGCAGAAAAAGGGATGAAAGAAAGGAGAGTTACTTAGAGACAGAGACAGAGAGAGAGAGAGTAGACGTGTGTGCTGGCGTGTGGAGAACAACTGAGAGAAAGACAAAGCAAATAAAAGCACAGTGACACATTAGAAAGGCATCTTTTCAATGTTTCAAAGCCTTCAAGGTCACATGTGGTCACTTGAAATGTTTCGCTCTATTATCGGCTCTCATTTGGAGGATGTAATGTCCACATGCGCCAGAGGATGGCGCCCCGTCTGTATGTTAACCGGGCAGGATCCAACTTCTAGGCCTCATCTCCAGTACTCTGTCTGTAAGAACAACATTTATCATTGTAAAGTAAATAATTTCATCACAATGATGCAGCTGCCTCTCATAGTTTCTAATTTTACTGAATGATTTCTGATCCCAGCAGCAGAGGAAAAAACGTTTCTTGTTGTCTCTTCATGTTCTTTGCTGACAGTCGGGACATTACAATTTATTGGTCTTAATTTTTTATTTTAATTGTTGAAAGTGTAGTGAAATAAGGAGGCTTTTTTTTTTATTAATATTGTGCTGTAAGAAGTTGGACTGGTGTTTCTATAACTGCATGTGTAGTGAGTACCTTCACATGTGTGCTCTGATCTTGTATATCTTAATGTGGGTTCCCCAGAGTTCTTGTATCTTGCATTTTAAATCTTCTTTGAGCGGTTAGATTAAGACATTTTGGGGTTTTTAATGCAGTAAATCGTCCTTTTTCGAGAACACCACATCACGCAAAACACCTCTCACAGATCATATACACAGATGTTTGAAGTAGACAAAGTCAGTGGGATACCAGGCATATTTGTTTCACCCTCAAAACAAATGTCCCGTAGTGAGTAACTGAAAGTCGCAGCTCGAGTTGAACTAACCAAATCCCACATTGTATAGCTGTTAAACTCAAAGAGAAGTTTTATTTAGCATGCACCCCTATTAAAAAACTTCAGAACCTTTGTGCTCCGTCAGAGAATGTTTTAATATTCAAAAGGAGCCACTATTGTGTGGTTTCTTGCGCCAACGTACAAAATAAAGAGCCACATCAGAAAGCTGGAACAGTCCCTGAGCATTTTCATGTGTAAAGAAAAAAGAGGGAAAACAAATTTGGAGGGGGGAGACAGGGGTATTTATAGAGTGGTGTGAGAGTCTTTGCAATGACAGGAGCCTAATGAAGTGGAGTTTGGGTTTTGATTCACAGTGTGGTGAGTGCGTGGGTCCCTCTGTGACCGTTACTGCATTCCAGCACCGATTCCTCGCTACACGGAAACCAGCGCAGGGCCACAGGAGGAGGCAGAGGGCCAAACTCCAAATAACGTGTTCCTCGAACCGAGCTAACCTTTTCTCAGCAACATCAGCCCTGCTTCCAGTGCAGCATGATACACATCATGGGCATGGTGGAGAGGCTTTACTCATATGTGCACGTGCACACACACACACGCACACACACACAAAACGCTCATGCACAGAATACATACAGTAGTTAAATCCGTTTGTCATTGCTGGTGAGTCATTGACATGGTAAGTGACTCAATTGTTACAATTCAGCATGACGTCGTAGGGAAGTCCAGAATGATGTTAGCAGTGTTTCCTATGTTAACTTGTGTGATAGGTCAGTGGAAATTATATTCTGCGTGAGAGTTTGTTACAGATCTCTAATGAGGAAACGAGAGCGAGACAACGAATCAAATCAGAGGCTGTAAGTAATCGTGACTGTAGTTAACGGTGTAAATGTTCAGGATGTTAAACAGCTGAAATTCATAAACTGTCAAAACAGTCTTATACTTTGCTAAAATTTTAAGAATCAAACTAAAATATCTTAATTTTAAGATTTTATTTTAAATATAAACTTGCTTTATATCATTGTACTGTTCTGACAGCAGAACAGATAAATGAATCCATTCAAAATGTTCTCTCTTGCTGTGTGACCGTTGCAAGCTCTCCACAAAGTTCAAAAACGTGGTGCTAATGCAGAAGCGACACATATCAGCTTTGAAGGTAAAGGCCAGTGTGAAATAAGTTTTTTTTTTTTTTTTGAGAAATGTCACTGTGGTGGTCTGTAGGACAGGTAAACATGGTGGCAAACATGTAGGCAGCAGCATACAGGAAACCTCCAAAGGAAGAACAGGCAACCACAAAGGCTCATTGCACACCTCTTAACTCACACCTTGCCTCATTTCTGCAAAGAGAAAAACTGATTGCTGCGTATTTTTTTGCACACAAAATCATCATTGTGTTTGGTAAACAGCTAACGGTCACAGACGGGAGTATCAGAGCAGTGAGTCTTTTTTTTTTCTTTCTTTTTAGTCGTTTTTTTGTGCACATTTTTCTGTCTCTACCACACAGCAGAGAGGTGAGAGGTAAAGGGAA
Source organism: Seriola lalandi dorsalis (assembly GCF_002814215.2). Taxonomy (NCBI): domain Eukaryota; kingdom Metazoa; phylum Chordata; class Actinopteri; order Carangiformes; family Carangidae; genus Seriola; species Seriola lalandi. Next base: position 359,856 of record NW_019525041.1, read on the forward strand.
AAAATGAGGGAGCACAGAAAATCTAAACCTTGTCAAATATATTCAAAGCGAGTGATTGAAGTTGATTCAAGTTGATTCAAGTTGTCGAAAACAAACAAAGACAAACTCATAGAAAATGAGACTGAGGTGCTTTACCCCTCTGTGGTTTGTTTCGGATGATCTGCGTGCCTCCTATAGCTACAATGCTTCTGACACTATGGCCTATATATAGAAAGAGGCATCGTTATCCATAGTAAAATATAACAGTTATTATGTTACACTAAATGATAAGCTAACGCTATCATTGTCTGTTGAAACTCTACCTGTGCGAAATGTAAAGCTATCAATTTTGAAGTTCCTGCGGGGCCAGCTGTGCAAGTCAACATCATTACAGGCTACAAAAATATATCATGGATTTCTAGAGTTGAGTTCACCACAATCTAAGAATACATACTGTAGCTAGGGTGGGAATCTATGAGGGGGGGGTGGGGTGAAAGTATACCCTGCAAGTGTGCTTCTCCTTCACACCACGTCTCTCGTCGCGTACCTCCAAGTGAGTCACAGCTCTGCCGCTGCTTCACCAGCACGTAAATGCACCTTTGTGGTGTGATCACTGGTCTAGGCCACAAGTTATTTGGGACTCTTTTCCTGTCTCTCACTGCTCCTATTTCTATTTTTCTATTTCTCTCTGAGACATAGAAACACACACAGTCATTGGTAGCGCAGAGAATGATGTTTAGCATGTTTAAAACCGGTATCCTCACAAAAATATACTAATCAGAAACACGTTCAATCTCTATATATAATAATATACATATATATATATATATATATATATATATATATATATATATATATATATATATATATATAAATAGTGTAATGCATGCGGTTAGAATTCCCAAATGTCACAAATGAAACGATTAAAAAAAGGTTGCTCTATTATCTTCTTTACTTATTATACTCTTATACAGTATTTATAGAACACCAAAGCTAAGCAAAAATGTGCAGTATGCATGGGTAAAGTGCAAATATGAGTAGGAGGAGATTAGACCTATCAGATGTAAAAATGAAAAACAACGTTGTCTAGGATAGAAGGTAAAAGATAAAGACAATAGCAGACAAGTCATTATCCTCTCAGTTTCATCACAAGGAAGATTAGCTTGCCCAGCAGCATACGTATGGTACAGTAAGTTACAGCTTCGTTAACTATTTGCTCTGCATTCTTTAAGCCTGTGTGCTGTTGGTTTAATCTGTTGGTCCGTTGAAGTCAGATGAGAGCAGGTTTCCACTAAGCAGATGCGGTTCACTGTTTGGTGCAGTGATGTGACATGTAGATAGAGAATAACAGATCAGTAATACTGATATCAATCGATTTTCAGATGCTGGGGCCCTTTCAAAAGCAGCCATGGCAGCTGTACACAACACCAGAGTGTGTTACAGTCGGTGTCTTGGGGGCTGTGCTTTGATTCGCCCGGGCTCCTCTGAAATCGCACAGAGCGCTCTCATATGTGAATAATGAAACTAACACCAGCGCGCAGTAACATTAAAAGTGCAACTGGTTGACAAATCAACTTTGTGAGTGGTATCAGTGAATGGCTCAGTGGCTTTGAAGCTAATAAAATGCCAAAAGGGATTCTGTTTTTGTGTCACAAGGGCCCTAATTGAACAGAGCCATTAAAAGCCACACTGAACAAAGGCAAAAAAGAGTTTCAATATGGTGTTTGTTGTTCATTTAAAGATCACTGCTTAGTGTGCAGAATTGCGTCGCTGTTGTGTGCACTCCTGTTTTTGCAGAGCTTTAATCAATATGAGGAAATTAGCTTGGTGTTTATTTCTTGAGCTGATTGTTCTGTGCGCCTCCGTGTCTTTCAAAGTGCAGATGTTGTTGCCCCTCGGCTTCGCATTCTGTGGTGGCGGTGGTGGTTTAAATACTCTGACAGGGTGGTGTCTCCTAATGAGCGGGACATCTAAAGGCACAGAGCCGTGACTTTGCTGCTGTGACACCGCATGGGCTTTAACTTCTCTATCTCTGACTGAGGCTCAGATCATCTTGGATCTTTGTGCGTGCGCACACACACACACACACATGCACAGTGTTATTGTGATGTATTTCTTTGCTGTGTCTGCAGCATCAGGTTGGTTCCAGCTCCCTGTTTTTATCCCACAATACAAGTTGTGTTGTGTTTGTTTTTTCTGTATTTGTCTATACCCTCCTTTGTGTGTATGTGCGTTTGAGTGTGTGTGTCTATGTTGAGGGAATTTCCCTCTGTAGCGTGTTTTTCACAGCTTGACATCAGTTGGAGGATTTGTGTCAGGGACAGTTTGACACCGTTGCTTTCTTTCTTTTTCTTTTTTTCTTCTCTAATCCCTCGCTCCTCTGCCTTTCTCTTATCTAACTCTTTCTCCACCCCTTTCCCCTTCTTTTTTTCTTTCCTTCCTCTCTTGCGCCTGGTGTAGTTTGTGCTCTCTGTGCTGCATTCTCCATCCACTGGTGTCTCTGCACCTCTGTCTCACTCTTGTCACCCCCTTTCTCTGACATACACACCACAGCACACTGTGTGTGTTTAGACACACTGCAAGAATGCAGAATCACATAGTGCAGCACACATCACATTTTAGCATCTCTTCCTCCACACTAATATGACCTTTACAATCCCCATTACAGCGTCACAGTTTCAGTCTGATTTATTCTCACCAGCAGCCATTTGCAGACTTTTTTTTTTTTTTTTTGGCTTGCTGCCATCGAGCTAAGAAGCAACTGTATTTGTATCAATTGAACTAAAACTTGACTGTGTGACTTTCATATCAGTGTAGTTGTGGTTATTTTCACCATCATTAGACAAGAATGTTTGCACTTCCTCTTCTCTGGCCACAAAAATGCAATAAAAGTGCAGCAAAACATCACATTACCACCATTCCTATTGGTTAACATGTAATTTAGAGCATTTAATCTTCAATTAGCTGTCAACATTCATGATATAATCTGTGAAACATTTGGATAAATTGAAATTAAAAGTTGCATTCCAAAGCGAGGCAACCGCTAAGAGGAGAGTTTTCAGGATAGAGTGCATTACACACACTTTGGAATATTATTGCAGTAACACCCCTGTGACCTTACAAAATGTGTTGTACAAAACTGTTGACAGTGTGTTCATTACATATTTAGTGAAAGTTCAGGTAGATACACACGGGTGGATAAAGCCCAACTAGCACGTGGTCAACAGTGTTAGGGCAGGTTAAACCAGACCAAACCAAACCAGAGCAGGCCAAGGTGCCAAGTAGAGGAAAGAACCGTCACGCAGACAGAGAGAGAGAGAGAGAGAGAGAGAGAGAGAGAGAAAGAGAGAGAGAAAGAGAGAGAGTGAGATGCTGTTAAGATGAAGGAGGTCAGGTGGGAGGTGTCAGCTTTTGGTTGCGGTCCTGCCCTGACTCATTGTACGAATGTCAGGCAGCAGGTATGAATAGCTGAGCTGCCATAGTGAGAATTGTTTAACATGACATGTTTGATTTGTGTGATATTTTTAAAGAGAGGTCATCATTGTCGTGCGCTCTGGAGATGAATATGGATCTGCCGTGTCTCTGAACTGCTCTCATAGGTACTGTAAAATGACAATACACACGTCTTCCTGTGCTCGGTTTTTGTTTAGCATGTGGGCGTCCATGACCCTCATGTGGTAATTTCTTGAGTCAAAATAGCAAGTGTTTTAGTTCCTTTTGACACCTGTGAAACCATCAAAGTTTTAACAGGGTGGAAGAAGCATTGTTTCTTTTATTAACTAAACCTGACTATTTATCTAAGCTAAATCATTTTTAAATGATACTTAAAGTGAATTTTTGATGCCTAGGGGAGTTCTGTTACAAAAACATGATGAATCAGTAAGTTTTTAATTATGCCTGAGTGTGTTCAGTTGGCTGGATCGACAGTTTAACCACCTACATTTTGTAATTCATGAAATACTCCAGATGTTACTGTAATGTTGTATGTGCACCACATGCCTGTGTCATAATACACTTGCACATGCATTATGTCATATGAAGAGCAACATGGATCTTATTTCTTCTGGGTAGCTAAATCACTTTTGATTGATATAAAAGCCTCACATGTGATCTGATATAAAACTTTAAAAAGTGACGTTTTAAAAAAAAAAAAACTGTTAAAAAAAATAGTGGCCTAAAAAAAGCAAAACACATTTAAATTCTAGAGCTAAAATCAGATCTTTAAAATATATATTTGATTTTATTTCCTATATATTATATTATATCATTTCAATGTCATTGTAATGGTATGCATATGATGTGTGTATAATGGTTTATATTTTTACATATCAAAGAAAATGCAACCCAGCCTCATCATAGACATCTTCACGCACTCTAAAGTCTTTGTACACAGATAACGAGAGTTGCTAGAAATAAGACCATTTATTTTTAGTTTGGGTGTTGTTTTTCTCACAGCTGCCAAAATGTCTCAAACTAATATGTGCGTGATTATTTGGCTGTGAGAAATAAAAATCTATTAAATAGCACTGATAATATGATATAACAGTTATTTAGCTTTTATGTAACGCTCATAAAGTGTAAAAATCAACAGCAGTGTAATAAATACATTGTGCGGTAAATTGGGCCTGGCCTTGTTTGTTGCTGTTTAAAACCAAAAGAAACAAACAAGGTAATTTCTAGGTAATTATTGCGTGCTTACCATTTAGCCACATAATTACTAAGTCAATACCAGATCACATATGTGCATCGTAAAATAAACTGCAGCTTAGCGTGTTGCTGTACAGTGGATGCCCTCTGGCATATAAACAGTGACAAATTAGACTGGACGAGAACGGAAACTGTCTCTGTGCTGTTGTGAGCCAGTGCTAAAGAAAGGTTGAGAAGATTTTATTTTCCTTTATCTCAAATGACTTTTTTTTTTTTGTTGTGGTTTCTATTTTAATGTGGTTATATAAAAATTATTTCTTTCTGTGTCACAAACATGTGTGCTTATGAATTTATTCAAGCGTGATCTGTCTCTGATTGTATTCCGGAGAACTGACTCAATGATGTAAATAATGAAATAACTAGTGTTGGTCATCGTTGTTTTAGGCTTCAGATCACAAGCACCCAGAATACAAAAGATGAGAAAACTGTGTGTTTTCTCAGAGTGAAATTCTGCATTTCAGACTATAGTGCCCTGAGCTGGAAAACGTAGACATCTCTCTGGCAGGCAGTCTTTCACTCATTCAGTTCAGTCACTGTCAGCGAGGGAGAGCGACAGGCAGATTAAAATAGTGCTGCAGTGTTTGATCTGAACGCAATGTTGTTGTCAAACCATCAGAAAGAGTCCCCAGAAGACCGAGTGATCGACAATGTCAAGCATGATGCAGCACAGTTCGGTTAGCACTCTCTGGATATGACTCACGTTCTTCCCACGCACACTACAGTGCATGCACAATAGCAGTGTACTGTTCTCCACTGTGCTGTGCTGTGTGTTCTCTGGTGTTCAGTGTCTTACAACAAATCACGCATGCCTAAAACTCTTGCACATTGCATGAATGCATCACTCTTGAGCTCATTTGTACCTTGACACATAATCTCTACTTGCAGGCAATCCCAAACCTCCTGCGCTGTTCAAAGGTTTAGCTGTCCTGCTCCAACAAAAAAAAAAAAAAGACCTATTTGAAGGATGCAATCGCTATCCAAATAAATAAATCACCGGGCCTGATAATGAAAGCCATCCCTGCGCGGTGCGGCTTTAATGACAGCACATATAGACTCAATGTCACTCACTGTCATGGGAGAGAAAATTAGAGCCAATTTGATGCTAATCTGGACCAGATTTTTCCCTTTTCAGGCCCAGCGGTATATCCTATCATCCCAGAGAGCTCCCCGCAGGGCCGCTAGCTCAACCTCAACTACATAATATAACTTCATAACTGCCTCCTGTAATGGGACACATTTGATGACCAATTTCACCCCCCATAAGAGCAAGTCATTCCTCCCCATGCTGGTAGAGCAGCACCACATGCATTGGGTGATTGGCCTCGGGTGAATCAGACTTTTTGCATGAGTGCAGTCTGTACAGGGGTGTAGTGAAGCTGGGGCAGGACATACAACCTGCTGATACAAACAGATACAACATGTAGGTGTTACAAGCTTCATGTACTCATCAGAAGAATATGTGTAAATTTTACACGCCGACTGACACAGTGTTTGTGATTGCGGGCCACCCCCCTCTGCAACACCGGGCCCCTTTTTGTTTCTCTCAGTAGCAGAGTGAGTGTATGTGTTATCCATGTGTGTGTGTGTTTGAGTCTGATAAATGTAGAGATGGCAAGGTAGATTAGTGAAAATGTCACCCCCAGTGTACAGTCACAGGCCTTTGTCACTTGCGAGATGTGGGTCGTAGCTGGATGTGAAGGGGCGTTGAAAGAAAAAATACTCAATCACTGGGTCCACTAGCCAGGGAGGGTGGTGGTAGTTGGAGCGACTCAAGCAAGAATGAAAATCTTTCAGAGTGACTGAGTGTTGTTTTGACAGTTTAATGAGTAAACTTTGTTTGTGTTTTGTGAAATGTAATGATCTGTGAAACTTTATTTTCACTCTGATCTGATGAAAAAAGGCACGACAGAAGGGGGGAAAATTCATTTAAACTAAATAAGAAGCATGACAATGTTGCACTGCGACCTTCATCGCGTACTGATTAGAAATCTTATTTTCACAACAACACGAAGAGAAGAATCAGTGCTCTGTATGTTGGCACGGTCCTCGCTCTCCCCTCGACAACGGTTTGGCTTTCCCCTGATGATATATTTCAAAGGCACTGGCAAGGAATCTATTTGTGTTCTTAAATGGTCATTACTTGGTTGTGATGAGATATTGCCAATCAGTGAGAGGAAAACAGAGAGTCCTCAAAAAAAGCCTTGGAAATGAGAGCCTACAGCTGAAATCCCAGGCATGTGTTTGTGATTGTCATTTATTGTCTTTGCCATGGGAAAAAGTAACGCGCCTCTCCAGTTTTGCTGCAGTCTGGGCACCGAGGGTACACTTTTAAATTACAATATGCTATCTATCTCTTCTTCTCACACCCCTGCCACATTGTCATGCGTTGTAGAAGTCACACAGGCTACCATACATGTGTAAAAAAATATATAAGTTAGACACAAAAAGTACTTTTCCAATGTTGCACAAATTATGTTAAACTAACAAAAAGTAAATATTGTAAATTATACTGATTAATTCATAGATTTAAAAAAAGCTGTATTTTATTTGATTGACATTTGATCACAACAGATACATTTCCAGTTTGCTTTCTTAATCATGACTGTAATTAAATACAAGTATATTTTGTATTCAATGTATCTATTGTCATTTTTACATTTTTTTCTCCCAATCAGTTTCAAAATGAAAGCCATGCTTCACTCTCAGTACTGTCAGACTAAAACCTTCACTTTGAAATTGAATTGAAATTACCATTAATACTTCGTATTTATCTCTGAAGTTTTATATTGTGGGTGAGGGCTCAGTAAAATATTTGAAATACAATAATTTCTAGTCGGGACCTTCCTTTTCGAATTCTTCTTTGCAGAATTGTGTTGCATGCTGGACATGTCTGCTCGCATTGATCATTATCCACACATCAAACCACATAAAGCCATATGAAAACTCTCATGATAAGAAACACGCTGAACAAGTTAACATCAAGACAATTTCATTCCTCTTACTTACTGAAATACAAAAAAAATAGCTCTGAATTTACAAAACATTTTTGAATTTGTGCTTGTGTTTTTCCCCCGTTTGGTTTCAGTTCCTGACATATTTTCTTAAATCATGTAGCATTGTCTCTGGTTTCCATTGGTTATAATCTACAGCTCCAATAACTTAATATCATCTGAAATGATAAGAAACATATGTCCATTGCATTATGAATCATGTCTGAAAAAGTAAATATATATTTGGACACCACAACAAACTATTTGGCATCTCATACAACATAAAGTAGATTAAAGACACGTGTTCATGATATTTGATTTTTTTTTTTAACATACCTGAAAATACAACATAGTACTGCAAAATCAGATGTCCCTAATAAGCAAGCTGAACATTTAGTGCAGCACATTTCAACATGAACATTAAATCTACCTGAGCCTGTGTCTCAGCTCCCCCTTAAACTTTTCTTTTTTTACTTTCCGCTTCACAGTGGATGCTGAGCAAGTGACTTCACTGGGATCTGAGGGGGAGGATGAGGTGGGCCTGTGGAGCCTGGAGCCCCAGGACTTCCAGGAGAGCCTGGACAAGACAAGCCTGACGCCCAGCGAGGGGACGGAGGAGCCCGGCAGTCCAGCTCGTTCCACGCGGCCGCACAGCCTCAGCCCCGGCAGCAGGAACTACTGGGTGCAGGTGGAGCCGGAGGCCGAGGCTGCTGAGGACACCATCACTGCATCCACCACTGACAGGGAAGACCAGGAACCACTAAGGATGTACTGTAAGTTATAAGCTAAACTCAAACTGTAAACTTGTAAAGCCCTTCTTTTTTTATTTTTTAAAAACAACCCTGTATTTGTTTCTGAAGAAGTTCGGCCTTGCCAAAAAAGTAACAGAGCAATGTGCGTGTAAAATGTATACTGTATGAGACTGCTGTGTAGGCCACTACAGTATGTGTAAACAAGTTTACAGTGTTTTTCTGACGCAAGACACCTCCAGTCTCATGCTTCTCAAAGCCCTCTAGATACACCTTCATATCAGCTCCTTGTGAAACCATGCCTTCCCTGAGAGGCTGTTCCTTTTTTTCACAGCTCTCTTTGAAAAGGCAGCCTTCTGAAAGCATGACAAAAGAACTCATCCCACACAATGTCACAATATTTCCATGCATCAAAGAGGTGACGTTACGGTACTGAAATCAGCACTGTGCGACGTGAGGCTTTCCCTTTTATTTAAGAGAGATCAAAGGCTCACGCGGCTTGCCTACTAACAATCACTTAGCTCCCTCGCCTCGTGTGATTCGGCCTTGCCTGATGAAGGCAAAGCTGAGTTTTTACAACACTCAACCACACAGGCTCTTCCCTTCACCACATTAAAAAACAGCTCAAAATATGCCAACATCTGCAAACATTTGAAAAATCTTCCTCAAAGTCGCTGTACGCAGAGCTGGCTGGCTTGAGATAGGAGACACCCTCTCTACTTCACGTACATCTGTGGCTTTTTCCTCTCTGCCTGCCTGTCACCGCACTCAAGGGCACAAATGAGAAAGAATTCTTAAAATCTCGTCTCGTTCTGGCCAACTAGCTCCCAGCATTTATTGTTTTATCTGTCAGTCTTTTTTAAGTAAACAATTTAGTCCCATTAGATTCAGTTGCACAGAGTCACTTTTACAATTTATCCCAGCTTGCGCACTTTACACTCATGGACATATGAACAAAGCATGTACATGCACAAAGACAGGGAGCTAACACTTTCTTTAGAATTTAATTTAGCACATAGTAAAAGTAGAAAATGTAAAGGATCAACCACACTGATGTACCCACTGACAAGAATGCTGATCATCTTGTGAAATGTTGAAGTGAAAAGGCTTTTAGAGATGTCTCAAAGTAATGATTCATTTGTGAATCTGCATCTGAACTGGATATTGCTTAAAAGCAAAACTAGCACAATATTTTCTTTTGTGTAATGTGGCTTTCTGTAAATATGGGGAACCTGCCTTGACACTTTCCTTATAGTTCTTGTTGTCTGTGTTGTGTTTACTGTCATTGAGTGGCTTTTCTTCTGTTTTCTTGGCCCGGATTTTTAATGAAACTTTAATGACACACGCTAATATTTTCCTGCAAATGTCTGTAATCAGGCGTGTCTGCATGTATCAAGAGTTGTGTATAACAGTTTACAAAAAGCCAGTTTAGTTTATCATAAGAACTAACAGCTGGTTTTAATATATAGATATTTATAAATATTTCAATTTTTTTTTCACTTTTTCTCTGGTCCCCAGGTAAGAACTCAGACTCCCAGAATGCCTTGGAGGACCTGGCTAACTATGCATTTCTGGCCCAGCTAAAGAAGACCTCTACCTCCACCAGTTTCTCGGACCACCTGAGCCACAATGGCACAGCGGCTGTGTACCACCAGGGCAGCAGGCACGATGACCTGCCGCCTGCTATCTGGTCACCAGGAGCTCAGCACCACTCACCCGAGGGAGCAGGTACGCTAACGAGGCAACATCTGCAATCATATTAAATAGAAAATGAACTCATCTGAAATGGCTGCTCTTGAGCCAGGCAGCGTGCGGTTACTTCTAATGAACCGTGCAGCTGCAGACTGACAGTTAATAGTGGTAAGAACATATCAGATTGTACATGCTAATGTCATTCTGAGAAAATGAAAAGGAAAACAAATTGACTTATCAGCCACTAATGGCTTTGCCTGACAAGGGCCAATGCATTTCCACATTTAGGCTTACATAAAAAGTTTGTGTCATAGTTTAGTTGTTTATTCTATCACCATGGAAACATATAAAATAACTTCACTTGATCAAATAAAAATATGGGTTTCAAACAATACTGGGTGCACAATGATAAAACAATTAAAAATAGCATTGTCGTGTTCCAATATTCTCCAGTATTTTTAAGTAGGTAACATACTTAAGACTTTCTTGCTTCTACTGAACAAAGATCATCTGAGTTGAATTTCTCTCAGTTAGGAGGATATAATAGTACAGGTTTTTCATTCTGTAGGCCACTGACACACAAGTAGGTGTTGTTCAGCTGGGGTAAGACTCCATCTTCCTAGTTCAACATGCAAATGGATGGATGAATGGATACAGTATATTTAATGAATGCAAGAACATCTCCATGCTCTGTTTAAAATGTCACCTCTCCCTCCGGACTCTAGATGCAGGGAGGACCCAGCAGGTTTGCCCGTTCTGCCACAGGATGTTTCAGCGAGGAGCGTCTTTGAGGGATCACATCAAGTACTGTCAGGAGAGGGAGGGGGGACATATGGTCTGTCCACTCTGTGGATACACTGCCCCCCATAGGGCACAGATGGAGCAGCACCTGGCACTTCACAATCAAATGCAGGACAAGGTGAGACACAGAGAGAGAGAGAGAGAGAGAGAGAGAGAGAGAGAGAGAGAGAGAGAGAGAGAGAGAGAGAGGAGGATAAACTTTCACAACCACCATCAGGGCAATATGGTTGTATATTGTTCTCATTTAGTGTTACATGTTTACATTTTGTAACTTGTAAATGTCAGAAATAAATAACCTTGTAGAAATGGCAGTCATATACTTCACACTTAAATGTGCTCCAGTATGAAACTAATAACAATGTCCCGTCTTCCCAGAATCCCATCACGCTGGATCAAAGCATGGAGACCAGGAAGTTTAAATGTCTGCAGTGTGGGAAAGCATTCAAGTACAAACACCACCTCAAAGAGCATCTCCGCATCCACAGCGGTGAGACAAAATAACATCAAAAACTTGTACTCACCCATTAATTTGCTATTGTTTCCACTGTATCACTAACCCTTACTTACCCTGTCAGTTATATATGGTATGAAATTATAACCAATTTGATGTGTGTTGACAGAAAATGAGTTAAAATAGTTTATGACAGAACAAGAGCATTATGAAAAATTCAAAATGATCACACCCTTGCACTAAGTATTTTCAATCCGCCCCTTTTGACTAATGCCTCCTTTCTGTGTTTTATCCCTCAGGTGAGAAACCTTACGAATGCTCCAACTGCAAGAAACGTTTTTCTCATTCTGGCTCCTACAGCTCCCACTTAAGCAGCAAGAAGTGTCACAGTGGTGGTGGAAATGGAGGGGGAAATACAGGAGGAGCCAGTGGGGCATTTAATGGACATAGCCAAAGCCCCTACCACCACTCATTTCTACCGTCTCCCTCCGCAGGCGGGGGGAGAAACAGTAATGACAAGGGCTCTCCGTTGGCTTCACAGAACCAAGATAACTCCAGGTCTCTGGGCCGAGTACCAGAGGATCCTCACCAGCTTTTACTGCAGGAACCCAACCAGAGCCCTGCCGCCTTCCCCCGAGCTCTGGATCTGGCTCGATTTTGGGACACCTCATCAGAGCTGTCTCTAAGGGCCAGTATCCTAAAAGGGACCACCCTGCTGCCCTTTACTTACTCTGGGACCAAGTTTGAGCAGATGCTGCAAGAGATGCTTCACAGGGAGGTGAAGACAGATGAGGAGATAGAAAGAGGAGGGGGCGCTGCAGCAGAGGAAAGGAGGGTGATTCACAACGGAGGAGGGCCTGAGAGGAAGATGTCGCCTGACAGAAGGAGAGAGTCTGTGAGGTCAGGTGAAGGGGAGAGAGGTGTGCTTGGGGTGACGTGTCGCTGGTGCTCCCAGCTTTTCCCTAATGTGGCAGTGCTCCTGCAGCACGAGCGCTACCTCTGTAAAATGAACCGCGAGGCAGTGGAGGTGCCTGAGGGTCTTCGCAGCAAAGACCACCCTTCGCCACCTTCATTCTTCCCCATATCTGCCCTCCAACCGGAGAACAGCAAACTATGTAAAGTAACCAATGGCCTCTCTGGAAACAAGTCACCACTGCAGAAGCCCAGCTGGCACTCTGTCCCGCAGCAGCTTTTGGTCGCGATGCACTCTCCCACACAGACTCGCCACGACGCCCTGTCCTCACGTGCCTATTGGTCGGTCCAGGAAAAAGGAAGCCCGAGCCAACCAGTCAACCATTCCCCAGAGCTGTCATCACCCAGAGCCAGAAGAAGAGTTCCCTCCTCAGGATTCGGTTCTCCCATTTGCCTCGACCTCACCACCTGTCCTCCTGAAATCTCCTCACCTCAGAACCAGACCGGCAGCCCCTGGTCCGCGCAGAACGAACCTCTGGACCTCTCCCTGCCCAAGCAGCACTCAGAGCAAGAGGGGAGGAACAAAGCCGTCAACGGCAGCTCAGCCAGAGGTGAGAGGAGAGAGCTTGGGACCCAGCATCTTAAGAGACTTCGGTCCAGCTTAAGTCCAACTTCACATCTAGCCCTTCACCACCACCCGGTCTACGGCGGGGCCGCAGCTCCTGTGTTTCCAGGCTCATTGTACAATGGTTTTCCTATCTTCAGCCAGTCTGGTTTAGGGCTTTCAGGACACGATGGCATCACAACAATTCCATTCGGCCAGCCAGCGAATAGCCCTGGGTTTCTCTCTCCCATGGCTTACATGATGGAGCCAGACACAGAGGCCACACTGAAAAAGATCCACCAGGAGAGACATGCTCTCATGGTGAGTAAGGCTTCTCTTTAAGGTTTAAACAAAGTACATAAGAAATTCATAAATTATCCCATATAACATATTGAGGAATTAAAAATGTGTAGAATTAAAGTAATAACCCATGGAAACTTGTACATACTGTACAGTCATAATCTACATGTTTTCTTCACAGGGTGAGGTGTTAGGCCGTGGCGCCCTGGACTACCTCTCTCTGATGGATGAAGGTCTGGAGGGAGAAGGCGGGCCAGGGAGGAAGAGACTGAAGAAGACGGACGAGGGGCTGTATGCTTGTGACATCTGTGAAAAAACCTTCCAGAAGAGCAGCTCTCTGCTCCGACACAAATATGAGCACACAGGTCTGCAGCTTATGCACTGTCTGCAAAAAAAACCCCCCCAAAAAACAAAACACTTTAACTATGTGCCATTTCCTGTAGCTTATACATTACTATTACATTTGTAAAAAAAAAAATGCTTAAAGGAATAATTTGACATTTGGGATAAACCCCTTGTTTGATGTCTTTCTGAGAGTTAACTGATAAGATCAGTACAACTGTTTGATGTAAGGGGTTAATCGGTGAAATTGAGAGTTACTGGTAAGCAGACTCTGTTACCTTTGGACAGAAACAGGCTAGCGATTTCCCATTGTTTCCCTTCTTTGAGCTAAGCTACGCTAAGCTAACCATCTGCTGGCAATTGATTCATATTAACCTCACAGAGCATGTTTCTCAAAATGTCAAGCTATTGCTTTATAAATGTTTATGATTAAACAATACAGACCTTTAAACAGTTTTCAGTACATTAAAAGTCTCAAATGTCTTTTCTATTTAAAAAAAATTGTTCATGGTTTTTTAAAATAGGATATTAGAAGTAATTTCTCTGTATTCATCACAGGCAAACGTCCTCATGAGTGCAAGATTTGCAACAAGGCCTTCAAGCACAAGCACCATCTGATTGAGCACAGCCGGCTGCACTCTGGAGAGAAACCCTACCAATGTGACAAATGTGGCAAGCGCTTCTCTCACTCCGGCTCTTACTCCCAGCACATGAATCACCGCTACGCCTACTGCAGCAAAGACCAGGATCCAGACCAAGACCACGAGGAAATGCCTTTCACCCCGGGGTCAGGAAACATTCTCGGGGGGCGGCTCGCCGACGAGCCCCCCCTGTCCATGGAGGATACTCAAACTCCACACTCTTTCCTCAGTGATTCCAGTCTGGATGGAGCTCCAGAGGCCCTCAAAGAGGAGGAGGAGGATAAAGAGGCAGGAGTTAGCGATGGTCATGTGGAAGAGGCACATGAGAGTTTGTCAGGGGAGCAGTTGGAAGGTAGCCCCGTCCAAGAATCACCTGCAAGGGAGCATGGAGAGCAGCATGAGAGAAACAGTTGTGATGTGGGAAACCATACTGACAGTGTGGAGAGACACATGTGGGACCGAGACACTGAGGACCAGAGTGAAGACTTGGACAAATGTGAACTAAGCCTGGAGATAACAGATTTACCCAGAATAAAAACTTAAGGTAACTTTAACAAGCTAATACAATGCATATACTGTATATATTGAGAATTTTGATATTTCTTTCTCTCTTATATATATAATAGCCCCATTGACTTTTTTTTTTTACTCACAGTATTTCACAACATGAAAATGCACAGAACTGCCAAAGCATAGATGGCCTTAAAGTGGATCAAGCCATACAAATAAAATATATGTGACAATACAAATTGTAGTATTTCATCATGGAAAATAGATTTGATGTACCGTCAATGTTTTTGTTTATTTTTGTTAATAAAAAAAAATAATAAAAAAAAAAAAAA
>NW_019525041.1:374885-382112 GCF_002814215.2 Seriola lalandi dorsalis
TTTTTTTTTTTTTTTTTTTTTTTTTTTTTTCAGGAGAGCTAAAACATTCGGGTTGACTTATCTGAGGTTATGTCACATATCCAGATGTGGTATTGCAAAAATCTTCCTTTTTATATGCTTAGCTGCTGCTGACTGTTGCACAACCCATAAAGCAGAGACTTTGTTTGAAACCTTTCAACTGTTTACATGTAGATGCACACCAGTGAGCGTGTGGGGAAGACAGGTCCTGAAGGAATTGTTTGTGTAACTGATGGCAGGAAGGAAGAACATCTACTGTTACTTTAACCTGCCATCAACGTTAGAGGTTACAGATGAAGCCATATCAACAGAATCACCTGATGCCTAGTTAGTATATTTATTCCTCTTAATAAGTGAGAGGAACATTCACTTTTGAATATCCTGTGGTATATTTTGCTACAAATATTTACCTCTATTTTAAGAATTAGCAATAACTGTAAAAATGTTTTCAATTCAAACACACATGCAGCTATTATTTTGTCCCAAAGCCAGTGAGTGCTTGAGTATATACAGTGGGAGTTATCATTGCCAGGACGTTTGTTATTCATGCTGTGAAATCACAAGGTAAAACCAACTCATCTCTTCAGGTTAACTATGGTGCTGTGGCTTTAATTAATCAGCAAACCTATTCAGTGTTTAGAGCGAGCAGAAGAAAGAGGAAGAACTGGAAGGCGGTTGTTTATTTATTTTTTATAAGCAAAAAGCAGTGGACTGCACCTATTTAATTGTATGCCTTTCTAGGGGGACAGTCATTTCTGCATTTGTGTATGGGAGGTTAAAAGGGGTGAAAGTCTTTGGGGTTATATTTCCTTTGAGGGAGCAAATAAAACTTGCACTGTCTCCCTGTTTGTGTAATGATCATACGGAGCTGCTTTATTTCATTTAATGCTAAAACGTCTGCTATTTCTTGTAATAATTTACATGTGCTGCAGCGGATTTTCACACTTCTTGAAGATTAATGTGTCACACGTTCAGGCTGTCTGTTGAGGTGTGGCGAGGGGGTCAAGACTCAGGACACACACGCCAGTTTTTAACTTCCTCTTTCTGACTGCAGTGTAGTCAACGTGAAAAGTGCCTCAGATGTACTCAGACACTGTGAGTAAGCCGACAAAGCCTTGGTACGACGAGATAAGATGGTGGTGCATGAGGTGTGACTAAGCTTGTAGCATTCATGCATACAGTGTGTCAAAGTCACTTCTTGTTCGTAGTGTGTGTGTGTGTGTGTGTGTGTGTGTGTGTGTGTGTGTGTGTGTGTGTGTGTGTGTGTGTGTGTGTTTATCACCAAAGATATGCATATGTGGCATGCCAACTGTCACCCTACTCTTGCATAGTTCCTTACCTGTTATTTCTGTGTGAAAAAATAGAAAAAAAAAACTGTTTACTTTCATTCAATGTCTGCACACCTTTTTATGTTAAGCAGTATTTTAATTTTTTACTGGCACAGATGCAACATTTGTATTATCTTTTTATATATATTTTTTGCATGTTTGTGGATATTTGTAATAAAATTGTACATATTTTTACACCATTTTGCATTTTATTGATTTTTGATTGAGTTTTCTAATGTTCTTATTTATAACCTCATGATACAGAGTTTGTGAGACTGAAAATAAAGGCCTTACAAGTTTAACAACATGCTGGACAAAGACTTAATTATAAACAGTTGAAGGTAATTTTGTTTTAGAGGCTATTAAATATGTAGAATTATTGAGTTATGTAACATCAGGAGGGGCTTTAAAGTGTACTCTTAAATATATCACTCTAAAGTCATCAAATGCCATGGCTTCTTGGATTTAAACAGTAAACAGAAACATCCGCCAACAAACAACACTTCTGAGGCTCGGCTGTGGCCTAGGCCACTCAGTTTCCCATCACAGTAAACACTTCCCATCACCACACTTGATCTGCAGACTGCTTTGTTACACTAACTTTTTTTTTGTGGCTCTGTATTTGCATGATGATTCATCAGAGGTGGCTGCGCTGTGCCTGTGGCTGGGGCATTCAGGGGTTGAGCAGCTCTGCTGATATTTGATATGCTCAGCTTTAGGTTAATGATAGGTTGAGTAAACCATCAGCTAACCGTAACACTAATAAAACCATGTCGGGTGACGTAGGTAAGATAGTTTTGCTTCAGCCCATCATTTAGTCAACTGTAGCATCAACAACCGTTGATGTTATGACATTTGTCCCGGACTTGACCATGAGTAAGGTGACATTTAATGGAGAGCTGCCTTGACTTAGTCAGACAGCAGCATCAGTATCACTTGCAACACGCTGCGAGTCTCATCCATGAGCAACAGGTTGTCAGACCGGGTGCTGAGCATTTTTAAGTTTCGATTCCCAGTAATAACAGAGTAGCAGAGAAAACAGGCCTTAGAATGAACACAACTGCGGATGTATGTCACTGCTGGGTAGAGAAACTGTTCCTCCACCAGGTTAAGGCAATTGTATTCGGCACATGAATTTCCCCTAGGGGATAAATAAAGTATCTATCTATCTATCTATCTATCTATCTATCTATCTATCTATCTATCTATCTATCTATTATCTTGCTGAAATGTCTTTTCATTCATTCCACCTTTGTTTATACAGGTGTGGTCCAAATCCTAGATAAGTTTGGAAAATGGACCACCGAGCACATGAAGATGATGCTGCCTATAAGGCCAGCTATAGCAGTTTAGTCTACACAGATACAAGTAGATGTAATGTATCTGCTCTTTGCTTGGGTGAGAGAAGGAGTTAAATGTAGCTTAGATGTACGTTTGATCGGGGCAACAGAGTGGCATCACCTGTCATGTGGCCCAGTAGATTTATGACTCCAGAGTCTGATACCCACGACAGAGCCTAAAGACAAGTCAAAACACTCACTTAACATGAATACTGGGCTTCCATAGGAATACTTACCTGACTTCTGGCACATTTTTCTGACCTAAATGGTTGTTTAAGTCGAAAGACTTGTTGGGGTATTGATAAGTGTCGTGGGTGCCCTGAGTGCACAGGACATTAAAGGCAAAGACAAAAACCCAAGAGCTAGACAACCATAAAACTTCCAAGAATGCAAATAAAAGGTAAGGATGAAAGGAGAGAGAGAGGATGTAAAGAGCAGCATCAAACAGGATGTGATCGAAATCCAACTTAAATTTACAGATCTACAGCTCACTCGGATTTAAAC
The DNA here is from genome assembly GCF_002814215.2 of Seriola lalandi dorsalis. Lineage (NCBI taxonomy): Eukaryota > Metazoa > Chordata > Actinopteri > Carangiformes > Carangidae > Seriola > Seriola lalandi. The sequence continues at coordinate 378,076 of NW_019525041.1, forward strand.
ATTACAGATACAGGAACAGCTAATGGTGGACTAAATGTTTTAAATCTGCCATTGAAATCAGGTGATTCAGCTTTAATTTCCTGCTGAAATTTATTCTTTGAGCAAGATATTGATCAAGTGTAATTCTCCACAGACAAACTTCTCTCCTCTCCTCTCTTCTCTTCTCTTTGCTCAATTGTTCACAACTAAACAAAAGACAAAAGCTGTGATGTCCAGAAACACAAAGGGCAGATTTAAGCCATATTATGTCCTAACGACTGTGTTTCTTTCTCCAAGAATAAATCATACAGATTTGTTAAATTACACTTTCAAAAGAGGTTCATTTAAGCGTGGATTATAAAAATTGAATTAGTTTTGAAAGTTACTTGGATGAAAAACATTTCACAACCTTCTCATTCTTTTATTTCCACAAATTTCAATACTGAAAAACATTTTTGTGTCAGTGTTGCAGCAAACAATATAACTACCTACAGATGCAAAGAGGTTTTGAGCTAATGTTGGGCTATTTTTCTCATCAGTCCATGCATCAAAAATCTGTCGTTGGGAGCAAATTTATCAATCTCGTCTGCAGCAGGGATATACAGCGGCACATTTGTATATTTTGTATTGTTTTAAATTTATCAATTTAAAAACAATCAGTACGAAGTCAAATGAAGGTCAAAGAAAGAGAGAAAAAGAAAAAGAAGAAAGCGGAAAAAAGCAGCACAAAAACACAAAGTAATTGGGTTTGACTTTCACTGCCAACACACTGCTGATTAGGAGGGTGGAGTGTTTGATTGTGTCTCTTACAGACTGATTCTAATTTTAGGGAGTGATTATCACCACCACACCGAAGTGAAATAAAACATCACAGGGCTACAGTCTACAGAAGGTTTACTACGCTGCCTTTTTACTGATGGAATATCCCTTGAGCTTCAGAATTTGTAGAATGAACAAAACAAATACTGTAAAACTACTTTGAGAAATATTGATTGAATTTAGGTTTTCAGGCTGTGATATTTGTTTCACATAATGTAATGAATAGAATCATTATATCTGATATGAGGAGGTTCTGGGACATTCAGCTGTCAAAAGACAAGAGAGAAAGTACAAAATGACGGATGTATAAAGTAGATAACTGTGATGACTATGCGCACACACGCATTCGGATCAAATAAACAAGCGCAGTTTGTCTATTTAAGTAGAAAATATTTCTGTGTCAACGACCTTGGACAAGCACACAATGATCAAAAGTTCAGATGACTCTCCATCAATCAGCTACACATCATTCTGGCCCCTCCTCGCACACTCACATGACTTGAAATAATACGAGCATAAAAATGAATAAATACATCTAATAAAACTTTGCAAATTCTGTGAGCCCCCCCGCACCGTGCCTCTTTTCTGCTCTTTTTTGTCTTTTGCCAAACCCACAGTCAATATAAAATTACCAAAGCCACAGAGTGAGAGAGTGACAGAGTGAGAAGGTTCTGGGGAAAATCCACATTTTTTAAACATATGCATTTCCAGTTCCTCTTTTGTTCTGTTATTAAAAGCAGCATTTGCACCAATCACAGGGGATGCCTCCACCCGCTGAGTCTCCACGGCCCACATACCTCCACACACTTATATTATCTCTCACGCAACCCATCGCTCGGTACAGACAACCTGACACACATCCTGATCAAATACAACAGAATAGATCAAATCAGTTTGTTCACTTTTTTTTTCTTTTTTTCTTTTTTTTTTTTATTGCAGGAAAGTTAACAATCACGTCCAAGTCATGTTTTAACATCACACTGCTCATTTCAAAGCAAATGTATCAAGTTTGAATTTATCTAATATATAATGTTTAGGTTACATACTGTATGCAAAGTGCTACAAGTTGACACACACACTATATCACATATTTACAACTTCATTTTTTTTTTTTAATTTAATCTGAGAAGTTTGCGCTAATAAAAATAGAAGACAGGTCCCGATTTGTACAGTAAAGGAAACTCTGAAGGTCCACACACAACTAAAGTTCTATTTGGTACTAAGGAACATTTGCTGCCCGGTTGGCACATTCATCCCATCACTGAAATTATGCCTTTATCTTTGAAGATAATTCTCTCAAATGAACCTGAGAATTCTTCATCTGAACACTGTATAACTTCAATGGAGATGTGAGCACATTTACATGCCCAGCTCGCTTCCTGCTTGTTTGCATTATTTACAGTGTACCTACACTGACACCGCAGGTTGGTTCTGTCCATCCTTCCTGCATGAGGTGCTGGTGCATGTGTTTTCACAGTGAGATGGTTCTGCTAAGTCTTGTTTCAGTGCTATGCTCAGACACACCCTTCCTCACACTCCTTGATAAATAACTGATTAAGACAAAGCTATCTGAACAGGCTGGAGGAGATCTATCACTTTTATGGCTTTTTATTTATCCTGATCAAGTGACAAGGAGGCGTCTGTTCGAGCAGTAAAAGAACACCGGGGCTGGGCTCCACATTTGCAGTCAAAGGCACAAGTATTGCAGCTAAAATTGGCTTTTTTTTACTATTATTGTTTTAACATGGCTTTATATGGAGGCCAGATGTCATGATTAGCAGCTTTCTGTCCTGGTTCTTTTTACCCCATAATTATCTTTTGATGTGAAATCCATTTTACACCATATGAGTCAACAGGCAAAGAGGACAAATGCTGCACTACTTGTGCTTTCTTCTGATCTGCAGGAGCCTTTTGAACCCCCCCCCCCACCCCACCCACCCTGTCCGAAAAGATCAAGAGGCGCCTCTCGTTCCAAATATGTGGTCAAATTCGCTGAGGATGAGCTCCACCGCCTGGTTCTGGTAAACCATATTCACCGCCATGTTGCCATTGTCCCGCTCCGGGCGCATCAGGGTCGGCCCAAACACAATGCCGATGTTCTGTGTGGTCATTCTGTTGGTATCTGAATGTGCTAAAACTCTACAAGGAATGACAGAGAGAGACATACAGTTTTAAATAACATCTCAAATATCAGCAAACTAATGAAAAATGAAAATAACAACAATTTTAGCCAGATAGCTCTAGGGATGCCAATGTCAGTCAGTCCACCACTTTGATCCAGATTAAAATATCTCAGCAACTCAGATGGATTGCCATGAAATTATGCACAGACATTAATTGATCTTCAGGGGGTGAATCTTAATGACTTTGGTGATCCCCTGACACTTCCTCAAGAGCCACGAACAAGTTGACTAATTTCAAAAGCAATTTGATGACTTGCCATACAATTTGGTTTATGCCCACACACCAACAAAACTAATGGTATCGCATCAGAATCAGCTTTACTTTGTGTTAAGTGCTAATGTTAGCATGCTAACGCACAATACCAAGGCGGTGAACATGGTAAACATAATACCGGCTTAATATTATCATGTTAGCATTGTGATGTTAGCATTTAGCTCAAAGTGCAGCCTCACAGAGCTCCTAGCATGGCTGTAGACGCTCAGTTCACCTTTGGGATTGCAGATGACTGTTAACTGGCCATACAGCTTCATTCCTGTGGTCAGCATGTGACATCTTTATAATCCTTACAAACTCAGGACAGTAACTAAAAGAAGCAGCATTTGTACATCTGCCATCAACATCCTGTTTTTGCGTGCATGTTCATGCCTGTGTTTCTGCATTTTACAAAGTAGGTACATGCACATAAGTGTCCACTGCCTGTATCCACCTACTGTATGTTGGTGTCTTTGAGAGTGTGTGTGTGTGTGTGTGTGTGTGTATGTGATCTGGGGGGACTCAGGAATGGGTTAAAGCCACAGCATGAGGCATTCTTCTAAAAATGCCATTCCCACCAAGCCACAGAAGCAGCCAGCAATTGCTCAAAACTTCCACATTAAAAAGAGAGGAGGAAAAGAGAGAGAGAGGGGAGGGAAGAGAGAAAAAAAAAAGGAACAAGCGAAGGAGAGGGCGAAGAGAGAGAAAAGAGAGAGGTTCCAGTGGTGGCGGCGGTGGTGTTGGTATGCCTTCCAGCAGACGAACCACAAGGCTCCCATGGGACCTTTGAGGCAAGGAGGAAA
>NW_019525041.1:382132-451655 GCF_002814215.2 Seriola lalandi dorsalis
GGAGGGAAGAGGAGGAGGAGGAGGACGGAGAAAAAGTAGAGAGGGATGGAAAGAGGAGGAAGAGGGGAGGAAGAGGAAGAGGAGAATGGAAAGAGAAGGAAGAGGATAAAGAGGAAGTAAGGAAAGAAAGGTAGCAAGCCAGCAAGGGAGGAGGCGGCGGAGGTGATTGAGCAGGGAGATAATAAATGAGAAACAGAACGAGGGGGGAAAGGAATGACAGCGGAGAGAAAATGAGAGAAAGACACAGAGTTGACAAATTCATGGGGCCCACCACACCCTGGCACAAACATCAGCCTCAGAACACGAACACTCACCCCTGAAGTGGAAGGAAAAACCATAGGCGGTAAAAAACACACATTTTATGTACTGTAAAAGGAACTGGCTCGCAGAACATTGTACGCCATTCATCTTCCTCCAGCCTTTTCATCTTCACAGGGACCCAAACTTAACAACAGTGTGATCCTGGTACAGCGCTGGCATGCTTTAAGAGCCGTGGCCAAAGAATCCCTGACAGAAAATTACTGAGAACAACAGGGGAACTACCCCATCTTGTGGTCAGAATTAAAAAAGAAAAGTTATAAGCAAGAGATTTTATTTTCCTACAAGGGCATCTGGTTCATTCTGTCGTGCCGAAACGTGCCAGGGGAATATATTATGAAATGGCACTGAAACCATGGGAAGTAAATGGAAACAAGCAGAGATGAGGACAGATAACACAGCAGAGATGTACTGCGCATGGTTTCACGCCCACCCTCTCACCGTTTGAGATGGCGGCACATGAACAGCAGCGTGTCGTGGTTTGGAGGAGGCATGTTAAGCACCAGACACTTCAAACGGTCCACTTTGTCCATGTAGTCCGACATCTCTGCAACACAGAGCGAGAGACATGTCAGATCATAATGAATGTTATCGTTTGCATTATATTTCATTACTTTATTACCATCCTGAACCTGATTTACATCCATTAATTGATATCACATGCACCTTATCAGCATCCACTATCTTATATGATACAGTTTGCAATCATCAATTATCTCCACTGTGGTTTGATGAGCAGTGAACTGCTGATCACTCCCTGTGCTCACACTGTGTCCCATGGATTGATAAGAAACAGGGCCGTTCATGCCAAGAATACATTTACATTTATTACAATTTTCTTTCCTTAATTTAAGTTTTCTTACTGCATGTAATCAATGTTGAAATACCAGATTATCTACTGTTATAGGATAAGTAGTATAAGTAACAGATATTACAATACACTGGTGTATCACAGACATGCATGCAAATTCATTGATAAATACAGATAAAGGAAAAGTTTTGAGATCTTGTATGTGTTGTATGTAGGCTAAGCCTGATTTGGTTTAAGTGCAGCAGAACTACATTGTCGTTCAGACACTATTAAAAACCTTACTGAGTCACACTTACACTGTTACAGGATGACACCTTCCTTTAAAACAATGAACCTGGCAAGTGTCGTTTAATATGAGTCAATCTCGCTGATACCAACACGCTGCTGTAAATACTCATCAGTGCACTGAATATGTCCATATGTCAGCAAAAAAATGCACAATTTACTCACATCTGAGAAGCATTTGCTAAAAACTAGTTGTTCTTTTTAGGAAATTACTGAATCTTTACTGCTTTATTTGTGGTATACTTTTTTTTAAAGATTTATGTCTTTAGTAGGAGCGAATAGGTTTAGGGTAAGGTTAAGGAAGTCGTAAAGTATTGAAAAACAAAGTAACACATGGTTGGTTGTGGTCTTCTCAAGGGATTTGTTGACAATAAAAAAATATACAGAGTAACCTCAGCCTTATCCTTTAAATGACGGTGTCAACATTTATTTGTATTTGAGATGAGAAGTATGGGAATATGGGCTGTATGGGGAGCAGCTTAAATGTGAAGACTTGTACTTTAAGTCTTTAAATTTTTTTTGCAGTAAAACCAAGTGATGGTTTTATTCAATACTGTTCCACAAATTCCAGCTCTGTCAGGATATAATTATTCTACTCTCGCCTTGAATTTCATGCAATTTTTTCGTTTTGGGAAGAATCTTTTATTCTTTTACGATGTCCATATATCTTTCATGATATACTGTGTATATATATATATATATGTAAATACTGTATTCTGTAAGGAGGTTAATTATATTCACTACAGCTTGACACCAAAGCATCAAAGTGGAAGGAAGTGAATGGTTTTGAGTCATTAAGACCACAGCAGCGTAATGACTCTTCAGAATAAAACAACACCAGAGGAAAAATAATCAGGTGTGATAAAAAAAAAGTGTCCTGTGTGGGAGTCCTGATAGCCTAGATGTTTAAGCTGCTGATTTTGTAATACAACATCCCCCACAGGGACTTTTATGCATATAAACCCCTCCCATCTCTCTCAGTCAAATAAAAGACAAAATATTATTAATAAATATTTGAACCGAAAATTGTGTTCTAAAAAATGTCACATTAAAATATAAAGGTTTGATTATTTGCTTTTTAAAAATGTTGTTTTAATTTCATACAAACTATGCAAGCAGTGATGAGATGACTGATGAAGTGCTTTCATTTCTATCTCAGGTTGATCAAAGACAAGTGTCAAGGGGGAGGCTGTAAAGAAAACTGAAGTCTGAATGGGACTGAAACTGGTCACTCACTGACTGTCTCCACGATGTCTGTGAAGAAGCCGTAGGGCACCAGAGGCTCAGGAAGCTCGCGAAAGAAAAGTTTCAAAGCTCCCGTGATGACATGAATGTCCTCCCACTCGCTCTCATCCAAATTCAGCTTCTCCTCTGAGAGACAAGGGAGGGGGTTAGGGGGGGCGAGTTGGAGGGGAACGGCAAGAAATCCAGACGGACAGGGTCAGAAGAAGTGAACGAGAAGCAAGGCCATATGAAAATGAGAGACAAAGAGTTAGAATTTAGATAGAAAAAAAAAAAACAACACAGTGGAGTTACAGTCACGGCATCATTTAGTGAAGAACATGAACAGAACAGAGAGCAAATTCACGTCAGTGCTGAGGCGGAACATGAAGGCTTGTAGCTGCAGGAGGGAGATAAAGATGGTTGGTGAGAGTGAGAGAAGGCAGAGAGGCACACACACAAGCACACACACACTTTTAACTACAGCACACTTCTGTTTTTTAAATCCAGGCCTGACCACTGCTTCTCAAATTGGATCAAAAGAACCAAAGAAAGAAAAAAAAAAAAATTCAAGAGCTTTAATTTGACCTCAGTGTCAATTAGGTCAGTATTCATGGTTTAAACAAATGGTACCATCTCTAGCATCTTACGATGAGAAGCATTAGTCAGTGAGATATTGCCGTGGGATTAGCGCACTCCACAGTGCACAAGCAGCTGATTCTCCGTTTCGTCCACTTGATGGCAGGCATGGACTGTGTGAGAGCTCGCTGTACAACCTGCTGCGTGTTATTACATCAGAAAACTTAAAGCAGAAAAGCCTAAGGGACACACATACATTAAGCAAATGGTAGCACAACCACCAAACTGCTCAGTGCACGTCTGTGCCGCAGCTCAGCTCGGCTCCGCTCCGCTCGGTGTGTCAGTCTGTGGGTGGGTGTTTTGGGGAGTTTTTGACTGAGATGTTCACGTTATGCAACACATAATGCACAAAACAAGCCGGGGCTGAGTAACACATGAAAGCAGCTGCTCTCCGCGTCCGTCTAAATCTACCTTGTACCAACTCCGCTGGGAACATGTAACGGCCGTCGGTAGTCACCGCTCGCTCTGCAAAAACCAACAGTTACTACGTCAGCCTTTCCTCATCGTCCACTTCATCAAAAAGGATGTTGTGTAGTGGGAGTGAGACAATGGCAATGGATTTCAAGCAGGTATACAGTGAATGTGTGTTGAAAACAAAAGGTGTTCATGTGTGTGAAATTTCTGATATTTGAAACATCAATCATTATAAACAATTAGAACGAACAAATCAGTATCAGTGGACATTTGTCTTGATTTCAAGTGGCTGAAAAAGAGGAATCAGATAAAACTGTCATGATTTCTGACAAACGCCAGGAAAGTCAAGATTCCACCTGCCCCCACGTCTCTCCTCCCTTGACATTTTCATCTCAGTTTCATTGTCAGAGACAAAATCAACATTATCAACATGAATCATCAGATACTGTTCAGTTTTTCCCCTCCTCACCGTGGTTCACCAGGAAGCGTAGTTTCTGAATCACTGCCAGGTTTCCTGATACTCTGTAGATGCCATCAGTGTCCAGTCCTGCAGCATAAGACATAAGGATTGTTGTATCAAAATACAACTGGCATACTATATACATATATATGTGTGTGTCTATAATTAAAACGTGACCCCATGAGTTTAAGATAAAATTAGATGATTTCATTGTTTTCTTGGTCCTGTCTGTCACATTTCAAGTGTGTCTAAAAAATTTGTTTTGTTGCATAAGTTCCCAAAACATGTGAATAAAGTTAAGTAAAAGCACATTTTGCCACTTTAGAGTCACATTTTTGCATGATCACAAGGCGCCATAAATACTTTTAAACTTCCTCTTTACATTTCACCGTGTTTGTTACTTGTCAAAGCGCCTTGTTATGATAACGAGTTCCTGCTTTCTCCACACTGGTTGTCAGAAACTGTAGAACAAGTCGGGCTTTGTGAAACATTGCTTGTTAAAATCCTATCAGACGGCTTCAAGTTTAAACTACACAGCTTCACAGTCTCAAGGAGCCACTGACTGACATTTTATGTATTCTGGTGCTGTTATAAAACTTAAACTTTACTCCATCGGAATGGCTGATGTTTTAATATGCAACAGAATTATGCATATTATTATTATTATTATTATTAGTTGATTATCTTTTCATTGTTGTTGTGTTTGACCCACACGTTTTCACTGGTCATGTCAAGTTCATTTTAACTGTTTGTGCTGAAATCACAAATTTTTCTCCAGAGGCTTTAGAATCGATTAAAGATGAAACTATTTGTAAATTAACTGATTCGACAGGAAACAGTTTAAGTCATTTTCTAAGCTAAAACAACAAAAATTGGATCAGGCTTCCTAACATAGATATTTGCTGGTCTTCTCCTGTGATAGTAATTTTAATGTCTTTGTTTTTTTGACTGTTGGTTGGACAAATTAAGAAAGTATCAGTTTGGGTTTTGGTGAATTACAACGGAAATGTTTCACTATTTTCGGACATGTTACAGGCTAAAAATACTGAAATAATCAAGGAAATGACTGCCAGATTAATCGATAATGAAAATAATTGTTAACTGCAGCCCTTATCTGTATAACATAAGGCACCATCTATCATTACACCCTCAATTCAGACAAGGAAACCACATGAGAAACTGTTTACAGGACACAAAAAGAAACATATTGGTTAGTATATATATCTGAATTAGCATAGTATGCTTCCATCTCTACCACAGTAATTATACACTATAGCTATGACAACTAACGACATAATTCCTCTTTCTATTTTTGTGGCTGCAGTTTAGCCACTTTGTCGTTGAAGTTTTTCAGTCTGTCACAGCCTCGAATGTAATTGTCTCAATCTGCTCAAACTGCTCCATAGAAATATTTAAATCATCAAAACCAGGTTTTTAAAGGCCTTATGGTCAAAACAGTTTTGTTTGTTTGTTTGTTTGAGTTAAATATTTATTTGCAGTATGGTTTCTAGGCAGTTTCCAAACCACTTTCATTGTCTTTAATTTCGATCTCTCTCTGGCTGGCAGCTGTCGTACGTCCTTCTCTTAATGTGTGCCTCTGAGCCTGCGTCCTCTCTGGCGATCAAAAACATTTTGCAGTAAATTCCTCTCTGTTGATTTATGTCACAGAGCTGCACAGTAAGTGCAGAGCTGCCGTCAAATGACTGACGCTCAAATCAAGATTGAGGCTGCTCTCTCATGTGTCCGCTTTAAGTTGAGAATCACATTAGCGGGGAGCCGGGGCTGTCTGCAGTGACTGTACCTCTCCTCTCCACAGCCTCAGTACAAAGCCTGACGAAGCGAGGGACCATGTTCTTCTCTCGCTCGCAGAGCATCTCCAGACGACAGCCAAACACCTGATCTGAAGAGCGATGACAGACGGACACAATCACACACACACACACACACACACACACTTTTTATGTCTGTTGTTTTTTTTTGTTTTTTTTATCAGATAACAGACATGATGTAAGAGCTGCAGGCTTAAGTTAATCTAGTGATAAATTTACAGTTCACTATGGGAGAAAACCTCTACGTTTGACTCTGCTCCCAGCGGAGATCTAGGCTCACACTTGATGATGCAATACAACCCATGCACTGTATAGTCTATAGGGTAAAAAAAAAAACTCATGCAACCCTTTACTCTAGAATATGGCACCATTATACTGCTGTATGATCATATTATTTCATCTCTGAGATGAACTTGCTTGTGAAGAGAATGTCATCAACAGTGAGAACTGAACAATATTTAACCATAAAAGCACAGGTTCCTATTTTCAGCTATAGTTTCACGGTAGCTAGAAAAAAGTCTGTGTAAAATGTATGTAAAAATCTTCTTGTTATAAATCTACAGATGCTTCACCATTTTTCTGAACGACTTCTTCTGATCCAGTGACATGCAGGAAATCATGTCATGCCTCCTATGAGGATGTAGTAGAGGCCACATAACCCTTAAGGCCTATGCTATTGTTGTGTTGTTCAAGCCTCATGGAAGCTGTAGCAGTTGGAAACTAACAGAATAATTGTTTTATCTTTGTTAAACATACGAGATGCTGGGGCATCCTGGTGGCCAAGGGGTTTGACTGCAATATCCCCTTTGCTGCATGTCTTTCTTCCTCTCTTCCTTTTCCTCTCTTATGTAAAAAAGGCAAAATACCCCCAAAATACAAAAAAAAAAATGCTTAATGTTTTTTTTTTTTGCTAAGATGTTTTAGCTTAGAATATGGACAAACCCCTAAATAACATGTTAAAACTTTTCAGAATGTCGCATAAAAGACACAGGAAAGTGTCTTGTCTACTAACATCACTGTACTTTTTCTCCTATTGTTAGTCAGGTGTTTCACCACCATGGGTTTGCAGGACAGCTTCACTGCTCATTCATATAGATTCTACTCTAAGTCTCAAACTTGACTGCAGGCATTCCCCCATTTGCTGTTTTGATGAACATGGCGGAGAGCACCATCTACTGCAAGAAACTATCCATCTCCCATTGGTGTTCAACTGGGTAACTGTGAAGGCCACAAATATAATTAAAAAAAATTACTAAAGGGGCTATTTGTACGTTTCTTGCAGGAAAGGGTGGTGATGATCAATGCTTGACAAGGGCTTCGGTCATCGTTGCATTCACAAGACAAGAGATTTTAATACGCCCTCTGTGCAGCGCTACATATTCGGGGCAGATTGGAGGCTACAATGAGTCGCTATTGGACAATGACAAGACAGGCCGGGGCTAGCTGGTTAGTGTGCTAACTTCCGTAGAAGAAAAGACGTGATAGAGACAAGAGTTCACATGATGAAAAGATGTCATAATAGTGCAGACAGGCTCTGTGAGAAACTTTCATTTTGGAGGAGCTCTTACTAAACAGAAAAAAAGAGAACAGCAATTCACACTCACAAGAGGATGTGGCATAACTGCAGGATAAACACACAGATTTTCTTGTCTGCTCTCACAACTGTGATGGCAGCCAGCAAGATGGTAAAATATCCTCAACTTCACAACAGTCAACAGTCAAGTCAATATTTGATATTTTTAGCTGTAATATTAACGACTGAGCAAAAGAGAACATGTCTCACCATCATTCACCACTGCCCTGCATGCTGCTGAATAAAGGATACACATGCACTCAAACAGTCTGAAACTTCAAAAAGATATCTCACCTTTAATGAGCCCTTTCTCCTGCAGGGCCTGCAGAGGAGGTCTCTTTAGGATCAGCTTCTTCAGCCGGGTCTTTACTCTTTTCCTCTCTGTGTTTTCCAGGTTGGATGTCGAGCGAGGGACTGCAGAGGGAGGAAAGGAGAAGGTGGAGGAGTTGGAGGAAGAGAGGGAGGTAGAGGAGGAGGAGGTCAGTGCTGGGCGTTCGGCTGCGGGGCAGGAGAGCAGATGAGAGGGGATGGTGGTGAGGATGAAAAGCGGGAGGGCCGGGTGACGGCGGAGGTGAGACAGGACTGACTGTGGGATTATTTGCCACGGCGGCCGTGTGAAAATATACGTGGGCTGAATGGAGGAGAGGATGGAGGAGAGGATGGAGGGATGTAAGAGGCCTGTATGGAAGTTTGAAGAAAAAAGTGGTGATGATGATGGAGTGAGAGGCTGTGAGTAAACTGGGGGTTGAGGGCAGGGACGGTTCAGCGTAATTCTTGTGTGAGGGAAGGAAGTCCGAATGGAGTGTTGAGATGCAACTCGTGGTGATGACTTACGTGACGTTCTCCTCTCATCTTCATCTCCACTGTGTTCCAGCATCTCCACGCTGCCTGCTCGCCTCAGAGAGTACAGAAGGACATTGTCCAATGGGTTTTCACGGTCCTGGAAGGCAGGAAGAGGAGAACTGTGTTTAATTATACCACTCACTGTCTAGAACAAACTGGCTTCTCAGTGCTCTGACTACTTGTTATTTAAAGGAGTATTTAGTGATTTTTTGTTTTTTTGGCTGCTTGGTGATAGTCAAATAATGTTGATATATTATCATATACTGTATATAAAGTTGTTATGATGAACAAAAACAGCAGAAAGTTGCCTATTTAAACTTTCCAGCAGACATGGGGGAATATCAAAATTCATTTTAAACTATGATATGGCCACCCAATGAATGTTCGTCCTACATTCACTTTTCTTTTAGCAATGTTTTTGGTCTCCACCAGCTCTGTCTCTCATATGGTGCTGTACAGGTAATATACAGAGGTTCTATCATAGCCTTTTTCACTTAAAACAGCGACCTGATGCTGTTTATAACAGTGGTGAGAGTGAAGCAACACGGTAGAGCGCAGAGGTACTTATTGTCTCTGGTCACCTTTAACGTTACACACTGTCATTTGAGCTATTGTTAACAGAAAATATATTGATTAGTGTAGCTTTAACATAAACAGATAACAAAACTGTTTTGAAACAGATCGCCTTAATTCGGTCATTTAATATTAATGACCAAAATATGTGTGAGCATCACATTTTCAAGTAAAAAAATAAACTTGTCAAAGATTTACATTTGGCATAATTGACATTAAATAGCTAAACAAAAAGTATAGAAACTACATTTAAAAAAATTAAAGCAAAGGTATTGATTACAGGAAGTTCAGAACATAATAGCATGGTGGATAACAGTCTCCATGTTTAAGTGGCAGTGGAGAGCATGAACTTATGTTATGACACAATTCTGATTGAAAAAGGAAACCATTTTAGCCACTAACACAGAAGTGGTAAACTGACAGTTCAACTCTGTGTGTATATTGTGTGTGTTGTGTCAACGTGTCTCACCAGTCTTTCGATGACATTCTGAATGGTGCTGTACCACTCTTTGATCAAAGAGTCAGTCTCCGACTGCAGCAGGAACTCGTTGCCTGTTACTGTCCTCAACTACAGTAAAACACAAACATTTGCAAACTGTATTAATGCATAATGAAATGAGGATTTTAAGTAGATATTTAACACAAGACAGTGCAACCTTCAATTCTGCCACATTTCATTGGAAAATGAATTTTTACTGGTTCCTCTTCCTGACTCTGGATCACTGACAGGAGACAGGGTGGAAGACAGCTCTCAACTCTCACTTCCCTCACTGATCAGGACCCTTCACTAACAGCATAGTGAAGGGCCTATACATCAGCTCACGGGTATCACTGAGGTTTGAACACTTAGCAGTTTATACGCACTTGTAACATGTAATGATTTGTTGAATTCCTCAAGAGTTCCACTTGTTTCTTACCTTAAAGACATTTTTCTTGCTTGAAAGCTCGTTGGCCCAGTGCAGTTGTGCGCCTCTTAAATCCACACTGCTCTCAGGGCGACTGTTTCCTGGTTTCTGTTTTAAATAAATGGGTAAACAATAAGAAAAGTGTTTGTAAAATGTTTTGGGTGTTTTTAGCTGTGCAGAATTTGTAGGCCACCACTTTTGACTGACTCTCATATTATGACCAACTCTCTACAGGTCTGTGTGACCTGTTTTATTAACAGAACAGCTAATGAATGTCATTTTACTGCAAAGACGTACGGGGAGAAATCGGTCACATAGTGACTGGAAATATCCAGCTGTTTCGTCACTTTTTGGGTGTGACAAAAGCTTCTGGTCTTTGTGCAATAGACAAGAATCTGGGTGAGAATTGGGTAAGTTGCCATTTTTTAATTTTCAAATGAGAAATTCATTCTGCAGACAAATGGAACATCTGCATTTATGAAGTGTCTCACACTAAGTATTAGCTGACGATATTGTCGTGAAGAAATTATATAGGCTTCATGCAATCATTTTCCACCCGAGAAAAACTTGTTTGTGCACACAGGGTTTGTGTCAGCTCTTACCCAGGTGGAAGGTGTGTGTGATTTAGGATCTTTGAAGAAAACCAGACTGTTCCCAACCAACACTACCCAGGATGGACTCCAGTTTTTCCTGCAACCCAACATAAACACGTGTATTGCTCAGTCAGGATTCGGCTCGGTAAATCATACTTGCCCTCATTTGCTTGAACACTATATTCATAGAAACAGGTGCAATCTAATTTCTTTCTTTTTTTTTTTGCTCTTTAATGGGAGCAGCCTCATGAGGCCTCACCTCAGTTTCCGGCCTCCCTCTGCAATCTTTGTCTTGTTCAAGAGGCCGGCTTTCTCCAGCTCCTGAGAACACATTAAAAGGGGTTTCAGGTGCATTAAAAACTGCACTATATTTAAGCACTAATATCTATATTAACACTGATGTTCTAAGTCAATAATAAGAGCATGTGAAGACATGTTTAAATGCTAACATTAAAGTACAGCAGAGGGCTTTTCCTCTGTTATACTTTACTGCATCCTGAGCAGGCCCATTTAACTTGACTGTTGCATCATTCAAAAAATAGCAGGAGGGGAGTTACTCTACAGTCTCCCACTGCGGTATGGCCCCGATTAAGGTGCAAGAGAAGAGAATTAATACTAACTATGAAGTGAGAACACTATGGAAAGACAGTGAGGAACATTATCTATCTATCTATCTATAAATATATAAGCAATGTGGTCTCACTGGTGTGCAGCCATCGCTGTCTGGAGAGCTCTGAGGCGACGGAGGCTCCACGATGATGTTGGCCACATTACGAGAATAATCTCTGCTGCACTGCTGGACCAGCTGAAAGACAGGAAGTCGCCATCATCAGCTGAGTTCATTTTTCTGTATGTGTATATGTACTAGTGCAGTGTTTCCCTCTGTTTATATTTATCTGCATTTCCTCTTCTCTCTGTGTGTGAATACCGTTCATGAGCTCACGCTGTGTGTATGAATGTGTGTCTGTGTGTGTGTTTGTGTGTGTCTGTGTTTGTGTGTGTGTTTGTGTGTGTGTTTGTGTGTGTGTGTGTGTGTGTGTGTGTGTGTGTGTGTGTGCTTTGTAGGTGAGTACCTTGCCATTCTCAATCATAGATTGGGAGTGACAGAGCTGCTGCTTGACATCATGCAAGGGGGCAGAGTTATGACTCTGGGCATCTGCACTGCTGAACGTCATCGTGCTCAGGGTTTCAGAGGAGGCTGCACGCTGCATGCTCTTCCCAGGGTTTAAAGGTCAGGGTCATATGTTTGGGTCAGTGGTCAGAAGTGGAACAGACAAACAAGGGAGAGGGCAATTGCTGATTTATTGTGTGCAAACTGAGGAATAGATACAACATACTCCCATGGCATTTTTTCATACCTTTTTCTTCATATTACATTTATATTAAAGTATTTAGTTCACCCTCTTGCCTCGAGCAACCCGAGTGCAACAGTACAATGAGCATAAATTCTTAAACAAATTAAAATTACAAACAAGCACAGTAAGGAACAGCAGAAAGGTCAGGGCCTTTTCAGCAATTCAGCATGCAGTTTCTCCTCTGATTTCTTCATTTCATTTCCTGTATCTTCCAACACATTGTAACCCGAAACCTAATCCTAATGCAACCCATGCAAAAAATCATCAAACCTGAAACATAATTAAGGGAAACATTAAAGCTTCAATCTACTTTCGATTTATAATCTGTGCAATGAAAACGTACCCGACACAATGTGTTCGCCTTAATAGTATAACAGTCAATAGTATACTGTAACTACTGACAGCGCAAAAAGCACTTGGTCTTCATTGCTGTTTTTGTTCCAATCCGCTCTTTCAACTTTTCATTCCATGTTACACCTAAGATGAAGACCTTTGGACTTTCCTGTCATTATTTTGTTTTGTTGCAGTTAATTTATTTGTTAATGACAGGCGCTTTGATGCTATGGGATTACATTGTTTCTCTGACAGATGACAGCAGAGTTAGTAAAAGGTTCAAAATTTACCCATCTATTTAAAAATCCGCTCACTCACTTTGGTCAACAGCCGAACACACTGCATTTCAACAGGTTTCTTATCTACATCTGCTCTCTGCTCTCTCAGTAGTTCTCATTCAGTGGCAGAAATCATGAAACTATATCAGATGAAGTCTGAATTAAACTGAAAGTATTTTAAACAACACTTTGAGGAAGAACAACAATGCAACAGTTGTGCTACATAATAAGGTAATCTACCTGTATGAACTGCCAAGAGGAACTGAAGCATTTTGAGAAACACTGATAAACTTAAGAATGAGTGCATTTAGTCAGAACTCAGCACAATCACAGATGGAGACAAACTGCAGTTTCCATGAAAAGTTCAACTTCATTTTGCTTCATTTCACAGGACAAGCAGAGAGACAGATTGTCAGAGACCCAATGGAGCATGCATGCGCATCTGTAACTTTACATGCAAAATATTTATGCCTACAATCTCACGCACATGCATATATATATGAGTGTGCATGAACGCACACAAATGCACATGTTCACACAACTTCAACTTTTGCAGCAACAGCCATAATTAAGTACCTTTCCCAATCCCTGTAACCTAGTTTCAACAATCAGACTAAATATCCCTCCTAATGTTTGCCATCTCTTCATGCAAGGCGGATTAGCACTAAGAGCCAAATCTGCTCCTTTGCTAAGAGGAGGCCTTTAAAAGGGCTTTAAACCAAGCGCACCCACACCCCACTGTGATGCAACATGTTGCAGGAAGAACTGCTTGGATAACAGCCTTTCTTTTTAGACCATGAGTTGCTATTTCACCACCTTAATATGCATAAATGCTGATCTCTGAGAATCTAAAGAGCATAGCTGGCAGTACTTTAATGTATTCTACAGTAATACAGTGGAGATGCAGTTTTTGCAAATCTAACGACTCAAGTTCATTGATTTTCATGAGGAAAATACCCTCCATCAAAAGCCCTTTTAAGCGCTGACAAAACAGCGAACTAGGACTACCTTCACAGTCAGTCACTGCAAACTACTACGGAAAGAGTTGCCATCTAAATGTTTCAAAAGAAGAATTAGCAGTCCAAGCAATCTATAGATATTCATATTCAGACAAAGTTAATGATAATGTGAAGCAGGATTTTTATCTTATACAGTGACAAAGTCTTTGTTAAGTTAAGTTCTTTGTTAAGCAGACGCGTCCCTTTGTGTGGGGAGAATACTGTATATACAGCTGGTAAAGGGTGTGATCATTTACTTTGGTCTTTGTTGTTTTTTTCAAGGTGAAAGTCAAGGTGAAATGCATTAGATGCCCTCTGGCAATGAAAGAGTGCAGCAGGTAGAGAAAGAGTTTCACCTGTTTCATCTGCCAGCCACCGTCAGTTTTCCCCTGGTGGCTCCCGAAGAGGAAATCAGGTGACAGCTAGAGAGAGAGAGAGAGAGAGAGAGAGAGAGAGAAAGAAGAGAGATGCAGGAAGACAAACACAGGAAACACGGACGGACAGTTACTATTTATATTTCATTTAAATTTAAAACACAAGTCTACTCCATTTTCTGTATAATTGACCTGCAAAAAAAAAAAAAAAAAGATCAAAGAATGTTTTACCTTTGGGCTTTTCTGTCAGTTTTAGGGAAAACTAGACACTCTGCACTATTTGTGCAACAATACGCCTCAACCAAAATGGCAGCAATTTGGGTAAATTTCACAGCCATGTGAAAAACAGGATGCTGACAAATTTTCTCAGTTAACTGCAGCAATGAAGCTCAGGCTAACACTCACACTCACACTGAAACTACTCCTCTACCCCCCTTACATCCTGCCAGCTAAAAATGCTCTTTGATTCACCACTACAGCACATAGGGACACACAAATACACACGCACACAAAACACACACTCACACACGCACTTGTTTGCCTGTATTCAACTGAGGTTAATGGGAAAACAGTTGCTGCCGTTGCTCAGTAAGACTGAAACATCCATTGCATAGTACTCGTTTGACTCAAGCATTATGATTTTTAGCAACTGAACTGGGCCACACGTCACATACTGTACATCCACATCAGCACAGTCATATCAGCTTTTTGTGAGAGTGACAAAGTCAGTACCAACACCTCTGACAATGAAAAGCCAGAATAAATGAACCATATTAGCATGACAGTCAATTAGGTTCCATTTAACAAGCGGGAGAGTTCACATGTGCTGCCAGAAATCCAACACCATCCCACATAATGTCATGGCATGAAAATAACAACACAATTACGTAAATGATAATGCGAAGGAAAACTAAAATGAACTTACAGCATAGATACTCATTATCACTGATCACCCAGTTTATACAATCCCAGACCAACCCTCGTTTCAGAGTGCTTGTAATCTGCCGAGTTTAAGTCCTCAACTGGCTGCTGTCTCATGTCATGGCACTTTTTCTTCTGTGTGTCAAAATGTATAAACCATTGATCTCTCCCTCTTGTCTCAGTCTACGTCTACTTCCCCATTCTAGAGGGAAGCTGGCTTTATCAGTCACAGCAGTTCAACCAGGAAGGTATGCTCAGTTGAAAAGTCGCATCAGAACTTTGGAAACACTGCCACCCACATGAACCTCTGACCAACAGCTTTTTTTTTTTTCTTTATTCCATTACAAGTAAAGGTTTAGCTGTTCGATTAATATGGTATTGACTTGTTATACTGATGTCTTAGAGTGTAAGCAGCAACGTACTTACTTGAATGACTTTATATCCCTGCTGTTTGGTATATAAATTATGGTTTTGTTGTATTTAGGAGGAAGATAAATGCACAAAAATGGATTACAAAGTGGTCGCATGCTGATCTTCATTGTATTTATCGTCACAGTAACCCGCAAGAACCGGCTACGACTGCACACGAGACACATTTACCACCCAGAGTCAGTTTTAACACCTGAACACAAAGAGCTGCAATCGAGAGCATGTGAGAACAAGTTAGCAAGGGAGCAGAGGTGTTGAAATAGACGCTAAAAGCTAAAATTTAAAATAAAAAAGCTAAAAACTAAAATAAGTGGTGGGAAGAATAAATGATGGATGGATCCAGCTTTTGCCTCTCCAGGTGGTAGTGGCACAAATACAAACTTGACCAATTCATTCCTGAAGAAAAACCAGATGCAACCTAAACATTGATAATTCCAGGATCGATGTTTCTGTTTTCATGAGCAATTGTTTTCATGATCGATTAATCTGCAGATATTTTCTTGATTGATCGATAAGTCGTTGGGTCTTTAAAACAAACAAAGATATTCCATTTACAATGATATGAAATAAAGTAAAGCAGCAAATCCTAACATTTGACAAGCTGGGAGCAGAGAACAGTTTTGCTTAAAGATTAACGATTAATCGACTATCAAAATCATTTTTCCATTGATTGGCTGTGTAAGTCATTGTCTAATTGTCGCAGCTCTTATGTCAAATATGCAGAATATGTTGAGGAGTAAAAAGTACAAAAGCTCCCTCTTAAATGTAGTACCATACATGCATAAAGTAAAATGGAAATAGAGAGACAGGAAGGAGTGAACAGGATGAGGGTTCAAATCATTTTCAAAAATAAAAATCTAATTGGGTCGAGAACATTGTGTGCTAACAAGTAATGTGGGTCATTTTGGATTTGAACACCTGGGTCATAAGCTCACGTGGCATGCAGTATGCATTATATATCACTAGTAAAGTTCCTGTTTGGTAATACATGTTCTACAGAATAAAAACTGACACATATAGGTCAACAGAATGTATCTCAAACTGACTTGATGGGGTATCACTGCTTTGATCATGTGGGCATTTTTTTGATGAGCAACATTAAATTTGAAACACTGACGCAACATTGAGGCAACGCATCCTTGAGATGCAAAATGCTTATCCCTAACAATCTGGTTCATGCAGCTTGTGGCACGTAGATGTCGTCACTGAATTAGTGGATGGATCAATTTCAGTCTGTGGCGGCTGTTGCATAAATTCCCAAAACCGTTTACGTCTGAAACAACAGATGTACTTCCTAAATCGAAGCGCAGGGACACTCTCTTGTAAAATCAAGTTTACGGAAAAGGTGAAACGACAGCATGACGACAGTGTCTGCCAGGTCAGGGAGGGCGTTTAAGGCTGATGAGAAGTTTCTGTGAGTGGTTTAAATTTAGCAATGTTTTAATGGCTTCTGTTCATCTGCATCAGATCAAGAGGCATTACCTTGTTATTCCCCTCAAGGATTAGCCCAAAAAAACCACCATTTGAGAGGAAGTGTGTGTCAGAGGGCAGCTGATAATAAATAAATAAATGAATAAGGCGGTGAGTCGGTCAGTAAACAATGTGGCAACTAGAAGGAAAGATGTAATCCCCTTTTTAATTTGGCTACGCTCAGCATTTTATCTCTGCTTTAATGTGGTGCACAGTGCCGGTGCATTCTGGGTGACAGAGGCTAACAACAGATTCATATGTCAAGAGATGTGTGGGTTTTTTTTTTTTTCTTTTTTTTGGTCTCACTGCAGTTTGTTCTGTTTTGTCTGTCTGTGTTTACAGATGCCAAAGCACAGCTGTTTGCACTTAAAAACATGTTACATAAGAAAAATTATTTAATACTTTTAACAATTATTTACATAATAGGACAGAACAAGAAGTTTAGAACATAAAAGACAGACAGTTCTGCAGAACTACGGGAATGATTGTAACAAACCAAACCAATAATATAAACTCAATCATTGACTTGACAGTGTCATAAACATATTTCCTACCAGCTAGTACAAACTTCTTCATGACATGGATCACTGCATAAAAGCTGCAGTACAATGCCAGTGTGAATGATCACATAAAATAAGGATAATATAGTGTATATACAATTCTGTCACTATAGTCAAGGAAAAGCTCATCCTGATTCCATCGCCCCAAAACCTCGCATAACCTGAGACTGCGAGAATGAAAGGACGTCCAATTACCAATGAAGCTGATTCAAAATGTAAATGTCAGGAAGCCCGAATTGTACCACCTCCGTACAACAGCCTTACCCTGTGCATAGCTCCATTGCCAGCTCCAGGAAGCGGCAGTGACAGATGGCTGGTGTCCCTGGGTAATGTCTGAGGTTGCGCTGGACTGGCCTGCCACAGAGACAGAAAGAAAACTCAGATTGTCGACCAGGAGAAGTCTCTGACTCATCTTTAGCTAACATTAAACTGAAAACATACAAAGATCAAAAACGACTTCCTTAAACACGCCAAATTGTTAAACATACACTTGTTCGGCAGGATCAAGAAACAATGAACACAATGAGTTCCATAAAGATACTACTACTTTTTACTGAAAGCTATTGCTGATGTGCAACATACTGTGAAGCGTTAAGAGTCATTTTTCATAGCTTCAGTTAGACGCTCTCATAATTCCAGATTTAAAGGTGTCCGTCAGTAACTTTATCCACTTACTGTACAATATTCAGCACCACTCTATGTGTTTGAGGAATACTTTGACAATTTGGGAAACATGCTTATTGGCTGTCCTGCCGAGAGTTAGATAAGAAGACTGACCCCACTCTCATGTTTGTGTGGTAAAATACAGCCAGTCTGAGCTTAGTTTCAACTTACTTTAGCATTAAGATGGAAACGGGGAAAAACAGCTATGAGCATCGTGTTGCAGGTGGTATATGATGTTTCTTGGATGGGAGGGAGATTAGGGTTGGGGTTACTTTCAGGAATATCCTTGGTTGCCTGGCAACTGCTCAGAGCCCTAACCTCCGACTTGGAAAAGAGCAATGTGTCGTTTTTATACTTTTGTACAGATTAAACAAATTAATTAATGAGCTTTAAAGGTGCTGGTAGGTGAATTGTGTTAGCTTTGGACCAACAGTAGCCAGGCCAGTGAATAAGCACATTTCCCAAAATGTCAAACTGTTCCTTTAAAGCTGTCTGTTCATATCAATGACCTTGGTCGGTTACTTTGCAATATTCAGCAACTCTCAAACTCATATACCAGTCTCCCCACGTGCACTAGACTTGTGGAAACCTGTCCTGTGATCTCTGTGTGTGCAACCTTCTCTACATCAGCTCATGTGTAAGTCAAGAGAAAATATGCGAGCCAGGTTGCTTTCCTTTAGGTCTTTTTTGTCTAAAAAAAAATAAAAACCTTTTAGTGCTGATATAATCAAACTATGTGAGCATATAAATGAGAATTCTCTTTTATTCTACACTCTGACCCTTTTCTATCCTCTCCTTTGAGAAAAGAACTTTCATCCAGCTCTGAAAAATGCCCATCTTTTCAAATTTTATGGCAATTTCAGTGACGGAAACAAAAAAAAAACATGGACTCAGGAGGAGTAGCAAACCGTGTTTGGTGTTGTACCTTATTGATGGTGTGTCCACGAGCCCGGCGAGGGGGTTTCCAGGACCTCTCCTTGGTGATGGTGTTGACGTAGTAGAATCTACCTGTAGCTGGGTCTGAGTACTGCTCCCACAGGTCCTTGATCTGAAGAGGCTGTTGACCTGGGTCAGGGCGAGGTGGCTCTGGCTGCGATGGATGTTTCTCTGGCTGTGTGCCTTCAGTGTACAGAGGAGAGTCTTGCCAGGACAGCTGTGAGAAATAGGACTCTGTTGGGACCTTGTAGGCAGACAGAGTAAAGGGGAAAAAGAGATAGAGGAAGGAAGAAAATAGGTGGAAATCAAATACAAATGTAAAATACAAAGCAAAAGTATGAAATAATATGATTCACCAGTTTATTACCTGAATAAATGTTCAGTAATATTGACTATCACTTTAAAGATAGGCCTGACAATATTCTATATTTTTCTCATTGTTAAGAATTTCTATGAAAAGACCAAAGCCAACCATATGTCAGTTCTTCTCTCCATACTGTCCAACCCCTCTCTTCTGACTGTGTCTCTCATCCCCAAGCCCAGTTATTCCTACAGAACACATAAATCTTTAAAAACAGGTCACAAATATTAAGTTTATTTATCAAAAATCTCTTAATAATTTAGTTTTTAGCAAATGTCGCTCCAGGAGGACACGGAACATTTGTTGGGGACAATTTTCGGCTGTAGATTAATACACGTGGTGCATGTGTGTCGATGGGATGGTGTCTGTGAGATTGACTTTTCTTTTTCCAGCATTTGCTGATACAATGTTATGGAATACACACTGAATGTCACCAGAGCTATGTTTTGAGGACCTAGAGAGAATGTACTGTATGTGTACATTGTGCATTTTGTGAATCACCCATGTTACCATGTCTCTGATTATGTGTAACCTTATAAGCATTCTTTTTCAAATAATGTTGTTTTTTTTTTTTACGGTTTTCTCTGTATGCGTGTTCATAATAGCATAAATCAGGTACCGCAAGCTGAAAATAGCAGTGCCTCAAAGAAAAACAATCATCTCAGTGTGCAAAGAAGAAAGAGAAACCCCACAGAAACCACAAAGAGAGACAAATAAATCCTGCTGTCTCTTACTGTAGAGTAACCTGTCAGACTCTGGATTAAGACGGAGCTTATAGAAAATGCATGTGCTCGGCCAGATAGAGAGGACTAACCCAACAGCTACAAGAGAGGAGCTCTACAAATCCAATGAAATTAATTGAAAGGATATGCATGTAAGATCATCTTTCCACGAAATATAGCTGAGACATAATTCACTAACTGATTGACTGGCTAGCTGGTTGATCCCTGTTACATAACACATGATACACAGTCTTTTCAGATAATGACTGAGGGGGCATATGTGTTGTGTGTGTGTGTGTGTGTGTGTGTGTGTGTGTGTGTGTGTGTGTGTGTGTGTGTGTGTGTGTGTGTGTATGGATGCATGTGTGTGTGCATGTGTTGGTGTGTGCAGGTTTATGGGTTTATGTATGTGTGAATGGGTGTGAGACATGTAAAGAGTTATGTGATTATAGTTTACTCCAGGGGGCGGCACTGAGTCGTCAGCGCACCTGAAGCTTCCTGTTCTACCGTTTCCTTCTGTTCACCTCAGTGGTTCAATCGAAAACCAAATGTTTCGCAACAGGATCTACAGGGCCACGGCTCAGTAACAATATCCTGAGCAGTTTTACATATTTTTTTTAATTATCACTTTGGACAAATTATCTTGATTTTTAACTAAATGAAAGACCACAGAAGTACTGATTTGGGGGGCATATTTATGATTTCCTTGGGGTCTCCTGCCATCTTGTTATCATAGTCTGTGACCTCAGTCATTGGTTTAACAGTCAATGATCGGTTGGCAATATGTATTTTCACAAAAGTATTCCAGAGGAACAGCAAATTGTCTTCCACTAGAAAATTTCAAACCTGGATTTACCAGCCATGATTTGCTGACAGAACAACACCACAACAACATCAACATGTTGTGTCTATGGGATAAATGTAAATATAGAGAAAATAATAACAACAAAATAACAATAACAAAACAAACATATTTTGCTAAATATGCTTTGGAATGTCCATAAAGACGTCTGGTGTGGGGGAAAATAACAGACCTGCGCAGAGCCCTGACTTCAGCGCCCTGCAACACCTTTGGGATGAATTTGACTTTGAGCCAGGCCTTATTGCACAACAACATCAATGGCTGACTTCAATGCGCTTGAGGCTGTATGGGAGCAAATCCCTGCAGCCAGGTTCCAAAATCTTGTAAGAGAGCCGTCCCAGAAGAGTGGAGGCGATTGTAGCAGCATATCATTGGCCTGAGCAGTTTCACCATCACTCACGGGGATAATGTTTAGGTGCCCACAGACTAATTTGGTGTCCATATAATTTTGGCCATGCAGTGCACTAACAATGAAGGCAAAAAAAATGAATGCCATAAAAACAACTGTTTGAGCAAAACTCAATGGGAAATTTTTATTTAAATGTTAAAAATGAACCTCTTCAAATTCAAATGTAATTTTGCCTGCTTGAGGTATAAAATCTAATTGAAGTCATATTTATGATCAGTGTGGCAGCTCTTTAGAAAGACCCACAAAAAAATGATGGTGAGAGAGGAAGAGTGTGTGTTCTGCATGAAAAAAACGGGGAGTTATGACCTGAATGTGGCTGCAATAATCCTGCTTACTGGTATTTAAGGCTTGAACAAAGAAGCTCCTCAGAGAGAGAGAGAGAGAGAGGGGGCCAGAGACAGACAGGGAGAAAGAGTGAGAGTGATAGAGATGGAAAAAGACCACTGTCATTTCCACTGAGATCACAGCTATCCAAAGTCGGAAGTAACTTGTGGCTGTACGGTACAATGGAAGAAAACTCCTTCTGTAGAGACGGTTTGAATACTCAGCCGGGGGAGTTTCCCTCAGCTAACAGACAGATAACTCTGAAAATTCTTCTCACTAGCAACGACTTGTGTAATCCCCCCTGATGTAATACAGGGAAGCTCTGACGTCATGACAATGTGAACTTGATTGCTGCTCTAGGAGGATTATTAAGGTCAAGTACAGACGTAAATAGAAATACAATTGCTGCTGTCGTGGCTGAACTCCATCATCTGGTGGGATGCAAACAAGAAACACTAAGATTTTTTTTCCTATTTCAATCAATTTTGTACAAAGTGAATACAAATATGGTTATTTGTTTCTACCTGAAAGGCTTGTTTGATTATATAAAGTTTAAAAATGTAGAACAATATGCTTAGATCTCAAGTTCAAAGAATCAATACAAACACCTGTAATTTATACAAGTGAGATGTGGGAACTTGAAGCCTGTATTGCACATACATTGAGAATGGTCTTTCAGTGATGCAGGTCAGATCTTGTATCCAGTGGTTAAAAGTTAGAAATCAAAACTATTTGCATATTCATAGATTGTGGATTTTGTGGAAGAGGCATAGGGTGTAACTGAATTTTTTTTTATGGGAAAACCACATCAGACACAAATTATTATTCAAAGCAGAGTATTTCTATTTATATTTGAGCATGCACGGTTTACCCTGCCCTGTCACAGGGCTAGTAAAAACCAGCAGCTGGTTTATTAGAGGTTTGGCGTTATGACCTGTAAATCCATCAGATTAGAGCTTTTGCCAACGAGAGTAGGTCAAATGAATCTGATACCACACTTCCTTCAACGTCAGACGTGGTTTAGCCTTAATTCATTGTCTGATGAATAAGATTAAAAATATGTATCCCCTTAAAATTATAAAACTTCAATCACTGTTAACAATGGTGGCGGTAGGTTTGACTAAAGTTGTCAATAGATCCAAAGAAAGTTATATAAGTGTTGGATTAATATGTTTGGTTGCTAATTTTAGATGGACTCTAAATAAAAACATGAAATTAAGCTTTGTGTACATTGGAGAACAAGATACTTTTTCACACTTTACTAGAGTAAATGACCACTCTTGTCAATGTCAATATTCCCAAATAAAATAAGACAACACTTCTTTGCATTTCTAATATTAGTATAACTGAGAGACATCAATGTGTGAAGAAGCATAAAGTAGCGTCAAGTATCAAATGTCCCTGTTCCCATCTTCGGTCTCACTTCTACTGTCAATTATTTTTTGCCTTCCAACTGTGACGGGCATCGATTTTCCTTGGACCAGAGCTTTACTCAAACACAACTGATGTGAGCACACCCTACTTTGGTTTAATTGAAGTGAAACTCTGGTAACTGTCAACCCGGGTATTACTGTCATATTTGTGTCCATTATAATTATTGATCATCATAACATTTTACCAGCCAAATCATTTTAGAGATTTTAGAAACACAGACTACAGCAAAAATGATTGTTTTGTGTTTTTCTGTTTTGATGAAGACAGGAAAATTTCAATCCAGCAAAAATCAATCAAAAGTAAAACACAAAACACAGCTTTCAGGAAATCACAACGGACAAAACAGGAGAGTAACACCTACTGTAGGTTGACTAATACCAGAATTTCGCTTTAAGTTACACTGTGGACCTGCTGTGTGGGTTTGATTTAACTTGGGTCTTGCCTCTCCCTACCTGCAGGTGGTTCTTCTTGCCGGGAGACCCCACCATGTCCCACTGGCTACAAGACTTCTTGGGAATCCTGTGGTTGACACGACTGCTGAAGCTGCCACCCACCTCATCGTACGGGTTCTCCGTCAGGTTTTCAGGCAGGTTGCTGGAGCTCTGGCTCCGTGTGATCATGGGGACCACCCTGGGATTTGGTGGTGCTGTTTGGGCCGTGGAGGCTGCGGGGGATCCAGGGACCATGAGGTGGCCTGATGGTGAAGTGGGAGAATTGGGGGTAAAGGTGAATCCAGAAAAGGGCAGGGTGGGGATGCGCCCTCCACCTGTGCTGGTGTTGTTGTCCAGCCCCTGGAAGGCACTGAAGTTGAGGTTTTCCATGGAGCGGTAGATGGGTTTGTTCACTGCAGGAGGAAGGTTAAAACATTTATTTCATTTATTATTTTCTTTTCTTTCTATACTCAAAACATACATCAATACACAAATCTATTAGTTTTAGACTCTTATCACACAGAATTAAAGAGTCATTTCCAGTGAAAATCTAACACCAGATGTTTTCTCAGACTCTATGTCATCCTCTCCCACGTTACCTTGATGCTGCTCATTATAGGAGGTCGCTTTTGGGCTGGGACTGAGTGAAACCCTTGGCAGTATCCTGAGGTTGGAGTTGAGCGAAGCAGACATTACCAGGCGCTGTGGCGAGGGCATGGGTGCAATAGGCACCTCTGTCACATACGTAGCAGGTACATACAACGGCTTCGTTTTACTGGCTGCCCCAATTCTCCGCACCTGTCAAAGAACAAACAGATTTCCAAATGCTTTTGGCTATTTTCTCCCTCATAAATCCACTTAGCTCAACCAGGCGACAACCAGCACAGCTGAGGGCTGAGGCCAGTGCGGAAGTGTCTAACACTACAGTTCCTGTAACTCCAACAGAGGCAATGAAAACACACACAAACACACACACTCACACACACACGCACACACACACACACACACACACACACACACACACACACACACACACCACAACTTCTCTTTTGAGAGACAAAGTCCATCTTTTTTTTATGGGCTGGTGTCACTTCTTCTAATGTGCTTCTTGGAGGCAATTTTATGATATGCACCAAGAGATGATAGAAACTAGTCACCCATCTAAAGTTTTGCCATGCTGTTTATGCCAAGCTAACTAATATCTCTTCATATTTGTTATGGCAAAATTGGATTAAAGGAGTTTTGCATCAACTTGATCGACTACTTTGATTTATTAGCTATTTAAATCATTGAATAACCAAATACATACAACATAACCAGACATTTCAATCTGGTCATTTGATCTATAAATAATTCATCAATTGAATTGTGGTATAAAATTAAAAGTCTAATAGAAGTTCAGAAGAAGAAGAAATTCATCCATGTTATCCATTATCCATCCCTATTTGGGAATGTGTTTACTTGATTTACAGGTTTTACTTAGATTGTCACACACACAGCTGAGGTGCACATCTGAATATCTGACCCCAGTAAGTAGTAAGAAAAACAATGAAAAAATTAATTGATCCTACTAACATGTATTTCCTTTGTAGCCACAGCCTGATTTAGCTTATTCCTCTGTGCCATTGACCCACATTGCTGTCCACAAGCACCAAAAAGAGCCACACTGTCACAACAAATGTGCTAATAAATCCTGTTTGAATAGTTTTCGCTGCCTGGCTGTTTTGTTAAATAATTTAGCTTTATTTTAGAAAAAAAAATTATATATTTGTGACCAGTAGTTAAAGATTCTAGTCCTCAGAGAACCAATGGGCCCGAGGCTGAGAGCCACAGGCAGGTTGGGGAAGTCAGGAAGTCAGATGGACTGATGCAATTTTGGTTTTGGTCTCCTCATGGGATTTGTTGACAGTAAACATACAGAGAATATTACCAGCTTTATTGTTGACTCCAAACATTCCTTCAGAAATCAACAGAACGTTTCAGATGCTATGTTCATGTCTTTCTAATATTTTTGGTTCCACTGACACATGAGAAATAAAAGATGAACTCTTTTCTCACCTGCCACCAGTCAGAGTTGGTCTTCTTCAGGAGAATAAACCGTTCACCCTCTCTTATGCAGACCTGGCGTCCATCGGCACCGCGGTAGTTGTAGTCATACTGGGCCTCGAGGACCACCGTACCGCTGGGGACCCCGCACACTGTCATCCCCCTGTTGGACACCGCAGGTGCTGCAGCAGTCTGCTGATGCCCCACAGAGCGCCGCCAAGTACCAGACAGCATGGCTCACCGCGCAGTCCTGTTCAGCAGGCTTTGCTGTGAGCGTGCTGATGTGTGATACTGGAGTTACTGGTCGGGTTAGCGCAGGACAGGTCAGACTGGAGCCAGCCCAGTGCCATGCTCTGAAACAAGCACAGAGGAAAATTGGACACAGAGATACAGAGAGAGAGAGAGAGAGAGAGAGAGATTACTGAAGCTGTCAGAGAACAATGATAAAATGTCACCTGGCTCTGTGCAGTTTCAAAGGAAGAGAACATGAATCCTTTTAGTGCTAAAAATGGAAGTCTGGGTTAATCTGGGGAAAATCACTGACCTGTACAATAACATTAGACAATTTTGCTCTGCATCTTTTTCTTCATAAAATGTCTCTTTCTAGCAAAAACGCCAAATATGCATTGCTTCCAGTTCCTGGTATTTGAGGATTTCCTATTTTATATAATTGAAAACTAAATATCTTTGGGTTTCAGACTGTAGGTCAGATAAAGCAAGACATTTGAAGACATCACAGGCTTTATGAAATTGTGATGGGTAATTTTTTTCTATTATGTTCTGACATTGTAAACAAAACGATTAAAGGAATAGTCTGACATTTTGGGAATCATGAAAAAATTGATACCACTCTTATATATACAGTATATATACACACACACACACACATACATACATATATATATATGAAAAAAAAATCATTTCAGCACAAGACAAAAAAAATTGACTGCTACTGCGAATATCTGTAAATGAGTGAAATGAACGTGTTTACTTGCAGTTTACGCGTCCTGTTTTAACATTCGTGACAGACACGGTTGTGGGTAAAATGTCACTGCAGATATTTGCACACCACTACAGTATACACCAGTTCTCTATTGTCGTCTCAGCCTGGTAGAACTATGCGACACGTGTGAGTAAATAACTCATGCGTTTGGAGGATATAAGGGGTGCAGTATACCCAAAATAGCGTCTGTCTCCATCTCTCCACCTGAGCCAGCATCCCCAAGCTAAACCCCTGCTCTACCCAGCCAAGACCCGCTTACATAAGAGAGCATCTAACTTTCTGCCAGACACATAGCAATACAGCCTCACACAGAACATGCACCCAACCACCCCCACACGCACACTAGCATACACACAGAAAGGGGAACATCCCTAGGCACCTAGCAACAGTGCTTCAGTGACACTCAGGCCCAACCCATCTCAGTCTGGGTGATAAGAGGAGAGGTAGCAAACGAGAGAGATCCCGTAGAATTCATGTTAAAATGCATGTCATCACTGAGGACGGGACATAGAGAGGCAGAGAGGAATTAGACAGATGTAGATGGACAAGACGGGGGGGGGGGATCTGAACGCCTGCAGCAAACCGAAGGAGAGCACATAGCTAGCACTAGATAAGAAATTAAGGAAAATAGAGAGGCTGAGCAGCAGGGGAATGGATGAAGCTGGATGAAGCTGTGATGCATGTGAAGCCAATGGAAGGGAGGGATGGGTTAGCTGGCTGAACCTTGATAATCCCACTGTTATTAACGCACAGGAATGAATCTGTGACCCCCACGGCCAAGGAGAATTACAGTGAAACCCCTCTGTACCAGCATATGGGCAAAAGGACTGCCTGCCTGTCTGTCTGCCGTCTGTTTGCCTGTCTGTTTGCCTGCCTGCCTGCCTTACACTGGCAGGAATATCACTACACATCCATACAGGAGCATTTACAGCTTTTGCTAACATTCACTAACAAAATCCACTGTCAACTACTGGCCAAACCAGACCAAGTAAGACTGCAGCAGTTAAACCTCTGAGTGTACTGAATTGAACAAGGTTGCATTTTATTTTCTTACACATTCAACTTTTCATTCGCATGCAGCCGAATGTACTGTGTCTTTTTTCAAAAGTTACATAATCTGGCTTTCTGGCCACTATATGACACATGCAAGTTGTTTTCCTAATTGGCAAGCGAGCCTGATAGAGCACGCGCACAATGCGTTGCTAGCTCTTCCACTTGCAGAAAATGTTTAATGGCAGCCATCATTCACCCACACTGGTCATTTTGCTTATTTGGGATGAGTGAAAACATCTGTGCAGGTGTGCAGGGCCTTTAAATAAATATCACAAAGTTTTAAGTTGGTCCATATCTGAGTTTTTTTTTTTATGTAAAACATTTAACATTTCAGTATAACACCTCCACTCTCTGTCTTCACCTGCAAATTAATTCACTGTGACATGAAATGATGTGTCACAGAACTGACTATATTTATGTCTGGGAGCGTCATTTAAAGCTGACTGGTGCTATGAGAAGTCCATCTGTGTGGGAATGAAACTGAATATGCTGCAGCTATCTATATTTGTGATGCTGTGTTGTACTTTAATTTATTCATGTATGTTTTTCCTGTTTATGTGAAACAGAGGATGCTTGTTACGCAAGACAAATTTCAGAACAATCTAACAATAAAGTGCAACTTGATATGATCTTATCTCATCTAAAATAGATGGCATTATTACCTTTTTCTCAGAAAAATAACAATAAGCTGACTTGCATTACAGTCTTGGGGATTCCAATTTCTCAAAGACTCTTCTAAGAACTGCAGTTGATCTCAGGAGGGACAAAGGCAAAAGACAGAGGTACAAGGCAAGCAAGCAAACAGGAAACTGCGTAGACACATCAAGGTTCAACCACAGTTTGGGTCATATCCTCTCCATCTTGCCATTTGTTTTTCTGCCACAAGACATCTTTAGCAGTTTAGTTACAGCCTGTAACAGCTAACTGCCAGTAAAGTCTGTTCTGCTGCATGTGCCAGCACAAGTGATGATTTGCTCTGCCTGTCTGTATGACTACAGCACAGCTTTGTGAGTAGCATTAATTCCTACCAAGCTGAGCCTTGAAGCAGAGAGAGGTTGTTTTTTTTCAGGCTGAACATCTCTGCTGCATGGCTTCAGTAATTTACTATTTAGAGGGGCAGGGAAGAATTACAACATGCCCTGGGTTTAAACAAGGTCAAAACATACAGCAATGCTTATTCATACAACCTGACCTGAAGATTTCTATCATGAGCTCCTTTCCCTGCACAGACAGGAAGAGCTCTTCTGATACTGCTGCACCTGTTTGTCTTTTCCTGTCTCTATTCACTGCTCAGAGCAAATGGCTATTAAGAAGAAAGCAGAAACAAAAAAGAATGAATGCAGACTAAAATAATGAAACCCCTGCTGCTGTAGGGCTGTATGTAATTAAACATTTGTAAGGCAGATAGAGTAACTCAGTATCATCAATTCACTTATCAGCACAGGCGCAAAATTCCTACACGGACACAGGAGGCTTTATCATGTCATGTGCAAATTAGGCTGTTACAGTTAAAGTCCCTGGTTGTGTTATTCAGAATTTGGACGTTTTAATGATGTTCCCAAAGGGCAGCAGCTCAGACAGGGTAAGAAAAAGTCAGATATAGCAACAAATTTTAATGATAGTACTCGTATCTGATTTACACAAGCAACCAACCATTTGAACTTAAAACAAATGCTTGAACAAATTCAGGAAATCTCCGACAAGCGTGATGTTATTTTACTGCAACTGGCAAAAGCTGCATTCATCAGCAGCAAAAATGGGATGAAGGAACAAATTCTGATGAGAACTATTTATAATCTAGAACGCATAAAAAAAGAGGGGCCAGACCGTGTTTGTATTTGCAGGTCAGATGGCGATGGAGAGGGCACGAGCGTCATAGACCCAAACACACGGAGAGGTCCATATGGTGTCAGAGACAGACACAGGCACCCTGTCACGGCTGTTGAGAGGCTCTGATGGTTTGTGCCAGGGGCCGAGGGCTTATGGCGTGGTATCAACAACGCAAATGGAAATACTGAGGAAATGCACCAATAGAATGAAGAGGTGAGGAATAATGAAAATTGAAAATGTAGAATGAGCACAAACTTTAAAAAAAAAAAAGACAGAGGAGAGGGACTCGGAGCGAGGGCTGGGATACATTTGATTTGCCTGTCTGCCTTTGCTTGAGTGATTTCACTCCAACTCAGACTGTGTGCGTGTCTGTGTGTGTGAGAGATCGTGTGTGTGTGTGCAAGCAAGTCAGGCCGAGCTGAAGGAATGGAGAGGATAGAATGTGTGCATGCATGCGAGAGAGACACGGAGAGGGAGAGAAAGAGAGAGAGAGAGAGAGAGATCAAGAGCAACTCACCATGGTCCTGAAGTGAGAGAGCACGTCTACGTCAACAAGGTCACCAGCTCACTCTACAGTCAGATCCATGCATGCGATAAGCCTTAAACACACACACACACACACACACACAAAATAAAAACATCGAGATGAGAAAACTATTCGAGTTTGTTTGAACAATGGACCTCAAGCCTGAATGGAGGAGGCACTGACAAAAACGCACAGAGTGGTTATGGCAAAAGGTGTGGCAGAAAAAAACACTAAAATGGACACAAGCATAGGAGCTCCCTCCGACATAAAACCACACACAATCTCTCCTTTCTCTCTCTCGCTCTCTCTCTCATGCACACACTGACAGACATATACACACACAGTTAATCCTATGCACCACATGATCTTTCCTCTGCTCAATGAACCCCTGCTGACCCCCATTTAGCCCGCATTTTGCCCAAGAGGTGAAAACAGAGGTAGTGACAGAGACGGAGCGAGTGAGCGTCAGCTGGCTGTCACCCGGCCACGCAAATAAACCTATAATTGCACTTGAGAAAGGGGGACACGCAGAGAGGGAGAAGCAGAGCGAGAGAGGTCCTGTGCGCTGACCAAACAAGCGGGCCAGCTGATTGATCGAGCTATTGATCCATGCACAGAGCTGGCTGGTCAACGGTGCCACTGGAAATCACAGATCCACCACACGGGCGGTTAGAAAATCCACCACATGGGTGTTAGCAGTGGAGCAGAAAACATTATGCTTATCCAAATCATCTTAGGACGCTTTACCATCATCATTTTACATTTTCAGTCGAATCAACAATCCTGAAAGACCACTGGATTAAATACTTTAGGGATTATAGGCCCTCCTGGTGGTTTTGCATGTTTAAGTGAAACGTTTTCCAAAGCATACATCAATTTTTAGATTAACTTCAGCTCTCACCATTAAGGTACGAAAGTCTACTTGAAGAGTATTTGTATAAATAGTCTGTTTTTGTATAATAATTTGTGTCTGATATGGTATATTTTTCATTTTCAAAAGTTTAACCACTGTGTATTCTTCACTGAAAGGTCCAGAGTGCTAGAGGTTTCAGGTGATTGAAGGTGATTGCAGAGAAAATCTTCCTCTTCAGCAGATAAGTGTGAAAACATTCTTCTAGTGTGACACAATGACCAAAACCCTGTTTTTTAGAATCTTTTTGTCTAAGTAGCTTTATCATCTCATGGTACCGCAGTTGCAGGCAACTTTTGTTTGTTGGTGTCTTCAAGGACACACTGACATCTGAGGGAGACATGCTTTGGTAGTAGTGTAAACTATACACAGTATGTAGTTTGTGGTCTAAGGCGTGCATGCAAAACACCTGAAGATAATGTTATCGTGACACCTTTTCGAACACCCTAAGGCGAGAGAGAGAATGCAAATTACCACAAAATTATATGGGGGATAAAACAAGCAGATCATGTTGAGGGAGCGTTTCTAATGCTGAAAGAGCACCTGAGATGATGTGGGGGAAAAGTATGACAAGCATTAAAAGTAAACCGGGAGAAAGCTGCAATGCTCCATCATCGCAGATGTCATAACTGCTCCAAACAACTCTATTTCAGGTCTCACAAGCTCAGCTCTCACAGAGTGTTTATGATCACAGGGGCCAATCAAACTTCACCACGCAGCAGGGCGAGAGTGGAGTTAAGGGTGTTGGTGCAAAGTTTGGTGTCATATCATATCCATATTCATTCCATATGTTTGAAGTCGAAAGAGGGTGGCTTTAATAATCATAGCTACATGGTCTTCAAAGAGAGATGAGACATGGGGAAGAGGAGTATATAGTGAATGAGGAACTTCAAAGGGTTTCTGCATGCACTCCCACATCCGTATACACATAGCAAACACACACACACACACACACACACACACACATGTAGACTGTACTGTATTTACATATGTATGTCTATTACCAAAGGGTTCACATGTAAATGAGAGAAGAGAACAAGTTTCTCCACATTATACACACTGTTCAGTAACTTTGAGGGTCACAAAAACAAGTAAAAAAAAAAGAAAGAAATTTTAAGTTACCAGGACATCTGTTCAAGCAGCCGTCTCAGCCAAACAACCGCTCATATCTAAGTACTTCAGTGTGGTACGAGCCATGCTGCCTGTGCATGATCTCCATGTGCAAACAAGCATCCTAGTTTGTCTGCTCAACTGGCTGTTTGAGTCGCAACTTGCAGTCAAGTAAGGCTGTATGAGATTACATCATACAATCATACATTATGGATAAAAGGAGTTGTAACACAGCAGTATATTTTTGGAATGAGCACAGAAGTGCCTTGAAATTTTCCTAAAATCAATGCTAAACCAAACAGTTTGTAACAAAACTTTAACTGAACTACACCTGAAACAAGTGAAAAGATCACACAGTGAAACCTTAAACTCTCAAGGCGTGAGGTGTCATGGTATACTGGCATTGACGTTAACTGTGATATTCAAACATTGAAAAATATGTTAGGCCTTGTGGATCTTTTGTTTATCACTTCGTCTGGTTGCCTTTTAACTATCCATTAAGTGTAATTGTTCTTTTTGTATGCTTTTGTACAGTTATGGTTAGACTCTCTCTCGCCCTCTCTCTCTCTCTCTCTCTCTCCCCGCCTCCCTTCACTAATTCATTTACCAAAAAAGAGACAAAACACACAATTAACAAAGTCAAATTTGAATTGGACTGATAGCATTGTTATCATTATTATTATTTTGTAATTTCCTAGACCTTTAATATTTAATACTTACTTCTAGCATTTATCAGTCAACAACTAGAAAGTGAATGCGGCTGCACCAAAAGTCAAGTCAGATTTTCCTACATATCCAAAAATAACATCTTCTTCTTTGAGCAGTTTAATATGTGCAACATAAAAGAATGTCTACCCTTAGACACTCAGTTCAGACAAAAAAAAAAAAAATCACTTTCCTTATATCGATTAATTTATCAATTTACACCCTTAGTCTGAAATCTGTCCACTCTCAGCCTGATGAGCAGTTCTTCTCAGGACAGTCATATGAAAGAACACTCACTTTGTCTGTGGATGTACAGTTATAACTACTAGCACTGATGTCTCTCTCTCCATATGAGACACATGCCTCAAGCCAAAACAGCCTTTCATCCTCCCAAAGCCATGCATTATTGATGATTAGACCAGAGAGAGACAGTGAAACACACACTGCGTTTCCCAGTGTGACGGCTGGCTGCCTTGGTGAATGTGTACGTGAATGCATGTCTGTCTGTGTGAGTGTGAGAGAGAGAGAGAGAAAGAGAGACTAAACAGGTGGGCTGGAGTCTCTCAGTGATTAGCTGTGTAAATTGTAAGTGAGCCAATCAAAAAGCGGATGATGACAGTAGAGCAGCCATTGGCTCATTCTTGCTACTATCATCATGACAACAACCTCTGTGACCAACTACCATCTCCACTGTCTCCAGTATGTGTGGTGTTTTTTTTGTTTCTTGTTGCATATAACAACATTTTATATGTGTGATGCCATCATTTCAAGTATTTGCTGACGCAATACTTGTGTTTACAATGAACCCTGCAGCCTGCATCGACACATAGCAAACTTCTTCAGAGAACTCATTCCTGTATAATATTCAAGTTCTCATTTCCCTTATTTGAATATAAACAACAACCAGACAGACCAGTGTTAGGCAAAGTAGTGCAGGATTGCTCAGGGGGCATTTTAAACACTCGAGAGGGAATTTATTCAAGCATCACATTTTTTAATTAGCTTAAGCATTTTATAGAGAAAAAGAAAAAGGAAGGTGAAAAACATACAGCCAGCTTACTTTTAGTTCAAGAATAATACGCTTATTTTAGTAAGGGAAATAAGCTCTTGAGAAAAGTTTCTTGTTTCAATAAACACTAATCAGCTTCTCTTATTATGTCCTCACCTTATGGATTTACTTTTAAAACACTATTGAGATATGAATCACATGTTTTCAGGTGATTAAATGGCCTTACATTCTTATAATCAATCATTCAAAATCCATTCATTCATTTTGAATTATTCATTCAAAATATCAGAAAATAGATCAAAGTTATCGAAACAGTTTCCAAAAGCCCAAAGTGACGTCTTCAAATGGCTTGTTTTGTTTGATGAACAGTCTTCGATATTCCATTTACTACAATATAAAACACAGAATAGCAGGATCTCTGCTCATCTGAGAAGCTACAGCAGGTCATTGTTTGACTTTTTTTTGAAAAATTACTGGAAATTAGTGGCATGACAATTATATTTTTTTGTCAATCAACCAATTGACTAATTGACTAATCTTTTGAACACTATGGATAGGAACGATTCATTATTTCAAGATTTTGTCTTTCACGCCTTTCTCAAAAGAAATAAAACTACACTGTAGCACTGTCAAGTTATCAAAGCACATTGATTTATTTTGTTGCTAAAGACTGAATATAAGACTAAGATTTCCAAGTTATAGACTTTGCTGGGCGTCGTTTTTTTTCTGGAGTAGTCAAACAGAATAAAATATGTTAAAATTATTTGATATTCTATGTGATATAAACCAAAATAAACAATAATCATGTTTTATTCACGAGGAAAGTAATGTTTGACCAAAGTTGTGCATATTGTTGCTTAAACTCATATATTAAGTAATGACAAACAAAAAAGGCATTCTTCTTTCACAATATTCCTACAACAGCCTTCAACTGAGGAAAATAAAATATCGCAAAGAAGTAAAGAATTATCTTGTCGAGAATAAAAAAAAAAAAAAATCCCTTCGCTCTGTGACTGGGCTGGTGGGTTGTTGCTGAGCCTGTGGGAATGTGCGGTACATTGATGTTTCTAATGAAGAGTGCTGAGCTCCATTGATCCACCAGGGATGAGAGTGAGCTGTCAAAAGCTATCAGGCAAGTCAAAGACCCACTTTCAGCCCTGCACAGCTGAAGTGAGCATGATACTGTTGGGGCACAAGAAGAGCAGCCAAACCTCTGAAGGCGAATGCTACAGAGAGGAGGCACACATACAGACACAGCTTTGATGCATACAGAGAGGTTAACGGGGTTATTTGTTCACTACAGGAACATTAGACAAATAACACTATGGGTTTAGGATGTGTCAAACACTGGTGGAGTGTTTACCCATGGTGCGCTCTGGTATGTTAATTCAAGTATTTGCGATTGTTCTTCTAAAAAATGTCCTTCCATTTTTCCTCTTTTAATTCACTGGATATATGTACGAGGGCTGCGACTAAAAATTATTGTCATTATTAGTCAATCTACGCATGATTTGTTTAATTAATCAGCAAATTGTTTAGTCCATAATAAGTCAAACACTAGTAAAAAACTGCCCATCAAACCTTTCTAGAGTCTAGGGTGATGTCTTCAAATGTCTTGTTTAGTCAACAGAAACTCCAAACCCCACATAC
This sequence comes from Seriola lalandi dorsalis, assembly GCF_002814215.2. Classification (NCBI taxonomy): domain Eukaryota; kingdom Metazoa; phylum Chordata; class Actinopteri; order Carangiformes; family Carangidae; genus Seriola; species Seriola lalandi. The sequence continues at coordinate 417,299 of NW_019525041.1, forward strand.
TTTACAAGAGCATGTGATAAAGAACAGCACCAATTCAAGAAAACTGGAGAATGTGCAGCATTTTGCACTATTCCTGCTTGAAGAATGACTGAAATTATCAATCAATTATCAAAATAGTTCACCAGTTCATTTCCAGTTGATCAACTAATCAATGAATAAACTAATTGTTCTATTTTCAAATTCAAACTTCTTTTGGAAATATGAGTGTGTGTGAAACAGCATGCAATTGAAAGTGATTATTCTTTAGAGCGCTTTGATGATAATGTAATCCATAGTGCTGCACCTACAGTATGCATAATACAACTAGGGAAAGCACAAATGATTGCACAGAAAGTAAATGCAGGATTAAACTGGATTAAAACACAGCACAGATGTGAATGCAGGAGCTACTATACTGCAGTTGAGATATAGGAAGCTGCCCTGATATAGACAGTAGCTACAGTATGACTGAATAGGAGAACTGGTTTGAGTATCCGTTTTCAGAGTTCAGCCACACGCCACTGTCTTTCAGGTTAATGACCTGTGTAAAAAAAACAACAAACTGAACTCAAACTGATTCTGATCGTTTTCTATTACGTACCTAACAAGCAGTGACAATATATTGAGCCAAATGTCGTCCGTGGAAAGCAGAGTCATAAAAATCCATACTTGCTAGACATCATTAGACAAGATTAGGCTAAAATGATGCTCAACTTCAGAGTTTCTTAACCTTGGGGTTAATGGGCTACATAAGTGTATGTATTATAAATAATAATTAATGTACTTGAAATATGCTATAGTTTCTATATCTGTCAGAGCCACCCCGCGCCCTTGAAAGTATGCCATTTAAAATCACATGACTAGCTCTGGGTCATGGGAAGTTTTTGAAACACAGAAATGGGGTCGCAGGCTGGAAAAGTTTGGAAACCTTACTCTGACGGGAGCATATTTCATTGACAAACAGCTCAAAAATCATTACAAGTTCATCACAGCTAGAATACCTTCAACAGACCAGTGTGATCTGGAGAGCTGAACCAGCAAATAAATATCTGACTCTCAGATGTGGAGTTTACGATTGTTTTGAAGGGCCAGATGTCCCAAAACTACATGAAGAGACACCTTTGTGTTGTGGCTTTCATGTGGTTGGTACAGTGCAAAGCAAATAAGTGAGATGAGGTTTTTCTACACTTTGTGATCTTCTACTGTAAATTTTTTGCACCACAGACACAACGCAAACACACACACACATTTCACACTTAGAAAAAAAGAGTTAGATGACAGACTTGCACTGGAATAATCGGACTAGTAACACACCACAATGTAAAACGCTTCAGTCTCGCAATCTCACTGTGACACTGCATCCACAACAGCAATCTGTGGCGCACACTAGTAATTACAGCAAACTTGTAACCCTCCTGCTAATACTACACATGGTACAGGGCACTTTTAATCAGCAAACTTGCAACTGGAGAATAATCTTTCAAGCCTGTGTCGTCACAGGCTGGTGAAAAAGGGAGCAAATCTCCTGCTTTGCATGGACTTAAAACAGATTATGAAAAAGCAAAAAAGCAATGCGTCAGTCAAACTGTTTCCATCACACCCTGTGGTTAACCCATCCATGCACTTTCTGTGTAGCATGTAAGGGCTAACTCGCTTGCAGAAGCATGCAAATATTTCCGCATGTGAAAAGGTCTGTCTTATGTAAAGTGCTGAGATTAGCAATTCTTCATCAGTGTGACATTCACAGAGATGACCAAATATGAGGTCATGGCATCAGCATCATCGTAGTGATGATGTACATCGAGCAGTAGGTATACATAGGCTAAATTAAAAGGAAAAAAATCAGAAAAGTAGTTCATTACATATCAAAAAGTATATATGGGGAAGGGTTGAACAGGAAACTCTAAAATGTATAACAGTCTTCCACAGGAAATGGTTGTAGGCTGAAGATGGCCATTTGTGACTTGCAGTGCCCCGTCTGAGTTTAAGCGGCTGTGACGGTATAGGCTACATGTGGTTTGACACTATGATGTGGAAAAATGTGTTGCTTTGGAAAAGCTGAGCTCGCTATTTTAGTAACTGGGGAACTGTATAACCTTTTTGTGGCCTAATTGGCCAACAACTTATTTTTTTGCACAAACTTTACAGTAGATGGGAGCAATGTCATAGACTATATTGTAATTTTATCCACTGAATCAAGGTTTAAATCAGCTTTAAAAGCATTATGCATTTTTCCAAATAAAGCATAAACCATGATTGTACAGAATGGGGATTATTAAGCAAAATTTTAATTAATGCCATGAGACACATTGTGATAATCTTATTCCTACTGATATGAGTTGCTTCTGTTGTAACTCTGGATGAGATATTAGCCTGATTGAGAATGGGAGATTTTTTAAACCTGTAGACAAATATATCAGCTAACAAATTAGTGTGAACTCACAACTTTAAAAGCATTTATCTTAAATAAATCTACCATGTATTTCAGCCTACTTATCTAATGAATTTGAATTCATTTGCATTAATATCACAGTAGACCAAAATACCGATAGTGAGCATTACAGAAGCACGTTTATCTAGCATATATCCTAACCATTTTCCTCAACAATATTTTGCAGGAAATAAGTTCTCAGACTTGTCAAATAAACAGATATCTAATCTTTGAATTTGAGGGACATAACATCACTCACCGTGCAGCGACGAGATGACAGCTCAGTTGTGTTTTTGGAGTGAACTGCAGACACAGAAGGAGTTGCGTCTTGGGTAGTTTGCTGCGCTTTTCTCGCGGGAAGAATAAAAATATTGAAAACTTCACATAATTTACGTGATGGAAAGCACATAGGAGATATATATATATAGATATATAGGAGATAGGAGGTCATATAGGGGCATTAACTTGTTCGATACACTCCATGTCTGTACAACCTCCGGGCTCTTTAAGCGGATAAAAATATAGCTTGTGCTGAGTGGGTTTGGCGGTTTAAGATTGGCTACAATATGATTTTACACGGGACCAATCAGAAGAGGCGGTGGTGCGCACATTTTATTGCCACATGCCGCCCGGAGTACAATGGGCAAACATGAGAGATGCTTCCCGCCCGGCGGCGCTACAGTGTGATTTAAAACAAGCAGGGCCACTGTGCAGCGAATTTACGCTCCGGGAAATGGTTTATGGGAGATGTAGTCGTTTAAGCAGACCTCTACCGTTTCTGACAACGACACAGACACTGCTCTAAAACTACAACTCTGTCATCTGTAACAGCGCCGACATTGCTTGCATCAGCTCTCGTGAAGTGGACAGCACTCGCCGGCAAAGTTACCACGAGTAGCTCCCTGTCTTGTGTTATAGTAAAAACACTGTCACTATTAAAGCCAGCCACCATTCCTAACATAGCGGAGTAGCTACAAACGACCAAATGAAGCTCTTCGTAAGTGAAGGCAACCCGCACTGCCTGAAGGTGTTAGCCGCGTTAGAAGTGACTGGAGTTCAGTGTGACGTTCAATATGTTAACCACGAAGGTAAGAAAGCATGGTTAGCTTTATTATGATATGTGGACCTAAATGTAATGACGACTAACGGCAGCTGTCGTTTGGCTAAATCATTATATGTAACGTTTGTTTTGCCAAGTTTGAGCTGAATATGTGCTGTAACTGACGGTTGCTACCATGGGATAGCATGCTAGCTGTAAGTGACAACTGCCTGTCAGTGTCAGTTACAGTGAATGAAGTGAACAGTCCACTTGTATCTGCGTCTGAGAAGCAGCTAGAAAAGTCTTTTTCTGCACGTCACTGCTTTGTTTGTCTTATTTTAGCAGTGTTTGATTGAACAGCTCCACGCAAACTTTGTTTTGTTTATTAATGGATAGCTACAGGTGTTGAGCCTCTACCTGTACAGACACACCTGGATACTTGATTTACTTGGACGTTTGTAAAGTTTCAGGGCTGTGTCATCGTTTGGTCCCCCCAATATCTTGATATGAACAAAAATGACAGTATTCTGGGGATGATAATTAGTGCTTTCAGCCTTTTTTTTTTCTTATCAAGTTAAAAAGAAATCTAGAAAACACTATATTTGAACACCATCCTGTGTGATTACAAATTACCATTGTCAATGCGCTTGAGGTTTTTTTCATCCCACCAGATTCTGTCTGTCAGTGTTGTGGTAAACGGAAAATGTTTTACCAAAGCAACAGGACTAGCAGGAGTTCTGGTTCAATATCTGACCTGGCAAAACTATGTGGACAGTCAGCATGCACCCAAGAACAACCCTTGACACACCTCAACCCAAAAACCTGAAAACGTTTTTGAAAAAAAGGGTTGCTTATTATGTCATGTTTTAACTTGTATTGACTGAGACAAATGTCTGTATGAAAAGCTTAATATTGATTTAAACTAAATCACTCATCCCTCCATTAATAGTCTTGTGACTAATGTCTGACTCGCTGTTCTGATCTGTAGCTGACAATGTTTACAAAAGACAGGCTGTTCTATACAATAAGTCCACTCTAGGCTAAATTCAACAATGAGTTTGACATGATGTATTGTTTGAATTGACTACTGAAACAGAATACAGCTGGATCATATCACATGGGCTGTATACTTGTTTAGTTATTATTCCTGGAGACTTAGGTTATTTCTAACCAATTCATTGTCCAGTAGAACATCATCAAGCTGTGTAAAAGAATTAGACTCTAATTAAATGGTAATTCACCCTAGCCTCAGGCTTATGGCCTGATTGTCTCAGACATGTGAGAGATGCTTCACTCCCTGTCCCAGATGTGTGCTAGTCTTCCTTAGGAGCTGGATCACAGAGATGAATAACCAGGACCATCTGGCATGCAGCCACAGTGCATGAATTAATGGACTGTACCCAGAAATACACATACACTAACAGTACTGTGGTTGTAGTTGAAAAATCCTTTAAACAATAGCTGTTTTTTGTTATTTATCCATTGTTTTATACAAAGTTTGATATATTGCAATACATTTTGAAATATTAACTAAGGTAAATATCATTTAGAAAAAAAAAATGGAGGTGTTATTTTTGCTGTATTTATGCAGAATTAAAATTGTATTGAATCCTTGAGCCACCATAAAACCAGTAAATTGAACCATCAAAGTAGAAACATCTATAAAAAATGTAATCAGAATCCTCTCCTGTGGTGATCTGCCCTGACTTCTGATGAATTCCAGATTAAAAAGATCAAATCCTTGACCTTCAGTTTGACCTTTGTGTTCTTCATGGACCATTCAAGTAACTTTGCTGATAAATATTAAGGCTCAGAATGTGATCACAGGATTATCCTCGAAGCATTTGAATGTTATTACTTCTCCTTGAAGTTGCAATGTTGAATTCTCTCTCTTTAAAGTCAAAGCCATTAGAAAGAGGATTTACAGTTTGTATCAGAATCTACCACCCAGGTAAAAAATCCAGTCCAGTCCAGAAACATGCTCACAGACATAATAATCTTGTCTGCTGTATCTTATTTTATTCATAATTATCTAAACAAACTCACAATCTCTTTTTCTCTTTTGTTTTTTAGAGACAGTGGTGCCCTTCCTTAGCCGTCCAGCTTTGCCGGCCATGCTCCTGCCTAGTGGACTATACCTTTTCAGCGCAAATGCCATCTGCCAGTCAGTAGACTATATACATAGTCCTTTCTGCTTGGTCATTTATGAATGTCAGTGCCAATTAGGCATGAATGTGGATGCTGTTAATCACTGACTCTGTATAACTTTTCAGATATCCAAGATTCTTACCCTAATTTGTACCTAGCCATGCAAACAGCTTTGTCTTGAATTTTCCAGGTTTTATTGCTGAGCCCCCAAAATTTAATGACAGCAGAAATTTTAATCTCAGAACCTAGGAAAATAAAAACAAAACTATCTGCATGGCTAGATACCATTAGAGTTTAAAGGAAAAAAAGATTGTTTTTTGTAATTTGTTACTTGGGAACACTAATTTCAACAGTTTTTTTCAGTTTCAATGGTAATTAAAATGGAAATTATAAAATTGCAATGATATGTACAGTGGGTACGGAAAGTATTCAGACCCCTTTAGCCATTTGCTAAAATCCAAAAAGTTCATTTTATTTCTCATTAATGTACACTCAGCAACCCATCTTGACAAAAAAAAACAGAAATGTAGAAATTTTTGCAAATTCATTAAAAAAAGAAAAACTGAAATATCACATGGTCATAAGTATTCAGACCCTTTGCTGTGACACTCATATTTAACTCACATGCTGTCCATTTCTTCTGATCCTCCTTGAGATGGTTCTACTCCTTCATTGGAGTCCAGCTGTGTTTAATTAAACTGATTGGGCTTGATTAGGAAAAGCACACACCTGTCTATATAAGACCTTACAGCTCACAGTGCATGTCAGAGCAAATGAGAATCATGAGGTCGAAGGAACTGCCCAAGGAGTTCAGAGACGAAATTGTGGCAAGGCACAGATCTGGCCAAGGTTACAAAAGAATTTCTGCATTTCTCACAGTGGCCTCCATAATCCTTAAATGGAAGAAGTTTGGGACGACCAGAACTCTTCCTAGACCTGGCCGTCCAGCCAAACCGAGCAATCGTGGGAGAAGAGCCTTGGTGAGAGAGGTAAAGAAGAACCCAAAGATCACTGTGGCTGAGCTCCAGAGATGCAGTAGGGAGATGGGAGAAAGTTCCACAAAGTCAACTATCACTGCAGCCCTCCACCAGTCGGGGCTTTATGGCAGAGTGGCCTGACGGAAGCCTCTCCTCAGTGCAAAACATATGAAAACCCGCATAGAGTTTGCCAAAAAACACATGAAGGACTCCCAGACTATGAGAAATAAGATTCTCTTGTCTGATGAGACCAAGATTGAACTTTTCGGCGTTAATTCTAAGCGGTATGTGTGGAGAAAACCAGGCACTACTACCTGCCCAATACAATCCCAACAGTGAAACATGGTGGTGGCAGCATCATGCTATGCGGGTGTTTTTCAGCTGCAGGGACAGGACGACTGGTTGTAATTGGAGGAAAGATGAATGCGGCCAAGTACAGAGATATCCTGGAAGAAAATCTCTTCCAGAGTGCTCAGGACTTCAGACTGGGCCGAAGGTTCACCTTCCAACAAGACAATGACCCTAAGCACACAGCTAAAATAACAAAGGAGTGGCTTCGGAACAACTCTGTGACCATTCTTGACTGGCCCAGCCAGAGCCCTGACCTAAACCCAATTGAGCATCTCTGGAGAGACCTGAAAATGGCTGTCCACCAACGTTCAGCATCCAACCTGACAGAACTGTAGAGGATCTGCAAGGAAGAATGGCAGAGGATCGCCAAATCCAGGTGTGAAAAACTTGTTGCATCATTCCCAAGAAGACTCATGGCTGTACTAGCTCAAAAGGATGCTTCTACTCAATACTGAGCAAAGGGTCTGAATACTTATGACCATGTGATATTTCAGTTTTTCTTTTTTAATAAATTTGCAAAGATTTCTACAGTTTCTACGGTTTTTTCTGTCAAGATGGGGTGCTGAGTGTACATTAATGAGAAATAAAATGAACTTTTTTGATTTTAGCAAATGGCTGCAATGCAACAGAGTGAAAAATTTAAAGGGGTCTGAATACTTTCCGTACTCACTGTATATACCAGAAAGATATGGTAATGTGTTGGTTTTATTATACTAAGTTAATAATATAAACTAAAGCCTCACAGTAATGGACTGAAAGGTTGATATTTAAGATTTGTGTTACTGTGCATTGTAACTCATGAAGACGGAGCACATATGTTGAAGATACCTGTATTTCATGTGTATTTGTTTAACACAAACTCCCATTGAATCTAAATGAGCTAAAACTGTTTGACAGGACCTTGTTCTTTTTTTTCCACAACCTCAGATACTTGTTTGAAGTAAATGGACAAGAATCCAGTGAGCTTTGCAGTCAGTGGCTTGAATGGGAGGCCACAGATCTACAGGTAAACTCTACATAAAAATAACCTTCTCGTTTGCTTGAAATCTGCTGTACAAAACACCAAACCTCTTTTGAGATGCAAACTATTTTTAGTTCATGCATTTGTACAGTCTTTTGTATAGAATCCTCTTACTATGCTTCAGTGTGTCACCAAAGGGGACATAAATCCATGCAGCTAAATGACTAAAACTTACACTCTCAAAAGAACAATGAATAGAGACCAGTGTTAAGAAATCTATCTGTATGCTCAGTGTAGGGTTTAAGGAGGCATTTATTTAACCTTAGTCACACTTCTTTGGTTCACTGCTTGATCTAATGTCATTCGTTCAATTGTAATTAACCTCTGTTTTGTCTTATTTGTGCAGCCTGCACTGCTGCTGGCTCTTCACATGGCAGTGCTGCAGGGAAAAGGTTCACAGGTGTCCAATGTCCTCCAGGGGCCACTAAACTACTTGGACCAAAGCTTGAGCAAAGGGAACACGCCATATTTAACAGGGGTACAGTATTAAAATCTCCTGTTCAGCTGTTGTATTTCCCATTTTTCTACTGCCCATTTAGTTTCCATATACGCTCACTCAAACAAAGCCTTTTCTGTCGATTTAATATATGATCAAGTCAAAAGTTCATGATGCCTCTTTGAAAGCTCAGCTGAGCTTTACTGAGCGCCTCCTGAGTGCCACATCAGGCTCCTCCGGCAACATTTCTTTTTCTCCTCTTCTTTTTTTAACAGCTGATGCTGAGCTAGTGATGCTTTTTTAAGTTAAAAAGATTCATCTGGGGAGGAGGTCCCTTATGTTGCAGATGTGCCGGAGTGTGGGGGGGGTGTGGGTGGGTGTGTGTGTGTGTGTATTTGCAGCCCCTGTGGCAATAGGTCATCTACGTCTGTCATATATTTCATGTGTACAGAAATATGTTTTGTTAAGTCTCTTGGTGATATGCATGGCTTGGACGAGGAGCCCCTTGTTAAGCTAAAGTGTTAACCCTAACCCAAGCGTCACAGTGAGGCAGTTGCAACAGTGTATATATAATCCATATTTAGTAAGAGGCAAGCACAAAACCAATTCATGCTGAAAATATTCCTCCTCATGGTTGTTCTGTATATAGAAAGTCACGGGGTTGAATGGATCCCTCTTCTGCATTGTTTACAGCTTTCAAAATAACAGGCCTTTAGATTTTTGATGGGATGACTGAAAAGGACTTGCGACAAGTTCAGAAATAATGTTTATTAAACTGTGCTGTGTTTAGGAAGCCGTTTCAGTTGCTGATGTTGTTTTGTGGGCTGCGCTGTATCCTGTTTTATCTGACTCTTCACTAGCACTGGGTAAGTGGTCATAAACATTAAAACCGTTTGTTGTTGGCCATGCAGAAATTCTCCACCCATTAACTAATTGTTTCCTTTTTAATTTCCTCAACTTCCCCTCTATTTTCGTTTATCAATTTTATTTCCATTTTTACCTTCTTCCTTTATTTTATCTTCTCCTCCTCCTCTATGTTCAAACAATCCTCACTGTAACCCTTCCCTTATGCTTTTTTTCCCCTCCTTTATTCTCCCCTACCTTTTTCTGTGCCCTTTTTTCTTTTCACAGGTGAACACAAGTCTGTGAAGCCTTGGTTTGACCGTGTGGCTGCTATGCACAGTTGCCAGTCTGCTGTTCAGAAAGTGCTGCGGGGAAAAGGCCTGCAGGGCATGAAAAGCTACATGCAGAGGCAGCCTGCCCCTCAGAGCAGCCAGTGCAAAGACACACAGCCATGCAACAGCAACCCTGCTGAGGTATCTGCTAGATCATCGGGATAGCTATTAGACTTAAAGCATTCTTACTGAACAAAAATCATTCAGAGGTGGTATCTACATTTGTCCCTATGCCTCAGGGAACCCTGTGAGGTATCCAAGAAGATTTATTGTCTTTTTGTTTTCCTCAAGCTACAGATGCAAAAACAAAACACCTTACAAGACATGTATTATCACATTTTCCCATATTTTCAGTCTTTTTCTTCAGAGGAAGAAAGTTAAAGCATTGAAACAGTTGCAAGACTTGAATTCACCTCACTTGAACTAAGCAAGGTTCTTTTGTAGAGCAGATGTGATCTTCAGGTGAGACTTAACCTGGCTCTATTAAATCTAAATTAACACCTGTGTTGGGATATAGAACATGCAGCATGCAGAGGTTACATCACTATTTCTTTATCCTCCACTCTCCTTCTTGTGTAAGCATGGGAGGATTTGAACAGGTGTCAGTCAAATTTAGCAGCAGGTGTTATGGCTCCTTGTCAGAGGACGTGGGAGGATGTGTGGATCTCAGAGTGCCTTTGGGTTAAAGGTTGAGAGGTCAGGTGGGATTCATGGGGCATGTGTAACAATAAAACACACAATTCAAAAGAATTAAAAAATCTTCTTTTTGATCGGGTGGTTTAGTGAGAGAATGGTTCACTTGTAGTGTATTGGTCCTTTGATAGCTCATCATTGATTTGTGAGCCATAGCTGTTTTTGAAAGAGATATTATACCGTGAACACATTAACAAGTTTGTGTACGCCTTTTTTTTTTTTTTGCTTTACTGTATCATGTTGAAATGGAGATCAATTTGATGTTATGGTCAATAATTGTTTTCAGTGGCAATACACTTTTGGGTTTGTTGATCAAACTGTGCAAGATTTGAAATGATTTTTAGAACATGGAGCCATCATTCAGACGTTTTATCACCCCTTAATTTTGGGCCATGTTGATAATCTTGCACAAAGTTAAATTAAACAGCAGGATTAAACTACATACATTTTAGGTAAATGTCTACTTGTGGAGATTACCAGCCTCACATGTTGGTTTCAGTTTAATTCCTTGTTAATGCGTCCTGTATATCCTCATATTTGTATAGTGTGAAGAGGGAGAGCGTGTGGTTTCAGAGGAGGAGATGGAGGCTGCTGTTCTCACCTGGAGCAAAGATTTGAATGGTGGCCCACTGGCTACAGAGAGACAACACCCAATGTAAGTAATTCAACGTGCCATTTCCCAATCTACACATTAAGCAGATACTTCCACTCAGAGTGATGTGCAGAGAGTGTGCGCTACATGTTGTAGTTTATGATGTTATAGAATGTCGTGGGAATCACATCACATAACACCACATCTATTTGAACCCGATTCAAATTCAGTTCTGTTTTCCTATCAGTTTGCCACAGGAGGGCAAGCGAAACATCCTGCTGACCAGTGCCTTGCCTTATGTCAACAACGTCCCCCACCTGGGTAACATCATTGGCTGTGTGCTCAGCGCTGACGTCTTCTCCAGGTAAGAATTTCTGTCTTTCCTTTGTACATATACAGTAGGTGCTAGAAACCTAGTGATAATTGTGAAGAATACATTGACTCATGCAGCAAACACATTTTTATATTCATATACCCAAAAACATACAGGCATGTGACTAATTGTAATGTATTTAACAGCCTTTGGAATATTACAAGTAAAGCTGTCCATCATACTCTTTCTCACTAACAGTTATAAATTATCTCATCTTCTACCTCAACTTAATCTGATTTCTTTCTTTTTTATTTCTTGATCCATTTCCTTAATTTTCTTTGCACTCATCATCTCTGTGTCTTTTGTCTTGTTCCACTTCCTCATTCTGTCCATCATCTTCTTCAAGGTATGGCCGTCTGCGAGGCTGGAACCTGCTGTTTGTGTGCGGTACAGATGAGTACGGCACAGCTACGGAGAACAAGGCCAGAGAAGAGGGCCTGACACCGCAGCAGATCTGCGACAAGTATCACGCCATTCACTCCAGCATCTACAAGTGGTTCCAGATCGACTTTGACTTCTTCGGCAGAACCACCACTGAGAAGCAGACGGAGTAAGTGAAAGCAGGGAACGAGGCTGTGTTGGCCTGTTTGGGGCCAACAGTGGGTTTAATTCAATCTACTGATATGTGAGAAATTAAAGACAAGGTTTTTTCTTTCAAGAATAAAAGAGAAACAGCAGAGCTAAAGATATAGCTAAAGATATAGCTAAACACCGAGGTCTCCACTAATAATCACTTCATGATCCTTGTCTTCACTTGGCGTGGATGTGGTGGTTGGATGTTTCCATATGATTACCATACACTTACTATAAAATTACATAACATAGGATTACTATAATCTTGCTGTAGATGCGGGGGTGGACGTCTAGCCCTCACAACCATACATTCTGCTTTACTTAAACTCAGAGATTATTGAGTATTATTATGGAATGTATTACTTTTCAGAGATTTACCAAATAAATACAAGAAATCCTATTAAGTGTCTGGAAATACAATTGACACCGTCACTTATGAATTAGTCAAATATTGGTAAAAGACACATTAACTAAAACCAAGGGCTTTTGTGAACACAGTCAGATGAGGCTCCAGTTACTTTGTAATAGGTTGGTAATGTAATTTATTCAAGAAACTTTTCCAAACCTAACTTAAGTCAAATGAAAGGAGAGTAAATCTATAGTAAACTTATCAGTTTTATAATATGGATGAAGTAATCAAAGTCTAGAGATGAAAAAAAAAAAAAATTCAATGTTATTGACATTGTTGCTCTTAGGAAGTATTGAAGTCAAGAAAGTAATGAAGTGGATAGCATTTACAGTCAGTGAGCAGTGCAGTTCTCCTCACCATATGGATAAACTGTCAGATTATTGTTTGTTTTATATTGATATGCAAATAGAACATAGTAAGATGCCTTCTTATATGTTGAAATGGAAAAACAAAAGAGAGGCACTTTTCTTCAGTAAAAATTAGACTTAAATCCTTGAGCTTGGACACTGAAAAGGTTTACAAAGATCACAAAGCTGAAAACTCTTGTGTGGGGCCTTTGCTTTGATAGAGTGCAACATAAAAGGCACAAGCACCACATTCTTTGAAAAATGAAAACAGCCCACAGATTAAAGACTTTTGACTTGATTCATGAAAAGTGCCTTGGATGTAAGGTTTTAGATTTACCAACCCAAAATCAAAATCAGAGATTACTTTCAGCTTTGTTTAGTTTTTTTGTACCATTTTACTTCATATTTCCCTTAGTAAATCAATAACACACACTCTCTTCCCTTCAGGTGGAAGCAGCCCAGAATTGTTTAATAATGTCAGAAAGTAGTTCAAAAAAGTGTGAAATTTAATGTGTATTGAGCTAAAGAAATAAGATTAAGATACACGGAACAAAATGGCATCATCTAGTATGCAACGAACCAAAAATATATGTACATTTCTTTTTGGTTTTTATATATATATATGTACACACACACTCTCACAAGTTGAAAACAATACAGCTACACTGTTGTGGCTGGTAACATGCAATTGATGAGCCTAAAAATACACATAGAAAGTAAAAATTATTTTAAAAAAAAAGATATCTCAGAGGGCCAAATATCAAATATTTGGAGTGGAGCTGTAGGATTTTGCAAGGTCCCATAAATTTAATATAAGTTTTCACATAGATTTCTTTCAAGAAAATCCATGACATGAACTGGGGAAAGTTCTGAATTCTAGGTGAGTTGACATGGAATGACCCACGGGGCAAAAGAGAAACATTTTTCTCTTGCATCACAGACACAACCCCTGAAGAATCTTTCAACCATCTTGTTCCTCCGTTATATTTTCAGGATAGCTCAAAATATTTTCTGGCGACTCCACAAGCATGAATTCCTGGTGGAAGACACGGTGGAGCAGCTGCGTTGTGAAAACTGTCAGCGTTTCCTGGCTGACCGCTTCGTAGAAGGCATCTGCCCTCACTGCAGCTACCCAGAAGCTCGTGGTGATCAGTGTGACAAGTGTGGGCGGCTCATCAATGCTGTGGAGCTCAGGGTGAGTTTGGTGGAGCAGACTGTACATCTGAAGTGATTATAGTGGGCAAGAAGGATTGTAGCCACTGACTATTAAGAGAATGATGGTGGTAGAAACTGAAATATCATTTTAATTTTTCCATGTTAATATATATCTAAAATGCAAAATGTGAATCTACAAACACAGAAACAGACCCATCATTTGCTATTCATATAGCATTGTGGTTGCACTGGAACTCTTGGAATTATTTGGACTTGCATGGAAGGAATTATTATACTCATCTAAATTGTAAATTCAGGAAAAAAGAAAATCAGGTTAAATTTTGCCTAATCAGTGTTGATCATTGTTGTACCCTCCAGGAACCCCAGTGTAAAGTCTGCAGGCAGACTCCAGTCATCCGCTCGTCCAAACATCTGTTCCTGGACCTGCCAAAGGTATGCTTTTCAAACTGCATTGTAATGGCTTTGGTTGTGCATTCCCCTGTTTAGACAGTATTTTTGGTCACAGGGATGGAGACAGTAAGCCAGTTTAGTGAGAGTAAAGTAGCATTCAAACTCAGACAACTTGTGGAAGGCAGTTACCGCTGTGGTAATTTTATTATATAAACGGCTTTTCTCTCACTAGAGCTGTGGTTTGGAGTAAGACATGAGGATGCTTTTGACAGCATTTTCATTCTCTCCCTTTTTCCCATGTAGCTAGAAACTCAGTTGGAGCAGTGGCTGGATAAGTCGACCAGCACAGGAGACTGGACCGTAAATGCCAAACAGATCACTCGCTCCTGGCTGAGAGATGGTCTCAAACCTCGCTGCATCACCAGGGACCTGCAGTGGGGAACGCCAGTACCTCACCCTGACTTTAAAGAGAAGGTCTGGTATTGTCGTATAGAGTAAAAATACATTATTTTTCACAGTACAGGTGTTGCTGTTGGATTGCATTTGCTTGTTTTTAGTTTGCTATTTCTGCATGCTGTGGAAAAGATGCTCACACCACTTTAATGAACCATGAAGCCCTACTGCTCAGCTGTATTGCCTGCTGAGAAAATAATGAATGCAGACACTTAATATTTAAGGTCAGGCTCCTAATTAAACATTGAAAATGACTATGTACTTAATTAACTGTTTACAAATCCTGCAGTGAGTGATGATACTGCAGCCCTCTTTAATCTAATCTAATATCTACACTGGGAGAAGTTTTAGGTCTGGCATGTCTGAACATGTTTGAACACTGACCATTTCTTTGAGTACACACGTCTGAAATGTTATCCCACACAGTATCTCATAAGGACATTTGATGTCAGACTTGTTATTGTAATCAGTGATTATATCCATGTCATTGTGCATCTTCTACAATTCAAAAAAAATTTGTCCTTTGTCACTCATGACTATTTCCACTTCTGCAGGTGTTCTATGTGTGGTTTGACGCCCCGATTGGTTATCTGTCCATAACCGCCAACTACACCGACAAATGGGAAAAGTGGTGGAAGAATCCTCAGCAGGTAGAAGCTCCCAGCCCACATCTCAAACACACAATGTCAGAATTTATGAGCCATACTGATGGACAAGCTTGGCACAGATTTGTTCCACTTTAAAACAACAGAATGGGTCTGATTGCTTTTTTCATCGCCCCATCTGGTCTTTTGCACTCTATCAGAACACAGTGTAATTCCCAACCCCATATAACCCGTATGTAAAACAGAGGACGACATAATCTCTTTGATTATGAATAAAATGCATATTTAGTTTTAGACATACAGTAGACTGGGTTGAAAGCAGTATACTGTAGGTCAGTGCAGTTCTTCTGGACTCCTCCCCTGTGATATAAATCTCAGCATGATCACTCTACCACAGGTTTTCTTGATTGTTGTCCTACATGATGCTGTAATCAGCTTCACTTCAAAAATTTGAACTATTTGACATTTTATGTGTATATGCGAGTTATCATATTTTAAGATTTCACACTCTGCTTCCCACACATACAGTAACAAACGTCAAGCTGGAAACGTGCTAGTTAGCTACTTATCACTTTGCTACACTTAATTTAACTGCACCTTGATTAAATAGACTTAAACACTTTCCAGATTAAAAAATTTTTACATATTTACTTCGTCTCACTGACTCATCTCATCTCTCTCCATCTAAAACCCCAGGATTGAGCAACTGTTAAGTGTGTGTGATAGCCTGTATTTGCAGTGAGTGAGTGAGAGAGAGAGTGAGATGGGGGTTGGGGGTTGGGGGATGGGGAGAGCTGATAAGTCCTCTTTGAACTGGATGATCTCATGATGATCTAATATGATGTCATCCTCACTGTGCATTGTTGTGTCTCTGCCACCAGGTGGAGCTGTATAACTTCATGGCCAAAGACAATGTGCCATTCCACAGTGTGGTGTTCCCCTGCTCCCTACTGGGAGCTCAAGACAACTACACTCTAGTCAACCACCTCGTTGCCACTGGTAATCACTTATTTCAGCTGACTGATTTCAGCAGTTGATTCATTATTTATATTTTGTATTACTAGATTGATATTGGGATTCACAACAGATCTTCAAATGGTTTTAAAAACACCATAAAGGCACATTCACTCTGTTTTGTAGTTATACAACACAGAAATCATGATTGATCACATTTACTGTTAATTAAGGTTCAGCTTTGACAGTAGCTTATGCTCTGACTTCCTCACAGAATATCTCAATTACGAGGACACTAAGTTCTCCAAGAGCCGTGGTGTTGGTGTGTTTGGAGATATGGCAAAAGACACAGGGATCCCGGCTGATGTGTGGCGGTTCTACCTGCTGTATGTGCGTCCAGAGGGACAGGATTCAGCCTTTTCCTGGGCTGACATGGCTCTGAAGAACAACTCTGAGCTGCTCAACAACTTGGGCAACTTCATCAACAGGTTGGTAATAGTCATATGTTTTGAAATGAATTCCTGCTTCCTACATGTGATTAGGAAATATTAGAATTTATTTTGTCAGAGAGAAACCTACTTTCCCTAGTGACCCTGACCAGGTAACCTGCACCATTCTCCTTTAGCTTGTTTACCACAAATGATACTTGTTCCACGACTTTGTGTTCTGTGCTGCTGTTTATTTCTATATTAATTGTTTTGATCAGTTCAGATCAGTCACCAGTGAAATAAAAAGTGGAGCAACGCACCTCAAGTTGCTCACATTTTTTACATAAGTTTCACTCAAAAAGTAAATGTGCAGCAAAACTGTCATCCGGTCCAATTACTAAGTTTTCAGATTGTTGTACTCATAAAAAAAAAAAAAAAGTCTGTTAGAGCAGTAACTATTACAAGAGGTTCACCCTAGTTTTCTAAATTTGTTTGGGATGGCGTAATTTAGCCCCAATTTCATTGCCTCAAATGATTTTTAAAAGATCAGGGTTAAATCCCACATCAAAGATTTTTCTCAGCAGCTTTTTTTCAAAGTACCTTGATCTTCAAAATTGGTCTCGGGCAGCAGCGTTGATGCCTAATTGGTTCAAAAATATCTTGTAGATTGCATCCAGCCTAAGGTGTTGGAGGTAGAAAAGTATTCTGCTGCAGAAAAGAAATTCTGTCCTTGCCTGGATCCAGTCACTAAATCACTACATCGTTAGCGACAGTGTGTCCATCTTACTCCCTGCTTCTTCAAATTCATAAACAATCCTGGGCTGTGGTGTTCCAGCTAATGGCTGGACATTTTGTGGACAATGTGACAAACAATCTGGCTGGCAAACTGAAACGATTAAAACTTTACTTAACATTTACCATCAGCAAACATTATTTTATTGATTAAGAGGATTCGGTCATTTTAACTGTAAGAATATTGTTCTTTATTTTTCCAGGATGGAAAAAAACCTCAGGGCTTAGCAGGTTCACTAATTAAAAGACTAAAACAAATTAAAAATGCAGGTCACACAAAGTTCATGCTCAGATGTCAAAATCACAGTTCATTGTAAATTTGACTGTCATGTGAAAGCATTTTGGTCTAGCAAACCTTCCTCAGAGCCTGAGAGAAGTGTAAAATATAGAGCAGTTTGTTGCATCAGACATGATAAAAAAAACTTTCTCACTACAAACATCCTCCTGATGTACACATAAAACTCATTTCAAAAATTCCTGGCTCCAGACACGGCTACAATTTAGAGGCAATATAGGAGATGTGAGGAGGCTCAATGCAGTACACTGTTGTTAGTTTACACTAGCAGAACACTGTATTACATCTGACAACAAAATCTATAATTTATAAACAATTAGCAAGTCAAGTAACATACCCTTCCCTCGTTTTGCTCTCTCTCGCTCTCTCTCTCCCTGATTCTGTTGCTGCCTTTCGCTCACTGTTCACACATTTTTCCTTTTTCCCTGACCCCCCCCCCCTTTTTTTTTTTTTTAAATCTGCTTTATTCAAACCCCCCCCCTCTCCTCCAGAGCTGGCATGTTTGTCACCAAGTTCTTTGAGGGTTGTGTGCCTGCGATGGAGCTACAGCAGGAAGATAAGAAGCTCCTGGCTTTGGTGGGCTGGGAGCTGCAGCAGTACATCCAGCTCATGGACAAAGTCAAGTAAGACCAGTCGAATCACATGTGTGTCAAAAGCAATGAGAGAGGGATGATGTTGGGATTTAGAGGGAAATTTATCAATCTAGTTGAAATGACTTTTAAGAAGTAAAATTCTGTTTGTCTTCAATTAGTT
The DNA here is from genome assembly GCF_002814215.2 of Seriola lalandi dorsalis. Taxonomy (NCBI): domain Eukaryota; kingdom Metazoa; phylum Chordata; class Actinopteri; order Carangiformes; family Carangidae; genus Seriola; species Seriola lalandi. The sequence continues at coordinate 435,689 of NW_019525041.1, forward strand.
ATATTCAGTGATTTGAAACTATTAAAATGATCAAAAATTGGCAGTTTTATTTTACTAGTTTTAAAGTGTCAGTCGGTCATCTTAAAATGTATCTCTACACTAAAGGTAAAATATGATTGGATAAACCCATATTTGTACTTACACTTAATTACAACTGAATTCTGTACCATGCATTTGGTTCGCACAACTACCTTAAATCAAGATTAACAGCTGCTGTCATCGTCCTACTAATGTTCCACCAGAATCCGTGATGCTCTGAAACACATCCTGAACATCTCTCGCCATGGCAACCAGTACATTCAGGTCAATGAACCCTGGAAAAAGATCAAGGGGGGAGACACAGAAAGGTGAGATGGCCTTGACCAGTAAACTCAATCTCTGTCTGTCTACATGGTAGATGGATCTCAGTGTTGCTCTTTGTTAGCCGTGTGTGTGTGTGTGTGTGAATTATCATTCTACATTAAAGGAGAGATTAGCCACATACCTTTTGAAAGATTACTCATTCATTCACGATCATGTATCTTTGAACACGGGAAAATTAAATTTGACCTTGCAGAGACTGAAATAAGATCAGTTTTTAGAAGAGCGAAATATTTATATATAATATCAGCAATTAAAATCTTTGTCCATTATCAGGATAATTTAAAGATTTAAACTCATGATTGGTTCAACTGACTGACTGATGCTTTTCTTTTTGCCCCCTTCAGGCAGCGTGCGGGCACCGTGACTGGTGTCTCTGTGAATATCGCCTGCTTGCTGTCAGTGATGCTGTTGCCTTACATGCCAACGGTCAGCCAGACCATCAGGGATCAACTCAACGCCCCTCAGTCATGCATCAATACCATGTTGCAAGGGACTGGCACCTTTGTTTGTACTCTGAGAGCGGGCCACCGCATTGGCACTGTGAGTACGACCTGAAAAAGTAGACACAGTTCATACATGCGCAGACACACAAAACCGTGTAACGTCCGGTATGTTGACACTGGGTGATACAATGAGGATGCAACAGTCTAGTCAATATTTCAGTACTCTGGAGGACATTGTAGTCGTGTGAACACACATACACACACGTAAGAATAATAGTGTTTCTAGGCCTCAGCCTTCGAACACCAAGTTTCTCTCAGGCCACTTGTCCCTTCAGGCTTAATTGTGGTGGCCTTTGTCTGTAGCAGGCTGCCAATGCTACATTCAGTCTCCAAGGCTATCGTGATTAGTGACCGAGGTCTCCAGACAAGGAGCAGCAAACTAATGTCACAATAAAGACTACACAATGCTTATATGCACATAACCTCTCTGACAAACCGCATCCTTTATCATCAGTGTAATCCTGCATTGGAGATCCTGATCGAAACTGCAAATTTCTCATACATAGTTATCTACTTACTTACTTGCATAATCCTCTTTGTTCAAAGATGAGCGCTGAGCCTCCCATGTTAAATTTTCCAGCTGCGCCGGCCTTGGGCTGGATCCACAATTGCAAATTTTTTTAAATATTCGTGCATATATTTTTTTGAATTTCTACCTTTTATTCCCCCTGCCTACCTGTTTTACTCCAAGGTTAGTCCGTTGTTCCAGAAGCTGGAGGTGGACCAGATTGAAGCTTTGAAGAAAAGATTTGGTGGACAGCAGGTATTTGATGTTTATGATGCCTAATGGTCTGTGCATTCAGTCAGGTCTTGTAGTAATATAGGTTGACTATTTATGAATAATGAAATAAGAATGAATTGATAATGTATAACCGTTCAGAGGCCTCTGTCAGACTGTCGTCAGGATAATTTGTACTTAATTTGAGTAACTGCCTTTTGAAACATGACACGACCAAACACACTATAAATGTTTAAATTGTGTATCAAGGATCCATCATATAGATAAAAATAATTCCTCTCTAAACCTTCTTCTCAACCGCCTGCCTCTAGCCTGAAGATGAACCACCTAAAAAAAAGGTATTGAGCGGTATTTGCTTGTGTTCGAGTCCACAGCAGTGCCGCTGTGTCAAACCACACGCCTTCACTAACACTAGCAGCTCATCTAATGTCCTCTTGTTTTGAATTTTTACTCATCTCTGTGTGTCCAGTGTGATTCACTGCCCATTCACACATCGTGACTCATAAAATCCCATAGACATTTTGAGTAATGAGTGTTATTGTCTGAAATGAGGTAAGAAATTTCTTGAAATAATAACCATCAAATCGCCTCAGACTCAAACATCTTCATGTGTCTGTTTCCACCCTCAGACGACAGCTCAGAGCGCTGCCAGCGCTCAGCCTGCCGCTGTGCCAGCTCCTGCTGCTCCTGCTGCTGAGGTGCTGACGGTGAACGGAGTGGACCCAGAAAAAGCCAAGCAGCTCACTCAGGCTGTGGCTGAGCAGGTGAGATCGTTGGTTGGTGGAAACACATTGTTGATCTGTCAACTGCAAACCTAATTCTTACATATTAAGTTATTTTGGAATCAATAATCTGTTATTAGAACAATATTGTATTGTAAATTGCATTGTTTTTTATCAAATCGTCATTTTCATAACTGGATAACAAAGCGGATGCCATTTTCCGTGATGAACGAAAAAGTCTCCGAAAATCAAATCACGCACGCAACAAACAGCCACAGAAATAAATAACGGCTAATTTTATAAGATACATTTATTCTGTATTTTATTTTGTAATTGTAATGCGTACATTTGTAATTTATGAATCAAAATGAAAATTGTTTTCTACAAATTTTAATCTTTGGATTTTACTTTATACTTTTCTACTATAAATACAGCGTTGAAATATTTGGGAAGACGATGGTTAACTCTCAATATTTCCAAACCCAGACGATGCGTGTAATTCTAAACTCACAAATTTCTGCTTTAAATAACTGTTTACTACTTGACGGTGTCGAATCTCTGTTTATCCAAATAAGAGGAAGTATTTAATTGAATCAGATTTAGGTGTGACAAATCAATTACACTCTGTTTTCTTTATCACAGGGGGACAAGGTGCGAGCACTCAAAACCCAGAAGGCAGAGAAGGCTGTGATCACAGCAGAGGTGGCCAAACTATTGGACCTAAAGAAACAACTGGCTGTGGCTGAGGGGAAGAACCCTGAGCCTGCACCTCAGAAGAGCAAGAAGAAGTGAGACAGGAAAAAAAACGGAAAATAAAATGATGGAGATTAGTCAGAGGAAGGGAAGAATAGAATGGTTTGAGGTATGATAGTGGAGAATGGGAACAAGATGTACACTAAGAGAGATGAGGGTATTAGCTTAAGGCAAAGCCGTGACAGGATCTAAGACAATGTGGTATTGGCACTGAGGACTAATGAAATGCTGGATAGGCCGATGGGGAAATGAAAACACACAAAGAGAGAGTCAAATGAATACAGCTACAGAATGGAGGGATTTTTCCAAATCCCTACACCAAAAGAAACTGATTTTATACTCTCCCTGTGATAAAGTCAGCATACGATATTAGCATTGGAAGGTGTGTTGCGCATTTAAAGATGTTTTTTTTTTTATATATATATCCTCTGGAAAATTGTTTTGTTTTTTTTTCCCCTTTTTTTTGCCATTTGCTACAAATACCCTTTTTGGATCCAGAAAATAAATTAAGTTCAGCCAAAATATGTCTGTACTCTCCCCTCCCCCTTTCTCAATTACCTCAGTTTACACCATTTTCCCCCAAAACAACCAGTCATATACAGGTCATTAACAAGGTAAACAAATAAATATAACATGACACAAAAAAATTGCACAATTTTTTTTCTTTTATTGCAAATTTTGGATTACAATGAAGGATAAAATAAACGGTATGGTAAAATACATGTATTTGATGCCATCAGTGATAAAAAGCCATGCATATTATTCTACGATTAACAATTTATTTGACTACAATGAGAAAATAACAGTGACTATGTTGGCATATTACAGTACAAGCCGTTACAGTACAATTGTATATATTACAGCGTTGTATAAAAATAGTAAATCAGGGTAGAACTTAATAATTCTACCAAAATTCCCATATTGATAGAAAAGGTCAGCTTAGAAAGTATAGCCGGGTTCTACTTGCTTTATCTAAATACACACACACAAGCCATGGGTTAAAAAAGTAAGAAAGAGTCTGAATTCTCTCCCAAAAAAACAAAAACAAAAAAAAACATTCTCTCATTCTCACACTGCACTGGGCACTTTCAAACTTTTCCTGAGCTCCTAAACTCTCCACAAATTGGGGCAAATAATCTCTGCTAGCCAGATTGCAGCCCTTAAAGTAGGAGTTACAATTTATTGCAAAATGGTGGGAACGTATGACAATGAAATGCACTCTCTGAATTAAGTTCCTTTCTGTCCTACATACAAATCATCAAATGCGCATAACTGTTATTTCTACCATTCTATGTGATGAAACTTAGTATTAGGCATTCTTAAAAATGACAAACATTCGTCAGAACCACTGCATGATTTTCACTTAGAGCTGTCTGTTCTTCCTTTTCCTTTATACATGCTGTGTCTTTTTATTTGCCGCAATGCTGTTGCAGCCCTTTCTCTCTGTGCCTTTTCTTGTTTTGACTTTCATTGCTTTCCTTCTTCTTGCATTCTTCAGCTCTCTCTTTCAAAAATCCTCTCTTATAAAATTATATCTTTGGTTTCCATCCTTTTCTGTCTAAGAGGCATTTCATGTGACTACCATGTTACACCTTTCCCCACCACTGCTTATTCCAATTCTGTAGGACCTGTCATCTTTTATTCCTCATCCTCATTTCCTGGTGTTGACTAGTCTCTCTATCAGGGCTCTACGTGTCCTCTGTACCTCCTCTCCAAGCCTTTCAATCTCCGCTTTCAAGCGCTCGTTCTGCTCCGTCAGTTCCTGTACCTTCCTCTCGTTCTCTTGTTCTCTTTCTTTGCGACTCTTTTTGGCAGATGAGTAAGATGAGGATGTGCGCTGTGTGGAGGAGGCGAAAGAGGACAAGGCACCATTGGTCCTCTCGCTGGTGGTCCTATTGCGTTTTCCCAGGCGGGAGGATGGGTAGACGGAGGGAGAAGAGACAGGTGAGGAGGGGGAGGAACAATTCTGAGACGGCGACTGGGAGGCAGAGGAGGAGCAGGATGGAGAATCGGGGACACAGGGCAGTTCCTCCTCACTGGCTGAAGGAGATGCAGGATGGACATTATTAGCCTGGTGGTGTTGATGGTGGTGGTAATAATAGCCACCACTGATCACGGCTCCGCTTGCATCCACCATTCCAACTCCTCCTTCACTCAGCAACTCAAAGAACTCTGGAGGCAGCAGATCACTGCCACCTCCTGCCGAACTATCTCCACTTCTCCCACTCTCAGCATCCGTCCGCCGCTCTTCTGCAACAGCTGGACTCATGCAGGAGGAGGAAGAGGAGGAGGATGATGATGAGGTGTGATGCAGAGGCTGGGTGTTGTGGATCTCCTCTGTTGCCCTCTGGACACCTTCGCCCCACGTCTGGCTTCCGTCCGTCAGCCATGTCAGAGAACAACTCTCCAGAACATCCAGAAACTCCGGCTCCTTCTATAAAAACACAAAGCGGAACACACAATTCACAAAGCTGTCAGAACATGTCAAATACTCCAGTACAAATAAATTTCACATCACCTAGCATGTGAATTGATTTTTCGCAAAACAGTAAAACTTAAACAAAAACATGATGCGCGAAAACACTCACACTCATCGTGGGTGTGAAAGCCATTTCGCTCTTCAAGCTACTGACCTCGGTGCATGTGGGGGCACGTGCCAGTTTTGCCCCTCCCGTGTCGGAGCCCAGAATATCCTGCAGGTCCTCATACCACGCCTCCAACTCTGCACCACACAACGGCCCCACGCCAGGGGGGTACGGCGGGGGCAGGTGTAGCCACTCGGCAGTCATCTCGCCAATCAGTCGCAACGCACAGATACTCGGCCACACGGTTCACACTGGACCTGAGGGGGGCACCCGTCAGACACAGGAGGGTTGGGAAAAGGAGAAAGATGACAGAGAAGAGGGCAGAGTAAATACACGTTAGATGACTGACACATCACAGTAACTCCGCCTTGTTCATTTTATTCGTCACTGCTCTGCAAACGGTTATGGTTTAAAGGTATGCAGGGATGAAGGATCGTGCGTGTGTATCATTACTGAGAATGCTGCAAGAAGCTTTTATCCGTCTAATTATTTACTCCATGATAAAACAAAACTAGACCAATGTACACTACATTGTGTAATCCACTTAACTGAAATGGAATAACAGTGACACTAAGTGAGTAAATTACTGTACTGCACCAAAATTGCTGATATTGGAATTTGACTAAGATGTTTAAAAATTTGAATAACTCAGTTTCCAGAACAGTTGACAATAAAATGAACAAATTGACTGAATCAAAATCTTAACGTCACAAATACACAGCACTCAGAATGTCAAATATTAGAAAACCAATTTACCTTTAGAAAGTCTCTGTTAATCAAGTATGCCAATTTGTTGGAGATAGCTTGTCCCAACAATTCTGAAAGAAAAAAAAAAAAAGTAGTTGATAGGTTAGTCTTAAAAATGTGAAAAAAATTTGCTGAGATTTCAGAATCAAGATGATGATTTGCACAAACACAGAGCATGCTTAGTTTAGAAACAAAAGGCACCTGGAATGAAACTGCTTTGGAAAATAATTGAAAATTAAAATAATGATAAAACAACAAATAAAGTCAGTAATTGTTAAAATGCTTCAATAAAGATGGGGAATAAAATTCCTGTCACTTGATTCTTGTAAACAAAGACCAAAATGTTCTCTACTGCGCCCCCTGCTTTCTCTGCTCCTCAAAACACGTTGGGATTGATAAACAAGTGGTTAAAAACGACGAGTAAATCCTAATATTGATCTCTCCAAGTCTGACAGGCGCATCTGCTGCTCTTTTTTTTCCTTTCTTTTTTTTTCTTTTTTTTTTTTAATTGCTTAAACCTGTTCAAAACAAAAATTACTAGACAAAAGCCATCATATTTACTATAATAACTGTAGACCTTGTAGCTGAAACATTTCATATAAATAAGAATTTCCGCTTTACCCTTCTAATGTTGAAAAAATTAAAAGAACATCCTTGCATAGGTGTAGGTTTGCAGTGATGTTAATTAATACGTTACAAAGTGATAATAAAAAAAAAGAAATTCTCCTGTAACTTACTATCAAATGTTAAACTTCCCGTGTGTGAGCGACCATACAGGCACTAAAACTTTGGTTTAGTAAATATGTACATATTATTAATTTTATTGGGCAATTATGTTAAATTCAGAATATATATTTTCTCTTTTTTTTTTTTAGTGGGGCTACATGTCCACTCTAAGCCAAGACAATTACGTCATGGAAATGTAAGTCCAGCAGGAAGACTGGGCGAAACAAAAGGAAACGACACAGAAAAGAAAATAGTGGGTTGGGAGGAAAAAAGTCAAAAATAATATAAACGTCTATTCAATCAGTGGTAAACATTTACTCCAAATGGATTTGTGTTAAAGTGTGAAAAACAAATACAGCTGTCAAAAATATAAGCCTTTCAGTTTCGAGTCAACAGCCCCACCAATTCACTGTCAGACGTCACACACACACACACACACACACACACACACACACACACACACACACGGAGTAGAATAAAATCTGTTATGAATGTTCACGTGAAATGACACCGAAAAACATTAGAACTGGAAGTCGTAGCTGCAAAATTAATAAAATTATTTTAAAACGTGTGGCACTCTCCCGTAGTCAAAACCTCAAAACTTGCTAGCTGTACGTCCGCTTAACAACTTGGCAAACGAAGCAGACAACACATAAAAACAACTCAATGTAAATTGTGATTGATTAAGACAACTGTTATTCTAAAAATGGCACTGGGATATCTGCCAAAAACATGCACTTTTTTCTTTCCAGTACACCACAGCACTTCCAAGTTAACTACCCGTTACTCCGTGAAACACCGAAAAACATCGACTAACTACCAATCAAAATTATTAACACGAATCTTAACTTACCCTTTTTCTTTTATTCGCTCGCCTTCTCGACTGTCTTGAACTCGAATGTGGATAGTTTAGTAAAAATTGGCGATAGCTCATGTTAACCATTGTTCAGTCTTGACGTCTGAATGTGATTTTTCGGAAACTCCCGGCGGTGTTTATATTGAGGGAGCGGCCAACCGAACTATGCATGGGAAGGTAGATTCGTTACAACCTAACACAAAGGGTGAACACTGACGTCCCAAGCGTCCAATCAGGAGAGCGGAGTTAAGATCTTCTCCTTGGCGACATCCAATGGAGTGACCCGAAATCAGTACTGAGGCGGGTATGTCTGGTGTCGTTTCAGCTGGTTGTTCTCACTCTAGCCTGTATAGTTTGTACGAGCAGCAATTGTGATGCAGTCATAAGACGGCCAGGACGAATTTGGGGCGTATGGGAGTCACATGAAAGGAATGATGCAATGCTTGGCAACCAATTTCTAGCTGGGGATAACACCAGCAGAATCAGAACATGTTTTATTAAACAGTGTTGGCTCTAACAAAAATCTAAAAATATACATATATGCATGGATGGATATCTAATGTCGAAGAATTGTTTGTTTCCGGAACACAAAGGCTGAATCGATTTTCTCATGAATTGTTTTATTATGATTTAAAAAAAAAAAAAAAAAAAAAAAGTCTCATGTATCCATTTACCGCTTACTTACTCATGACGTTTTTATTAAATGTGTTGCCAGCCGCTTGTTTTCACTTGATTTTGGATTACAGGTGCCTGTCTAAAGTTGGTCGGTAGCACCTGACATTACACACCTCCTTTACCTGTAAATAATCCACGAGGAAAAACACCAGTAACCGACTCGAAGCGACTCTTTTCCACTGGGGTGGTGCGCTTGTGTGGGACAGATGTCTTTTGATTGTCAGGTATTTGGAATATGCCACACACTTTAAGAACACATGCACAGTGGTGTCACATTCTCAGTCATTTCATACCGCGCGCTCTGCTGCAGCTCCGCGAGATATCAAAACACGCCCGGCCGGCGGAGCGTCTGTGGTGGTGCTGGGTGGGATCCAGCAGCAGACTGCCCCCCACCCCCCTCCCTTCTTTTTGATGTCCGGTTATATTTTCAGAGGTTAATGATGAAATTCATTAGTCCGCGATAAAAAAAACAACAACTTTTATTCAATATTATTGCCTCTGATAGGTCTATATCTTTCTTAATTTATCAGTAACTACTGACTTATTTGGCTTTTTATCACTGCAAATCACTGTAATACAAGGGTGAATGAATCTTACAAAAACAATATAGGCTGACACATCACACCAAAACAATGATTTCATAGGCAGATAAGCACACAAAAAACACCGGTAAGCAGACACAATATGCACTTGGCGTTTATAAGATATATAGATATAAAATAGCTATATAGCTATAGAAAATTGAAATGTTAGTTTCAAAATAACGTAATTGGCACTTATTGGCCAACTTTAGTCCTCATTGTGTCACATTTGCCGATATAAATATCCTATGATTAACTATAGAGTCAAAATAAATTCACCATTTACACAGTTCACACTAACATTATAGATTTGTGACACCACAGAATCAATGTAGTCACTAATGAGTATCATAGTGTTTACAGATATAAGGTGATAAAAACAATCACTAATCGGTCCCGGTTGAAACGTTAGTTTTACCATAGAAGCAGCACTTATAGACCTACTGTGTCCCTATAACGTCACATTGCTGATATAAAGGATAATATTGTCATAAATGCACTATTCAGAAAGCTCACACGAACGATATAGTTTTGTGACACCACAGAATTGATTAAAGTCTAAATAAATTTACATTGAGGACCACACACAAACAATTACTCTTGTTAATAAAAATATAGGCTTTGTGATGTAATATGAGATTAAAACCATTAAATTCAACAAAGTCACCCTCTCAAACACAGAAGGAGCCATACAGTAGGCCTACATGTTATCCTAGGATAGTTATAGTGTTGGATCACGAAGGTAAACAACAGCAGCGCCCACAACAACAACAACAACAACAACAAAATACAACCACGTTTCATCATGTAACACTCTCGATGCGGGCTCTCCGCCCCGCTCTTGACACTTTCTGCCCTAATCCCAAACTCAGCACACACAAACTGTTTTCCATGCACGATGCAACGTGCACGGCTCAACATGCACAGCCCCATAGCAACAGCGCCAAGTAGCGAATAGAAAGCTCAAATACTGTCTCTAGGACCCGGGTTAAAGCGCTGCAGGAAGCACCGCGAACACGTCACGACTTGAGTGGCTGTTGCTGAGTAGTTCAGCACACTTTCTCTACACCCCTCCCTCCCTCTCCACCCCTGCCGTCTGTTTATTTTGTCAGTCCCGTCGTCTGTGTTGTATTCATTATAAAACACTGTTTACAATCCAAGATTTAGGTTGCCTCTTGTTTATGTTTTTTCAGAGTAGTGTGATGATGATGATGGTCCCTGTTTTCTAATTAATTGTGGTTTCAGTTCAGACCTTTTTTAAAATGGAAAAAGTAAAAAAAAAAAAAAAAAGATGGATACAATATGTTATAGATCATATATAGATATTGTTTCTCCTTCATCCTGTTATTAACTTGTCTTGTGTTTTTTTTGTAACACTTGTCAAGCTGAGTTCAGAGTGTAAACAAGCCTCCAAACTGAACTGTGCGGTCATTTGGATCAGCCTTTAGATGAGATTTAGTCATTACTAATAGTCGTATTAGGAGATTTGAGTTGCTATGTTGCTGCTTTAATGTTTCCTTGGGTTGTAGCCGAATCTCACAAAATACATTTTGTCTGCCCAGTCATAAATAACAGGAGAAAAAAAATTTCTAATTGATTCACAGACCTACACAATCACTACACAACTGTGTCATATATTACATCATATATTCATATCATGCAACCAAAACAAGAAACAGTCCAGTCCCTCCCACATAACTTTACCAGACTGTAATAACATAACAATATCTATATATCTACAGATATAGATATATGATTTTTTAACAACACAATACATTTCTATGATGAGAATAGCTAGGAAAAATTATTTTTTTCTCAACATGGTGTGGACAAGAATATATTTTTCTTTGTTGTGATGCCACTGTGGTTCAGAACAAATGCTGGTGCTTGGAATTTAATCAACAATCAGCAATTGAAAAAAAGAAGAAAATTGACATTATTAATGTTTAGAGTTATTATCCTCACAAATTCCAATCAATCGTTTTCTTTTGTTTTTACACACAGAAAGAGTCCGGGGAATTTCCAGTCACCACAGCACACTCCCGTCTTTCTGTCCTGTGCCCTTGGTCAAGGCTCCACACCCAACTCCCCCTGACACACACACACACACACACACACACACACACACACACACACACACACACACACACACACACACACCAGCTGTCGGAAATCTTCCCCTCTCTGAACTGAGACCAACTGATACAGCTGTTAACATGTACTGGTGATACAGTAAATCCTTTTTTTCTCTCTCTCTATCTTGGCTTGTCTCTCTCATTGTGAGTTTCAGCTCTTTTTCTTTTTCTGGGTCTCTGACAAAGACCTCCTCACCTTTATCAGAAATTCTGGCCTATCGGTGAGATCTGGGAAAGAAATATTCTAAAACCTCTAAAATCTCTGGTTGTGTGTTTTAGGTGAAATGTAATTTCAAAGTTCAGAGTGGCAGTGATACGTGGATGAGATTTGAAGGCGATATAAACGGGGCTTTTTGCCAATAATTATGACTAACAGCACTTTGTCTTTAAGCTTAAGGTCCCTGTTGTTACTGCATTCATCTCTTTTGCCAATGTCCATTGCAGCCGCGGCCAATATTGCAATTCTCTTTTTGTCTGATGATGCCCATTAATCATTTGCATTTTATTTCCTCAAGAGGTTCCCCATCAATCATTTCCTTTACAATAACACATCCAGCATTCACACAAAGAAGCAAATGCCTGTGAAGTTAGAAATGATTTCAGGTTTATTTTTGAGAGTCAACACACTGTCCACTCAGTCCCTTCCCGTCCCATCCAGTCAAATGTCACATCCACTTGTTGAGATTTTCTCTGTTTGGAGCTTTAGGACGACTTTGCAGACAATCTTGTTACGCATGTTAAACCCTGTTCACCTCTGAGTGTCACCTATCTTTACCCGACCATCTCCGTCTTCCCCTTTTGTTATTCGCTACGAGTCTCATTCTGCCCCACAACGGCATCCACCCTGTTTTTACTCCGCTTACCTCCACCCTCTCTTCCTGTCCTCCTCTCTGCTTCACCACAGGCTCTTCACCTGTCCAGACTCATTCAGGACAAACAATGAAACTGATGCAGAGGCCCTTGTGTGATTTGCCTTCTCTTCTCCATGGCTTACTTTTGATTTTGTCAGTTGTTCTTTCTCTGCTCCTGTTTTTCCTTGCCTCCATTTTAATTCCAGCATTGATCTTATTAGAAATGTTTCTATTGTTTGCTTAAGTAGAGGTAATATTTGTGTTGTAAATTAAATTGGAATTTTCTTTAAATATTTAATCACATGACATTGTAATGACTGTTTCCCGCAAGTTATTTCCATGATTTTGGTTACATTATCTCATGTTATTATCATCATCTAAAACTATCAGTGCCTGATTTCTTCTTTTTTTTTTTTGGCACCGACATGTGTCTAAGCTAAAACATAAGAAAAACAGGTATACAACAAGGGTTTGTAGGACATTACACTTTAAAAGCTGGTCCAAACAGGTGGGTTTTCTGGCAGCGAGAGAGAGACACACACACACACACACACACACACACACACACACACACACACCATCCTTCTCTTCCTCTCCCTTTAGTTTTCCAGAAACAGATTTTGGAGCAATTGGTGCTCTCTACAGCCTCTCTGTTCAGCTGCTCTGTGCTGCCAGAGGACTTAAATATTTACTTTGCCCAGTGGAGTAAAGGTTGGTGGAAGCTGCTGATATATAAATATAAAGTAGCTGCACTTACTGTTACCAAAAATTCTCTGAGAATTTTTGTTTGGATTTACACCCTACTGTTAAAATCAGCTATCTTTTCAATCAGGCTTCTGTCTTTCTCATTCATTCACTGACCTTTTATCCTGGTTCGTATTCAGGGCCACAGGGAGAGCTTCAGTCTGACATAAAATTGTAATACTTAACGCCATTGTTAACAACATTTTGAGCTGAACCCTTGGTAAATCCTCGGTTGGTTACTGAGGGAAATATTTCTTAACAGATGGGCCTGGGCTCACCCAATCTCATACACCCAAAATAGAAGGACAAATGCAGTACAACATGATATACAGTACAGGGTATGTCTCTGTGCTCATCTGGGGCATTCCCTTCTAAGTTGGAGCTCTGGATCTAATTCCCTGTAAGCCACACTTGATATGTCCTATCCAAGCAAGTCAGTCTTCAGCTCAAGTAGGAGAAACGGAAAGAAAGTGGGGGTCCATACTCAGCACTTAATCCTTTCAGTACAATACTCAGCTAAAATATAGGAGAAATCAATGGCAGCAGTTTACCATATGTTATCTAATTCAGAGCTAAACTATCCAGTGGCAGACATGATCAAACATGTTTCTATTCACCTAAAGAGGACATTATAGTAATCTATGCTAACTATCACAAAACTGATAGGCTGACTGTGTTTCTTTTGGCAACTCTCTGCATCCGAGTGAACTGTTAATCCGCTCGTGGCGACTCGCAGCGGTGGTAACTTATCTCACGGGAGCTGCTGTGTCTGGATGACTCATCAGAAGTACCTGATCTTTACCCTACTGTATGTTATGTGGCTGCCTTTGACACCAATACCATCACCTGACATCAATCATCAGCCAGCTTCTTGTTCTAATGCTTTCCGTAAACCTACTAATGCCCGACGGATTTGAGATTGACCTTGCGGAGTTCCTTCTTTTAATTCACACTGTGCGTCAGACTATGTCCTGATACATGTAAAATCACCAATTTGATCTCACTGACCTGGATGCTTTATTGTTTCTTCTTCATTTTCTTTGTGTCTGAATTCACTCTGCTGTATGTTTTTCATTCAGTGTCAAGTACAACTGTGGGTGTGTTCACAGTAGGAATAGATGTTTTGTTTGATTTCAGTTCTTCAGAACAATGAGCCTAACAGGTACTTTTTGAAAACAATGATTATCACTGGGACATTGTTATACCTTTATTAAGAGAGCTGACAGTAGAGAGACGAGGAATGACGTCCAACAAAGGTCACTGGCCGGACATGAACCCTGGCAACCCCAAGTTTTTAAATATCTCAATATGCTAAATGTAGTTCTTTCATAGTGTCATATACACTAAAACTAGCATTTTCTATCCACGTTAAATCTAGCTGGTGTGGAATGTCAGGTAACTTTTCTTTTAGGGATAATTGTCATAAATACAAACTGGATTTTAAGGAAATCAGCATTTTAAGGGTGTGATAATTACTTCTACAGGGAGTTTTGATGGGACAGAAAATGTATGCTGGTATGGCTGAGTAGTTTGCACTAATATCTTTGAAAGCTGAATATCTGCACAGTGTGTTATGCCTTTTTTTTTTTTTATTATTACATGCTATGCTGCCACCTATTGTTCACAAAGGGGCATAGCAAGTGTTTTATAATAAAGAAACCACAAACAGTATTTTCTTGAAAGATCTTGAGCACCTGCTTGTGTAACAGATCGGAATTGGATGGATAAAGCAAATATGATTTAAAAACTAACTGTATATAAAAAGTGTTTTATATTACAAACTATCATGGCTAAATTTCGGTTGAAGAGTCATTAACAGGAGCTTTCTTTTGTGCTCATACCTGCACTGAAGAAGGTAGTGTGTAACCTTGCATCAGCCGTACATTCATCTGGTATTTTTCACACTGTTCAGGCATCTGGCTGAAAACATGTCCACATGCTCTATAAAATGGGGGGGGGACAAAAAAAACATACTGTAAAATACGTTCAATAATTTAGTGAAATTAATTTTTATATTTTCCATCCAGCTGATACAAGAATGAGGTCAATGATAAAATGTGATTTAAAAAAAAAAAAAAAATCCCATGAAACAAAACAAGCCAAGCTTATCGCACTTTGTTTTATTTATTGATCAGTTTCCATCACCACAGATGAACAATACAGTTGACTTGTAGGCAATGACAAAGCAGATTAAAAGTTTGTCTGTGGCGTCTGGTCTCAGTCATAATAATATAGTTACAAGCGACTGAGCGTGAAGAAACAATAAGGTACACAGGCATATTTACAAGCTTTCCTTCCGTCACTTGGCCCTGACATCCGCACAAACGTACTCCTGCTACAACACTACAGGACAATAGATCTTGATTTTTCTTTACACAGTTGACAACATCTTAAGTGTGTCACCCATCAACCCAACATTACTGTGATCCATTTAATTTGACCAAAGTATACAGTACAAATCTAGTAATAGTGTGAGGTTCCAAAGGAATGGAAGAATTTCTTATGTTTAATACTAATAATTATAAAAACAATCCAGTCTAAAACTCAATAAGCTCAACAGGGGACTGCAATCAGTGGCATGTATAGAGTGGAGAAAAGTGTTTTCAGTTGATATCAATTTGATGCAAGAGAAAGGAGGAGGTAAGGAGGGTGGACAAGAACATTTGGTCTCCTTTTTTTTTTTTTCTGTCATTCCGTCTTTTCCAACTTTCTAACATTCCACTTTGTGAAAAAAGGCAGAGGCAGGAGTAGAGAGCAAGAGAGGGACAGCCAGAAAGGAAAGCCTTAAATCCCAATCCCCTCTCTGTGCTCTCTAGCCAACACTTATTTGTCCATGTTCTTCACTCTCCTGGACCGGCCCAAACTCTGCCATCGTTTATTTGGAGAGCTTCTTCATCCGCTGGTCTAGTGCAGCGAAGTTCTCCTCTATAGCCACCAGGTTTTCCTTCATTGTCTGCTGGACCTGGGGGGGGGGGGGGGGCAAAAAG
>NW_019525041.1:451675-487588 GCF_002814215.2 Seriola lalandi dorsalis
GGGGGGGGGGGGGGGGGGGGGGGACAAAAAGTTAGGTAAGAAGTGACAGAGATGAAGAGAGTAGGAAGTAAAGCTGTGAGGGAAAGCTGCATGTAAAAGTTTACAATAGAGCCTTTTAAATGTTCTGTTTTCTATCATTGCAAATTAAATATCTGAATTAAGTTGTTTGGACAAAACACTGATGATAAAAAATAATCAACAGATGCAGTCATATTAAACATATTTTACATAAATCTGTCTTCTGTATGCAAATTCAATTTAACAGGGAATTAAAACACAAATAATTACTGAAAATTCTATTGAAAGACATCATTATAAGGCAATGATGATCCAGGAGGCTACAGAATAACGGCTTGCTAAATAAATTATGTTTTCTGTGATAGCATGTGAACATCAAACTCAACAACCCTCTAAAGCTTGGGGCATTTCAGAATACAATGCAAATCTATAGAAAGTAAGAGCAGAACTTTTTTTGACTTCAGAAGATTTCAAGTTTCAACAAACCTCATCAAAAAATAAATGTTTTATTTGACAAGGCACTGCTTTGTCCGTCTAGCCAGAAGCCCTGAACTGTGAAACCTCTGGCTGATTATTGACTCGTGGAGAGGCTGTGGAGGGCCACTGTCCCTATAGGTAGCTACACTTATGTTACTTCTGGCCATGAAAAGCTGCCTTTCTTCACACTCTGAAGTATAATGGAGGTCACCTCTTTCACCCATTTATTCCACATATTATAAAAAAAGGTTATTGCCAATTGGCTGAATTTGTCACATATTTTTATGAATTCTCAACATTTTCACTCCTTCTGTGAGAAACCTTCTGCAGACAAGAAGCGAAAGCAGGGATCCACAAGACATTCAGGATGAAAGATGCAGTGCAGACACTGAACTAGATGAAGAGATTTCTTCCTGCAACAGGATTCAGATTGCCATTAGCCATCTTTTTTTTGTTGACCTACCAGTGACACAAACATGCAGTTCCACTGGCCTCATTTAACAGTTATACTCAACCTAGTGCTCCCCATGGGTATCACACATGAGATGAAGATGTAAGTGGTCAAAAGGAAGTTCCTCACTCTAATAGCATTCTAAAATATTTATCTTGTCTCGCGTGTTCAATAGAGCTCGAACTTCCCACCTGTGTTAGCAGGGTGTTATTGTCCTTCAGAGAGTTGTTGATCATCTGCTGAGTGGTGTCCAGGTGGGTCAGCAGCTGGCCAAACTGCATGGCTATGAGACGAGGATAGGGAGGGAGATGGGGAGGGGGACAAAGTGAAATCAAAAAGGCAGGAGAGGAGAGAGAGGGAGGAGAAATAAGTAAGACAAAGTATTAGTTCTCAAATTTAAACATTTGTGCTTCAAAAAAAATGCTATGTTGTTCTTGCTCTTAGTTGAAGTGAAGCAGAGTAGAAACAAGTGCAATTTTAATCTGAAACTGATGAATGACTGCTTTAAAGATTAAACAAAGTATTTGGTTTTGCTTGCTTGCATTCATCAGGAGAGAAGAAAGAAATCACTGCAGCTAAACTCTATTGAGCGAGGAAGACTTCAGCTGCAGACTGTGACAGATCGGTGCAAAGAGAGTCTGGATGATAAATGACCTCTTTCAGCTCTCAGAAATGAATTATCAATATAATCTATTAATGCCAAGGTTCTGCTTTCATGTGCTAAATAATAAAAAGATGATAATGTGATATATAATATCATGCATCTCTTTCTCCCCAAGGGGGTGTTTAACAGTACTGCAAGATTTAGTCTAATTCTATTACCATTTTGAGTCTCCCTTTCAGTGATTTTTTGCCCTTTGTTATAATAGAATGGCATGGTTTAGGCTAATTCCATTATCCGTTTGAATCCCATTTGCGCTTAGTTTTCATCTTTTGTCTCACACACACAGACGTCCCCATTGCGGATGCAAATCTTTCAGGCCAAGTATTACTTCCCAGCACGAATGCTGTTTGAAACATGATCCGGGTTCACACCCTGTTATGTTCAGTTTCTACATCCTACATATTTTGAATCTTTAATGCTACTCCCCACCCCCACTAACCTACATACATCCTCTCCTTGAACTCTCATGGGTGTCATTTCAAGGTTCTTCTCCCCTCACATAAAAGAGTAGAACATAAATTATCCAAGTTTTCATTGTTATTATCCTTACTGGGGTGAAATCTGCCCCTGGAGCAATATTATTACAATATTTGCAATATGAACCAATTACTCAACACCAGTACATTCATTTAATGTTATGGGGTAAAGTGATGTGACAGTAAACTCCCCCACTTCCAAACACCTCAATAACTAATGTTGTCTCATGACTTAGGGACTTATGTGAGGAGACAAAGTCTCCAGCTACAACCTTATAAACCAGTTTCAGTTCCTGTGCGTTACCTTGCTCATGCAGCTCCTTAACAGCAACAAGCCTCTGCACCACCTGAGGTATAGAAGTGGACACGGCATCCCACTTCTGCACCACGTCATAGAGCTGCGACACCTGACAGAGAAACACACATACACATATTCAATACCAAGAACAGTCCATCCAGCTAAAAGGACAGATTCATTTCACAAAAGGCCACAGACTTGCCATATAGTGCAATGATGTACTACTCATTGTACTGTAAAAGATATGAATGTACACTTATTAAAGAATTCATACAACTTGGTATATAATCAACACAGTGTTGCTATGACAATTTTGCCATGTAGTCTACATCTGAGCAGGGGACTGCCCACCTGCATTTTATGACTAACATCAACACCTACATTCAAGCACTCCACGATGGTGTGGTACCTAAAGTTAGAAATACAGCTCACACAACTTGAGGTCTGCCCTCATTACAACTTTTTTCAGACCATCTGTTCACTCAGTTTACATACCGATACACTGGAAAGTGCTGATGCTACAAACAGCCTTCAAACTGTGGTTTGCCAATTCCACTTGTATTTTATGGCTAAAGTCATGAGTCCAGTTATTGAGGGTTCAATGACATTATATATAATCTCACATTACAGCATGCTTTTGTACTATTCTAATTCTTTTTAAAAGTAATGATGTCTCACTTCCTATCCAGTAAACTATAATTATAGTATTTTCTCAAAGCCTATAACACCCACGTACAGTAACCTCAAAATTAAAATGAAACCACTTTGAATTACTTTGTCATACACACTAATAATAAAATGAACATGACCTGCCCTCTACTGGCCTATTAAGGGTAAAACACTTAACACTTAATGCCTAAAACAGACACATGAAAACATCATCCAGGACATCATGCAGATACTACAGCTGGATCTGAGGTACTGTCTCAAAATGAACAAACTAGCAAAAAGACTGACTGCCTGATGATAAAAATTCAGGACAGCTTGACTTTGTAAATTCTTAGTGGAGGTTTTCCAAATGAATTCCTTGTCACTCAGAGAGAACTGGCAAAATGGATTTATGTGAGGCTAAAAGATTGATGGATATATTATACAACTTCTGACAAAAACATCTCAGCTCTGCCAGGAGAGTCTTCCATCTGAAAGTGCTATGAACCGCAGGTGGACTGTATGGAAGTTGTGAGTTTCCACTCACAGAGTATAAATGCATCTGGGATGATTACAGCACTTAGTTTGCCTGGATGTACAGGGATTACCAACCTTGTTTTGTGTATCAGCATCCTCAATCGCTGCCTTGTGTTTTGCAATCTCATTCATCTTGCCAAGGACACTCTAATGGGAGAGAAAAAAAGTTATTTATCATGATTTTGCAAGAGATGTAATTTTAGGAAATTCAGATAGATAAAAAAGAAAAACAAAACTGATCAGGGAACTGTCAATGCTGCGGTAAACTGACAGTGTTTCATTGCTGCACCACATGTAACCCAATGGTAATGTGACATTTTCCAACTGTTAAGAAAATGTATCAGTATTTCACCACAAAGCAAATGTACTCCTCTCTCCCAAAGTTCCAATGATCCACCAGTGTGTGAGGTTGTTTGACAAAGAATTGTAGTACTTAAACTGCAGTAAACTGCCTAACTGCTGTCAAGTGATGTCCCATCACCATAAAATGAAAAAAGGAAAAAAACAAAATATATGTGCACTGCTGCTATTGAAATGGAGAAATATACTTTCCACTAACCCCAAAACTTTATCCACTTTGATTCAAGCAACCTACAGTAGATGCTAATACGTGTACATGAAACAGCTTGCTGAAAAGGAAAGTTCTATGTCCTGTTTTCTGTTTTTATAGTTGTTAGATAGACAAGATACAACGCATATAGAAGTTAGCTTTACATTTGCTGGGCAGAACTTTTGCCGAAGCTAGGCTAGCTGTTCCCTCTGGCACATCCCACATGTATCTCTATGCTGAACATAAACATGTGAAATACTGAGCATAACGGACAGACTGCTTGAAATATTTCAGTTTTCCTTCAAAACAAAAAGGCTTCTATCGGAGACATACTGTACAAATCAGAACATAATCAAATTGCAACTGAGCAGTCTATTAACACCAAAAGCCTCCTTTCCCCCCCCTAACCCTGCGCTGCACACTGTGCAGGAATGAGTTACCTGCAGTCTTGCCTCCACTTGATCCAGAGTAGCAGAATCCAGCGCGCTGACCCTTGCCTGCAGGAGCTCTATGGTGTCCTGATAAAAAAAAAGCACACACACACACACACACACACACACACACACACACACACACAAATATAAGTTACTATTGGCACAGCAGCAATACACAAAGTTGGAGGAAGCTGATGTCATCTTTGAAGTATGACCCAGATCTCTGGCTGCATATCAGACACACAGTTATGAATACAGACAAACTCCACACACAGTGTATTTAAAGTGGTCAACTTCTTACCATCAAACTAGCTCCTTGTACGCCAGTGCTCAGAGGTCCCTGCAACACAAAGAGGAACATCACATTTTAACACACGGCAATGAAGCCACCGCCATAATTTATATACGCCAAGTGGAAGATTTTATTTCAGTGTCACTTTGTGGATGGCTACACAGCAAAAGAAGCATGAAAATTCTTCTGGTGTGAGAGTGAAACAGCAAAGGAGATAAACAGAATTAGTGTGAATGAGACAGAAAAGCATTAAAGCGGATGTATATGTGGAAAGACTGTGAGTCTCTGTGTACCTGCTTGTCTGATCCTGAGCCAACAGCGATCTCCAGCTCAGCTAGACGCTTCTCCAATTCCGCCATCTACAGGGACGGAACAAGGCAACACATGGCTGGCAATGACAACAATATCCCAAAAGACACACACACAAACAGCCACACACATACCTCTCTGCCTTTTGTCTTGTTTATTGCCATCAAATATTCTCGCATTGCTCTCATGAGAATTAAAACAAAAACACGTTGAGGAGATCATACCGCTGAAACATTTGCTCATTTTGTGCGTGCATTCATCCCAGACACTTGACTCTGCTGCCTCCACCTCCCTTTCCACTTTACCTTGGCAGACTCGTTGAATTTTTCCTGCTCTGGTCTGCTGTGTAGCTCATAGAGTACCACTCCATCTGGGCCCTTGGCTGATGCCGTCGGCTTGCTGTCTCCTGCAGAGCAGACACGGCTGCCCTTGGCCGCCTCCAGCTGGGTGAGCAGACGCCTGCGGGACGGAGGGAAAGGGAGACACAAAAGGATTATATGTTCAATATTGTTATCAGCCCCATGTGCTGCCATATCTATGTTCCTCCTTCTCTCTTACTTCCATTCTTTACACGCTTGGTAGTAAACTTCAAGGTCAATGTGAGCCTGGATCTTTTTGGAACAGTTTTCATCCCTCACTTGTGTCACGGCCTCTTTCCCTCTCTATCATCAGCTCCCCTCCCTCACGCTCAGTTGGGCTGACATGCTTCTACTCCCTCTATCCCTTCTCTCACTTAATCTTTCACCTTGTCCAGTTTTTATTTCTCAATCCATCAGTTCTTGTGCTCCCTAGTTAGTGCTACACTTGGATTGACAGGGTTAATGTGGACAATTGATACCAGCTGTACTGCTTTTTCCTTATCTCTCCCTCCTTATATAAGAGTTATAGTCCACAGGTAAGTGAAATTAATTCCCCTGCTACTCTCTCTGACGATCTATTGTTGATCTCTACCTCTCTCCATCCATTCTCTTCCTACTAGCTTATCACTCTGTCAGAGTCTGATAGGTTGTAGCATCAAGTGTCTTGCCACCCTCCTCTCCGCTCACCTCGCCAGCGCTCCATCTGGATCGGCCAGGTTGATGTGTGCCTGTGGTCCCAGCAGTGAGTCGAGATGGGCAGAAACCAGCTGCTGTTTGAGCTGGGCTGCATGCTGGGCAAGTACCACGGGGGTCAGGCGCTCCTCTGCACTGGTTTCCTTTGTAGCAGCCTGCAGGAAAAAGGAGAGGAAAGCAGTGGCAAGATTTTTTATTTCTTTGGAAACCGAGGACTAGAAGTCCGTCTGTGCCAACCAGGCTCACAGAGAACATATGTCCGTTACCAAATTACAAAAAAGGAAAACGTACATGCATTCTTGTATTAGGCATTTAAAGAGCATGTCTTCTGACATTATGTTTCAGATAGAGCTGAATTAAATGGGAATTCCAGTATTTTTAACATGGATCTGGATTAGCTAATGTAGCTAACAGCAAAAGATCTTCTTGTCAGATAACCAAGATAAATAACCAATCCAGTTCATTTCTCTGTTTACTTCTGTTTGGACTCAGACAAGTGGTTGACTGATGAGTTCTCATTGATCGTAACATAAACATGTTGATGTCATGGCTGGTGTGATTTCAGCACAAGATGGTTTATAGTTTTATCTGAACAGGATTGAATAAAACTGGGATACAGTGATCCATGGCCTAAAAAAATTGTGGGCCAGGGGCGTAAAGTGGGGGCCCAATGGCCCCTTTCCTACTTCCAAACCCCTTGCTCAACTACACATCTGTAAGGTTTCCTGACTGTATCTTGCACAGCTGTGATACTATCGTGTTAACAAAATCTGTCCACAGACATATAAACGCCTGCCAAAGTATTTAAAAGTTCCTGCTACAATAGCTGTCCTGGGGACCACGTTTGGCATGAAGACACACACACAGACACGCAAAGAAAACTATACTAGCCAAGCTGTCGTGGCTGGTGATGATATGGTTAATTAAATGAATGCAACCTGGACCCAGAAAAGCAGCAGGAAATTAATTTACAGTATGTAGCAGTAGTAGTAAAGACAAAGCAAATTTCATGAATTAATTTTCTACTGTTGTCTGACACAACTTTGTCAGTCGGTCAGATTTCTGGTGTGATCACTGAATGATAAATGAACTGAAACTATGCCATTACTTCTCCGTCAATGTAGCCTGTGTAAATGAATTACATTACAGTTCTCACTCAAGCACTCCGTCTGTGACTTTTACAGTTAGAACACATCACTTGGAGCATGTCAACTGCCACAAGGAGGTCTTTCATAAGTCTAAATTTAGAGACTATGGCAGAAAAACAGCTTGCTCCCCCTTCATATTCTGAGAGTATGACCTGCATGAGCTCAAAACCACCAGATGCTGTCACTGAAACTGCCAGTTCATGGGTTGAATTGGAATTTGGTTCTGGACTCATACAGCAACAGACCCTGCTCTGTGTGCATTTGAATTAATGACAGCCAAGGTTTAATTCGTTTCTGGGTTGTGGGGTCTTTGCAAGTCGGAAATGCAATTCCTTGCACTGGTTTTAATCAAAACTCATTTTCAGAGTGAATTTAAAGCTTCTGTGCACACACCGTACTGAGCTTTGGATCAGCTTCTCAATAAGAACTGTGCAACAGTAAGAACCAGACATAAATATTAAACTTCTGAAATTGTTCTAACTAGGCTGGATAATCAGTGTGTACCATCCCTTGCCAGGTCTTATGGACACGGGAGAAGTGTGCTTGAGTACATGTTTGTCTTGCTGTCAGTTTACCTGGATGGCATCCACCTCCTGGGTGAGTTCCTGGATCTCATTCACCAGGCGCTGGTACTTCTGCTGTGGCGTCTCCTTCACTCCACAGCCTTCTCCAAGCTTAACAAAAACGAGAGAGGAGGGAAAATAATGGTATGAATATAACACAACAATAAAGTGGGTTTAGCAGAGAGTCAACACCATCTCAGACACTTTAAGTTTATCATAAAACACATGTAGTTAGTGAAATAAAAATCACAATAGTGGATTTACCCTCAAAATGGAACACCTTCTAAAAAGAATAAAAAGTGAAGTGATGCATTTCTGCTGAATAGCGGGTACTCACAATTTCAAATTCTCCTGACTCATAGCCCACTCGTCTGCTTTTACTGATTCTGTCTGAGAAGTCTGTGAAAAGGAGACAAATGGGTTGTAAGAGAAATCAAGACAGACGAAAAAAAAAAAAAAAGCAGACTGCAGTCAGTGTGAGGTTCAGACTGAGCCAGAACAAGATTTAGGGTTTTAAATCAACAAAGGCATGGATCAGTTTTGTTACAGCCACAATGGGAAACACAAAATTTGGAAGCAACAGCAGCTGTTTGCAAGTCTTATAGTCACTCATAATTCTCTTGTATATTGCTTTCTCTATTAAGATTAAATACTGTATTTTGTGAGAACTATTCTGAAAAGATGATGGCAATGTTGTTTTGTGTACTTAATATATATATATAAAAGGAAACAGCAAAACCATCACAGACATGACACTGATAAAGGCAAGATATCTGAAAATAAAGGATAGTGTGGTGCATGAGAGTTGTGAAGCATGTTGATGAAGGAATGGTTTATGATAATAATAATTACTATACACAATGAATTTGTTGGCGACTCTCAATCCTGAGCCTCACTCATAGCAATGCTGCCCTTCTGTTTCACTTCTGTTACCATAATAAGTTATTAAATGTACTGTATAAGGCTGGTGATATTCTATAGTTTTGTTATTATCAACAAATCCCATAAAGAAACCAAAACCAAGTGTGTTAGTCCTGACTTCCTCATCCTGTCCCAATCCCATTTGTTCCTACTGAAGATGTTAATTTAAAAATGAGTCATGAATGTACATTTTCATTTTCAACAACTTAAAACTCTTGGACAACTGTTTTCTGTAGTTTATATATATATATTTGCTGAGGACTATTTTCAGTTGCAGATTTAGTGCTCCAGGTACAATTAGTATGCAGGATCTACTTAAAATAAACCACTGTGCCCATGTTAAATTCTAATGTAGGATCTTCTCTCCCTGCACAACAGTTTGGCTAATTAATGTGTTTGTAATAATTTGTGTACAACAATGGAGGTCAATGGCACAGAGAAATAAAAGTATCTCCTGCTTTAGATACACAGACAACACTTGTTAACATTCATAGATAAGTTAAATGTGATTTTTCATTCATTACAAACTGACCAAGTCCCTTGGAGCTGACGTGCTTGTCTTTGAATTTGTCATAGGCTGCGTTGGGGTTGACCACAATCCTCTCTACGCTGTCACTGCAGAGCTCCTCCTGTCATTGGAAACACCAGGAAATAAAGTCAGACAAACATAAACAAAAATCCTAAAGGGCATGTAAGACTATAGAGAAAGCAAACACTTAAAATGAACCTTGGTTTACGGAGTCAGTGAGCAGAAAGGCTCGAAGCCCAAGGCAGACGTGAAATATGTTGACAGGTTGGTAAGATCTGAGAGGAAATCCTACACTTGATCATTGCACCAGAAATATGATTTCAAAGATACTGAATTATGCGTTTGAGCCCATGGGTGCATAATCGCTCACCAAGGTCTGATACCCTCACAAATTGTGGCCATGAATCATGAAAATCTGCAAAAGCTTCACAGCCATTATTTGGGGAGAACCAGATGATTTCAACATAATTTAGAATAGCAGGCAAGAGACAGATCAGTAAAATTAGATTTCACAGCCATTTCGAGGCCTGATTGTGTCATCTGACAAAGAATACCTTAAGGTTTCTCATTGTAAAAATATGTAACTCATTATGAAATTATATACCTAATATGGCATACATCTACTAAGTTAACATGAATGAAAAAGGCAAAACTAAAGCTAGAAGCCACTACATTCATATTTCTAAATGATGATTCTTTGATTAGTGATTTTGGGGGATTACACAAGACTGTCACTTGATCAACATCTCCCTGTGATCAAAAATGATGAACTAGAGGCTATGAGTAGGATTAAAACACCACTGACACATACAGATAGATGACATGAGTCTGGGCTCACACAGATTCGGATAAAAAGACAGACCAACAAAACACACAGAACACAAGACACACACTGATGTCGGGGGGGAGGAGGAAGAGGAGGGAGTGGAGGAAGAGGAGGAGAGTTAGTCAGGCTCTTACCAGCTCCTTGGGTTTCCAAAGAGAGTTAGAGAAAGTAACGGAAGAACAGAGGGAGAGAAAAAAGTAGGGGGGAGAGAGAGAGAAAAAGAGAGAGAGAGAGAGAGAGAGAGAGAGACACAACACAGATTAATGTGGTTATCACATGCCATGCACACAACAGGAACAGTTGGCCAGGGTCGGGGAAAGATAAGAAAGAAAGCAGTGTTCTGAGAATTGCTGCTAAAAACCCTGGAGACACTCTGTTCAGAGAGCTTGTGATGTCTCCAGTTCTTTCTCTCTTCCCCGAATCAGGGTGGTATGATGGTCCATTAACACCACCAAGTTACTTTCTCTTTTTGACACCATGTTGTACTTTATAATGCCGTGTAACCAAATGCTCTCATGGAGGGCATTGTAAGTCTCACAACATTATGTTATGGATGTAGGGGATGAGTCAGAATGAAGGGTAACTGGTGGTTTAAGGGTGCCTAAAAGTCAAGAAAACTAAAAGGCCTGACAAATCTAAAAATGTGTTCTATTACAGAAATTGATATCTATCATAAATCATTCTTATTAACATGTTGTTATACAAAATAAATCTGCCAGTCTGAAGAATAGCAGTAAATGAAGTATATCCAAGTTAAGGCCCCTGTACACAGTGTGATTCTGGGCTGTCCCAAACAAATGGAATATCTTTTATGACAAAGAAAGGCTGCATCAAAAGATGTGACAGTGTTAAAAATTGTGACCAAATTTTCGACATGACTGTCGCTATGACAAGTATTAAAAAACCAATCATCACAATATGACATGAAATTAGGGACATACTGAGCCAACTTCTATTTATTATAAAGTAACATGAGACCAGGAACAGCTATGGCACTAAAAAGTTTGGCCCTGATGCACTTAATAAGATCAGTACTTGTACCCATCTGTACCATCCCTACATAAATGGCACAAATACATTGGGTAATGCAACAGTGTATACTGTTAGTTCAGTGTGTATTGAATTCTTCAATAAAGTAATAATAGGCATTAAACAAAAGGATGGACGCAAAACAAAAAGGAATTTGTGGAACTCTGGCAAAGAAGAAAATCTTGTGGGAAATAGAAACGCAAAGACCACGGCCAGAGCTTAATTTTTGTCTAATTGCATTTTCGCAATATTAAAGTGAAGTTGGCAGCTTGTTTTTGTTTGCATTTATTTTCTATTTACGTCATAATGCTAAGATTCACCAGCTATTCATTGAACAATCTGAACGCAGACAGCGACTCAAATTTTTATCATAACACGCGATGAACCTCCAACATGTTATCACACAGTATACAGGGGCCTTAAAAATGTCTAGTTAGTCAGAATAGTGTGGTTAGCCAGGAAGCAGTTGTTAGAGCATGATGACAGGTTAACAAGGGGAATGTCTAAAACAACTAAACAAATACTTTTCTTTCTCCTGTCAGAGCCTCACACTCACACAGACACAGACTTGAGCCTTCACTGCTTTGTCAAAGCATGACAGAGTGAAAGCGTGAATTTTAGTGGTACTGAAGAGCCATCAACATCATTATGTCCTTGAAAAGTTTAAATAAGCAACACAAATAGGAGGAAAAGAATCAATTTCTTGCACTTCAAAACAATCAAAAATTGATGAATTACAGAGCACAAAAAGGTCACTTCATTTATCTATTTCTCATTTAATCCCAGTCAATAGAGGTAGGAAAAGTGGACATGAGATTTTCAAAAAAACATGCATAAAAAGCATGGCTTTAAGCTCGCCGAGAGTAAAATGCAGCCAGTCTTACTTGTACAAACTAGAGTCCCAGGAAGGGTGGGGAAGAGTCAAAACAAGGGCAAGGGTATGGGAAGAACGAATGTGGACACATGGAAGGGAAAATGCCAATTAGGATTCACTCAGCTGGTCAGTAAAAAGCCCAGACATGTTTAAAGCAAAGTCGGTTTAGCATAGCTTGACTGTTTACAAAGCATTTCTCGATAGCACTCTTAAAGAAGACTGAACTCTAGCAATGCCATCATTGAATCCAGATGACTTAGTGTTAAAGATCATGTGTAAATAAGCTATACTGATATACTGATATGCATGACATATGAAAGATATGTTAAACAGTAACTCGAAAAGGGCAGCCTGATATCGGGAATTAAATATGAACCAAATATACTCCTACATAATTTTTTGAAAACTATATTTTTCTTATGAATTACAAATTATTCATTAAGCATCATGAAGTCAAGCGTTGTTTATACGCTTACTTGTGGGTTTATTAAGAACACCCAGCTAAACTTAATAAAGTGTAATACAATAGTAAACATTAAAACTTTCATGAAGGTAGTGTTGATTGCCAGACTGTTATATTAGACTGCATTAGTTTTAGCTGGGTGTACCTAATAAACTGACAAGTCAGTGTATAGCCACCTCTGGACTTTATGAGGCTTAATGAATTAGTGTAGATGCCTTCTTGCAACTTTTGACATATGACAAAGAGCATTTCTAAATGTGTCCTACAGTTAGTAAAGGCAACACAATTGCAGGGATTCTGTTGAATTTAAACATCACAAATAACAGCTCAGTAAATAACATTAGGTGGCATCAAACTACTTGTGCATAACTGATGCATGAATAAAGTCCTGCTAACCTGTAATCACTTTTTTGACATGTATGTAGTGTAAGAGTAAACAAGTCATTACATGACGAGATATTTATTTGTGGTAGGTGTAATGCACATTGAACAAAATGAGGAAATCAGTAGTTTGATCGAAATATTAAGTATAAACACTGGTTAGCTAGTTAGGTTAGCTTAGTGTGCAGCGAATTAGCCAAGTAACAGTGCAACCTGCAACTTGACAAATCCACTGAATGTAACACGTCCACTTACCGACTCAAACTGAGCCTGGTCATCTTCTGGAAGGTCACCGGTCTCGTACACATCCGGTTCGTTAAAGGCCTATTGAAACAAATAGGTTAACATTATTATTAAACGATCAGATGTCCCGTTTATTGTCGTTAGCCTGGCCAACGCCCCGGCCCATTCAACAACACGCATATAACAAACCACCTTTGCTCATATATCACACACCACATTACCAGAAAAGCTAGCAACTCAAAATATTCAGTTATTGATTATATAGTAATTGTAAACAGTAAAAAGACAAGTGAGTCAACAACACGGACGTTGGAGAACTTGGCTGCCACAGCTTGGAGCTAGCGTTGCCAAATAGCAATATAGCTAATCTGTCTGCTAGCATTAGCCACTTACAATTCCAGGCAAGTTTACGTATTTAGGATCAGCCATTGTCAGCGGGAAGCAAAGATGAGACCAACAAATCACGACAGAATATGATAACAGTTATCAAAACGTGTAAGTTATCGATAAAACCGTATCGAATTGTAACAAAAGCTAACGATAGATGAGCCAGCAGTCTCTGAGCCGGCGGACGCTTCCAAGCTGATGTGGTCACTAGCTTGATTTGACAGCGAGTACGTTGGGTTTCTCGCAAGCACGGGCGAATGGGCGGTGCTGTGTTCGCTTAAGTCATTGACGAGGAGTTTGCCGGCCTACCAACGGCAACAAAACAAACATCCCCTAGAAAGTGGAGCGTCTTTACGCATGCGTTCCAGCTGACCAATACGATTCTTTGATTTCATGGCCCCTTTTCTGTTGTTTAGTATCTTTTTATTTGATTTCCCCATCAAATATAATATCTACTTTTGCACCCATGATATATCTAACAACTAACTGCTTCAACAACAGAATTAGTTTATGTTTATTTTCAATAGGTATAGGGTTGGATCGAACAGAGTAGTCACACGGTGTCGCTAAAGGTCCGTGCAAACAACCTTCTTATATTCAGTCTACGCAAACAACTCAATCAATGGACCAAAGATAGTTGCTGAGAAGACGATTCACTCTGTTGGGAAAAATATCCACATTCCCTAAAGCGGTTGTTCAGTATCACAAAGCACTACTGTGTTTCTTGTTTCAGTTAATATCATAATCATTTATGCTACAATGTTCTCCAATTTTTACCTATTCTTTATTTATATCTACACATAAAGTTGGCAATCTGGGGTCACATTAGAGGAGAAACTCGAAATATATTTATTTCTTAAATAAAAAAATAATAATATGTCACATTTGTTTAATACTATGAAAACATATTTCATAGTAATATGAATTACATTTCTTAGATTAATTATCAAATTACTGCAAGTAAAATGAATGCATGTTGACTAGTCGTGTGAAAATATGTAACATACTACACATTATATTTTATTACAATAATTACAATGAAAGTGGCATCATTAGTGTCATACATTAACAGCTAACTTGGTAGCAGTCTTTCATACAATACTGGGAGACATGTGTGTGACAAGCTGTTACAAAATTACAGACAAATTAAAATGTGTTTTGAGAAATCAGCTCCTCTTCTTTTCATTGACAGCCAACGATTTTTCTCATAACTCCTCCTGCTGACTAACACATGATTAGACGAATCATCTAATTTGTAGGCTATCTTCAGGCTACTTCAACTAGAACAATGGGACTAGTTATTAAAAGTAAGAATTATTACAGGCAAACAAATCCAAAGAACAGTGAGGATGTAGGCCCAATAAGCTTCAGTGCAATCTCATACAATATGGCTATTAAGGTCTATTTCTTGGGGTATAGTCTGTCACATACAGAGTTGGATTATCACACTTCTGATTAACTATTACCATTATAATACTTATTCATTCTTACTGCAATTCTGGCCTTGTGCCTTCGAGGTAAAGTGTTTTTTCCAAAGTGACAGCTCTTCTGTGGCTCAGAAGACATTATACAGCTGTGGACTCGAGACTTTATTTATAAGAGAAAGTGATCCAAACTTGGGTTGTGGAGTTTGAAGGACCTTGGCATTTACCAGGCAGGGAGGGTCTGACAAAAGATACAGTTTCAGCAAGGAAAGTGCAAAATCCAGCATTTTCTTTAAAACTTGACCCATACTAAGGAATACAAATCAGGATATGTTCGACTTTGATTTCTGTAATCTGTCATGCAGGTTCCCAGGCAGTGCATTGCTACAACAATGGAGAGCCCTCTAAATCTCTGAGCAAACATGATGGAGCCTTTGGTTCCCTAATCACAATCCAGTCATGCAAAATAGCATTACCATGGCGACCAGTCTGGTGCATACCTGAAAAAAAGAAATGCTCTACTCAACTCTCCCAACTAGCCTACTGGCCACAGAAAATACCTCACCAGATGCTGGCAATACTTTCGGCTTTTGCGCAATTTGCTGACATTTGGTTCAAACTAAAGGTCTCACAACTTCAACGCCAGAAGAAATGTGGTAGCAGGAATAAAAGGCAGAGTTGGAGCTCTTCTCCATGCTCCTCGGCCCCTCTGCTCAGTGGTGCTGATGAGAGAGGATTTGAGTCGCTACTTTACCACGCCCCGCCCCCAGTGAGAGAGCAGGGATGACAGTGATGCAAGGCATGCTCCTGAGGAGCCTGCAGCCTCTCCAGACACTGTCGACCGGACCAGTGTGGACTGTACTCCCCATTTACAACTCTCCATTTGTTGCCCACCGCTCAACTGCACCTGAGTTTGGGTTGAGGACATTTTAAACCAGAAACTCTTTCAAAGGGGCTTTATTTTGTTTTCGTTATATATTTCTTCAATGAATTTGGCTGTAGTCTCTCCCAAAAGTCGTAGTAGTCCATTCTTCCGAATGCCTCGCCTGCAAGTCTCGCTTTGCATGTGGGTATAGCCGATGGTTTCAAACTGCGTCCAGGTGGTTTGCGGGAAAACATCGCACAGGGATTTTTTTTTTAAATAATCTTTTATAAATTCCTCTTTCTCTTTTGGGAGCGCGTACATAATTTTTTTCCACAATGGCTGATGATGCAGAATGCAATATCAAGGTGTTGTGTCGATTTCGTCCACTGAACAAATCCGAAATTATCCGCGGAGATAAGTTCATCCCAATATTTCAAGGAGAAGATACAGTCATCCTCGGGGTAAGTTATTTCTAAAGATCCCTTCTTTTTTATTTTGGCATCTTTCCATGCAGTCCATGAACGCTAACGCCGGGGGTTACACTTTTCATATCGCACACACATCAAATATACTGGCCAGACAAGACAGGAGGCATAAAGGCTTCTGACTGGGATCAAACTAAGTATAGCCCCTTAATATTCTCATCAGCATGTTGCATTCAGGTGTGTGCTGCTGCCATTAACAGGCACCAAGGCGTCCCAAAATCTGTCATTTAGGCTGAGCCTTGCAGGAAATACAGGGTAGATCAAAATGATGAACAGGCACTCAGGTCATGTAATTCAGATAATTTGCCAGCATCGTCTCTGTTTTTGAAATTCAGCCCAAGATCAATACATTCCAACAAGCCTGAGCTTTGCCAACATGGTGATAAAATAAAAAAAAGAACTCATAAAAATGCATCTTGACCCCACCTTTGTGATCCCACACTGTGCCTTATTATTTGTTTCCTCTGTAGTATTGATCTG
This sequence comes from Seriola lalandi dorsalis, assembly GCF_002814215.2. Classification (NCBI taxonomy): domain Eukaryota; kingdom Metazoa; phylum Chordata; class Actinopteri; order Carangiformes; family Carangidae; genus Seriola; species Seriola lalandi. Next base: position 468,500 of record NW_019525041.1, read on the forward strand.
CTGGATTTTGGTGGGTTTGCTGCCTCAGATAATCATGCAGGATTGATTGATGTTGTTGATGTTTCTCGAGGACAGCCTTTAATGCGCCAGTGAATTATCAGGTGCTGCAGATCTAATAAGAGTCATAATTATGCTCTGTGGGTTGTTTCTGTCCAGTAAATGGATCTTGGCTTTGTCTCAGTGCAAACTGAATACCAGCTGATGATTACTGTCACTACAATGAATATGAACCAAACTATAAAATGTTTATCAGGGTGATGAATACGTGCCTGAGGGTGAGGTTAACAGTGTGATTGTAATCGCCTTACCATTGACATTTTTAGCAAAATTAGTGGCCTGCAGGAGCAAGATTAGAGCGCTCTATGCAAATGTTCTCATTGTTTAGATGTAAAGCACATCAGGGCCACGGCTAACACATCCACACACACTAATACATATGCAAGCACGTAGACAGAAATGGACATGCATGCACATACAGAAATATCGACATATATGTGTGTTTGTATGTGTGTTTCACACTCATGACACACAGACAGAGGAAGAGTGAGAGAGAGAGAGAGAGAGAGAAATCCACACCCATTTGGCCGGAGGGTTGACTTCAAGTGATGATGAAGGCAGCAGAAAATCCGTATCAGTTTACTCTGTTGTTACACACCTGCATACACACACATTCAAATGCAAGACACTGGGGTAGCTATCCCTGCGTGACTGCCTTGTATAGCCTGGCTGTAGCAGCAGGATGTCTTCCACGAGCAGAGTGGTAGCTCATTATCACATTATTTTGATGCTCTTTAAGGATGGCAGGTTGGTATTACAACAGCTTGAAATCAGTCATTCTTGCATCAATCTTGGCAACTGTGGAACATGTGGTTATTTTTAAGAGACAGCAGCATAATGAAAAAAAGACATTTAAATGGTAATTCAAACTATTGAATCTCACAATATTTCAAATCACTTTCTTCAATAATTTATTTGATGTCAGTGCTTCTGTTTCATTCAGGCTATTATGTGTCAGACAGGAAATGCGTACTTCATATTAGCCTACAGATGATGAGAGCCTGAAACTGTGTGTGCGGAAATGAAGTGAAATCATATTACCCAGTTAAGGGAACTGTGATCTGTCACTATGACAAGAAAACATACGCACTGCACGGCTGTTGTTCCCTACCAACACGTCTGTGTGGCAGCTGGAGCCTTCAAAACTGATAATGTCTGGAAACAAAAGCGTGCACTTCTCTTCTTCTGTATATTTCCAGTCATTTCATGCGCTAACTGCCCCTCAATTCCCTTCTATTCAAGTGAATATAATCTCAATACCATGTGCGCAGTTTCCATCGCTGTGAATGTAATTACTTTGGAGGCCTGTAGGATGTGAGGGACTTTTAAGCATGCAAATGTTTTCAGTGTGTGTGTGTGTGTGTGTGTGTGTGTGTGTGTGTGTGTGTGTGTGTGTGTGTGTTTTCCTTCTCTTGTAGCTCTGGAATACTGTGGAAGTTGTAAAAAAAAAAAAAAAAGAAAGAAAAAGAAAAAGATATGTCTCCTGAGAGTTGAAATGCTGCGGCCGTCAGATTTGATCAGGATTTAAAATATTACGCCGGCAGGCAGCAGCGACCCTGTAGAAGCAGCTAAGCACTCGCATTCTGACGGCTGATAAATACAATTCGCATCTGGGCAGCACTGATGGCCCCACATTTGTCTGCTCGAAGAAGGCTCCGTCCGGAATTTGTTAACTGACAGAGGCAATGATTTGAGTTGTTGAGTGATGGTCCGGCTGCACCTGGGTGGCAGGCAGTAGGAGACTAAGGAGGAGAGATTAAACATCGGGGAGGATGGTGTGTTGAATTGATGATCGAAGTCTCTGGGCTCTCAAAACACTGTAAACAGGTGAAGTCTGTCTGGGAAGGTGTGTGTGCCGTCCATACTCAAACACTGAAAACTTGCAAATCAACTTGGATGTGAGTTTTCATGACCTGAACACCGACTTGCACTGGAACAACTTAAACATTAGCCATGCATCCTTCTAAGCATCAACTTAAATTTCAATATAAAAATGCCTAAGTAAGCAGGAATATGTAACATTTGCTGAAGTGTGACCATTGTCACCACAAATGGCAATGACAGGATAATGGCACAATGACTTCCCTTTATTACCCAAGTCTATTGATAACAGACATTTTCATTTGTTTATCTCTGACTTTATTTAAAGACAGTGTAACAGTAGCACAAGTGATAAGCAACATAAAGTTTTCTAAACCTCCATAAGCTACTGGTCATGAAATCGGGTTGAAGCAGTAAAAACCCCAAGTGTATTGAACTGTACAAGGTTGTTGCATGTTGTTGTTAGGAATTAAATTTTCATTTGTAAGAGAAAGCTTGACTTTCGAGAGTTACATGGCTTCGCCTAAAAGCAGCATGAATTAATTTTTCCTTTGACATATCATTATTTTATAAAGTAGGTAGTGAGCAAACAGTTGCCACTTTATATCCAGCAGATACAGAGAAACGTTTGCCCCCTTGAGGAGTTTTTTGCCACTTGGATGTTTTGCTCTTCACCAACTCCTGGGGGAAATATCTCTTTAGCTGCAGCTCCTCCACTGTTTTCACCAGCTAGTCGCTTAGACCTTTTGTGACTGGGCCGGAAGCATACAGTGGGTTTGTCAGGGCATTTTCTATAGCTGCCGGCTGCGGCTGGAAATGAGGCTGATGAGAGCATTGTGTGTGAATCAAAACAGAAAAGTAGGGGTGCATAAAACCACAACAATGAGCTAAAATATAAACTGCTGAACTGCTCCATAGAGTTGAGGAGAACTACAGAGTTGGCTGGTAATTCTTTGTGATAAATTACTGATATATAATGATTGATTAGTTTTAAACTGAGGTTGGTCACAAACTTGAGTACAAAGAACTCAACTCAGTTTGACTTGTGACTCTTGACATTACTGACTCGAATATGGACTTACATTTCATACTGAGGACTTAAGAATCGACTTGAACTTGAGGTTTGGTGACTTCACTACCATAATAGAAGTTCTGCTATGCTCCATCCACTTGACAACAGTAGTGCGGAATCACTGCACAGCAACTGTAGTGCAACAAGCAAGCAGCAGCAGCCTGAACACACTGACTACACTACACTGCAGAATCTCTCAATCAACCCTGAACCCGGTGATACAGCAAAGGTTTTATCAACAAAGAAATGCATTTGTGTTGAAATGAATAACAGGAAAACCGAAAAAACCTTTTGCTCCTCATCCACAAGTGAGACAGTCAGTTTTTCTTAGCAGCTCCTTGAAGCACTTTGAGACGTTGGCACACTATTTTTCCCAAGAGTCATTTTAAATGGCAGCAGCGATATGTTACATCCTCTACCTGTGTGGCACAAAAACAAATGTATTATTATTAGTTTCTTTCCCATGTGCTTTTTCATCTCACATGCCAGGCCACCTGTGGAGCCCCGCGGGGCTCTGTGGCTATATGTGACAGCAATAACCATACCCAGCCTGCACGGCCCCAAGGCGCGGCCTTTGTGTCTTCAGTATCAGCCGTCTCTAGTATTTTACTGTCTTGAATAACGCGGCGTCATAGGGGCCAGATAGTCCCTCCAAATGTTCTGGCAGGCGAAAAAGACTGCCACGATGAATCACGCTTTGGATTCAGTTCTATGAATAAATAAATGATCATGGCTGACTCAGAGGCAGCAAGACATGGGAGTTCTTTCTCGCTTGCAGGCGAAGACATATAGATCACATGCAAGTGCCATATGAACTGTACACAGGCTAGGCTTTTTTAAAAATACATTATATGCTTTTATGGATCATACCAGTGGCAATATATGATGATAAGATACAAGTTAGGTGTCTGAACGATTATTATTATTATTGTTTGTTGGTGTTTATTATTCTTAAGATGCAAAAGTCTAGTGGTGCTGGTGCTCAAGAGGATAAACAGCATAATTTTCATTCCCTTTGTCCAAAATGAAATAATTTTATGGTTCATTTGACTGCTGTTGTTGCAAACCCTTATGATTATTTTTAGTGCCATGCTTGGGCTGAGTTTAACTTAAGGGGGTAAGGGAGTATGACACAACTTGTTAACACAGAGTATTAGATCCCTCTGCATTTCTAAGCGTAACTATTTCTGAGCTTTAAATCTCCACAGTGGATTTACTGCACAGCGTTTCTAAAACTATAGGTCACTGTATCACTGAAACTGTGGGCCCCTCTCATCGCGGGCCATTACTCTCCAGCTTTAGAGGCAGGCCACATTTTAATGAGCCTGCATCCCAGAGATTTAGTTTTGAACCAAAACATAAAAACAAAAAAGTTTCTTCTCTATGTTTGTTACCCTAGTGGTCAGCAATTATCCTGTCAGACGCTGCCTCGGGGTATGAGTGTGTCTGTGTGTGTATGTGTGTGTATGTTGGGTGGTTGTGTTGACTATAGTTTGTAAAACTCATTACATCAAGTCCTTAACCTCCACATTGACCTCCCTGTCACGGTCATATGGAACTGTTTGATTTTTTTATGTTTCGGTTGACCGTGATGGATAGGAAGGAGGGTCAACTTGCTTGCGATGAATTGGGTCCCTCCAACGACATTAGTGAACTCAATTGAAATGTACGCATTAAAGCACTATTGATTCTCTATTTTCTGCACACCATTTATAATTCTATGGATTACCTCTCCCTGGCGGCTGCTTCCCTTGACTGCTTACAAGTCTTCTATAGAAACTCCATGGTGGTAACGACTGCTGTACTCACAGCTGTGAAATACAGTACATACACCTTGTTTACTTTCAGTTGGATGAATAGAGGATTAGAACGGCCTTGTCAAAAGGTTCACGGAGATGGAGTATATTTTGCACTTAAGCTCACAATTTTCATTTGGGCTTTGCTCTTTTCTGCAAGAAGGCGCTGAATTTCTCATTCTGAGATGAATGAAAATGAACTGAGATCATAAGGTGTGCTGCTCTTGCAGAAAATAGGCATGCAATATCGTTAAGAATTAACCGATTATTCATCAGCAGCCACTCTATTTCAAAGAAGTCTGATTTCCAATGGGGCTGCGGCTCTCCTCCTATCGTTCATGGCTGAGAGCTCATTCTCTTTCCTAGCCCCTTCCTTGATTAGGCTCCAAGGTAGAAAATAGGAGAGGAAAACAGCTGCTTCTGAAACAAACTGTTGCCGGTGAACGTCAGTCGCGTAAAGTCTTCTACTTGTCTCGCACCTTTTGTTATTTATAGTTCTATTGGAGCCGTTTCTCCTCAAGGATATTTTTCCTTGCAATGGCTTTAACTGTCTGCAAACCAAACCGAATCAGAAATGGAGGTCCAAAGGGCTCCCTTGCTCTTCCACTTTAGTGCTCTAATTCTATCACTGCTGTGCACACACCCTATCCAATTAGGCAGTGTAATGGGATTGCAGTGTAGGGTCAGGGTCTGCACTCATTTTTCCCGTCGGACGCCACCATCAGAGCTGCTACCACTTGGGATCAGACTTCATCTTCTCTCTCTCTCTCTCTGCCTCTCTCTTCCTCAACACAAGCTTCACTGTATTTTTCCTCTGTCTGGCTGTATTTCATGGTGTAATGATTCCGTCCGCTGCTCATTTCCTCATGACTCAGCAGTAGTTTTGGGAAGATGTGAGAGAAGAAGTTCAGTGGAAGTGGGGTGGGGGTGTCCTGTCAATCAGGAATCTGAACATTAAAAGGTCCAAGTGCCAAACTGCCTGTGAGAATTGAGGAGTCTACAGAATGAGAAGAGGACTTGCTGACATTAATTTCGCTTTCTTTCAAGAGCCAAATCGATATTCTAATCACCGCTACCTTATGGCTAACTTGTCCTGCTTTAAACTGTAGAGAACCTCATCTAGCTACCAGCAACCCATACCAATATGGGCTGCCAGTTCTCCCTCTCATCTTTTCCCTAATATTAACATTGTACTGGCACCAATTTAGTCAGCAGCCACACTCAACAGGATATTAGCTGCCAGTTCCTTCAGCTCATCTTTATTTTTACTCAGCGTGCACGCATGCCAGGGTTAGATAAGCTTGTGCCACTTCGTCAGTACCTTTCCTGCCCATTTCTTCCCCTTTATGACAGGAGTGGGCTGTGACTACCAGGCTTTTAGCTCCGGGGAGCGTTAATGGAGCATCCTCTCCTCATTAGCCACGGCCCTGCCCAGGATGCCGCTTGGTCCCCATGTCTGCCATCGGCGTCTGTGGGCAGTACATCGTAACCATCCGCACATGCTCCCACACGTGTATGCATATGCCAAGACCCCAAGCAGTTGGTGCTATATTGGCCTGCTACTATAGCACAGGAAGGAGGAAATCCCTTAGAGGGGAAAGGAGCTTCCCTGCCCTCTGCATGCTCAGAAATTCTGTTTCCTTCAGTTAATCACGGTTCAGTTTATCGAACTGACAGTTGAGAACACGACATCTACTTTAGGTCACTGCTTTTTTTCCCCCTTCCTCAGGGGAGCCATGCTTTCAAGCACATTTTCCTTTACAGTTTTTGATCTAGGTTAATCTAATTTGCCCTGATTTTAGGATTTTATTCAAACTACATTACATCAGAGAGACTTGGAAAATCTTGGCAAACATCAATTTCAAGTTATTTTAATCTTTCCATGGCCCAGGATTGTTCCCAATCCAGACTTTAAAAAACACTTCTTCAGGCTACAGCACCATGATGCTGTGTCTTTGTAGCTCCCAGTCGGCACATTGATAATCACAACACAGATTTTTTTCCCTCTTTTACTCCACCTTTTCCTCTCTCTCTATTTCTAATTAATTCAGTTTTATGCAAACTTTTTTTTCTTTGGGCCTTTTATTATCCACATTACCTCTCTGCATGGCTCCGCCATAAATTGCAACTGAATTACAACAAGAATCTTCATGACCATGTTGTTGATTTTTATAGCAATATTAAAATCATTTCTTACTACTAGTTCTTGGATTGCTTTATTTTCCACCCTGCTATTCCCCACTGGGTTTACTAATTGCTGGCAGCGTACACAAGTTGATAGAAATGTAACATGCATTTCTATGGGTTCTTCCATCCTACACTTCTGAGGCCTAATTAATTATTCATTCTCTGGCACATGTGGTCATTAACAGGGCTCATACTAATCGTACGACGTGGCTCATTGGCGTAGATGGTGGACTACTGCACGTGTCTTCCTCTGGCACTTTTGAGGATCAGTCACTGTGTTGAGGCTCTGGATTCAGATTTAATTGGAACTGTGGACCAGCACCACACAAAATCTCTATTTCAATTTGGCACAGAGCTGGAGATGTCTGTGACTGTTGCATTACAAGTTGCCTGCATTATCATTTCATCGGAGCATTACCTCTCAGCTAAATTCAGTCAGCACAGTTGGCTCACGGGTTCATGCACTAATTCAATTATTGGCAGAGAGGGATCAATGGCTCGGTTAAGAGCTTTCTTTCTTAACATGGCGTCACTCTCAAAATGAGTGGGGGAACAGCATGCCCCCTTTTTAACAAGAAAACATGCAGATAAATTTTAACTTGTTATAAATTGATGCATTGCCTATTCCCTATGTGTTAGTAAGTGTTAAGTGGATTACTTTATGCATTCAGAGCTATATTAGCACTTAGGCATGGTGCTTTTTTTTTAAAGTAAGCTTGCTGCCTGAAAAAAAAAAGATTTCTTCTTTGCCTGTTGTGCAGAAGCAATGCAGACAGAGACAAAAGCTGCTGTCATGAGTAATCATGCATCCTGTATGAATTAATTTTGACTGGACTTGCTTACACATAGGTTGAGCCGACAGCAGGTGGCTGTTGGCTGAAATGGAGATAGCAACGGCGAGTCCACAAGACCTCGAATATTTCCTTTGACATCAAATATTCCCTTTGAGATAAAAGACAGCTAATAGCTGGGCTCTCAGACTGTCTCAGGTTCTGATCGAAGCTATTTGCTCCAGGCTGAGGTCGCTGATCCCAATTCATGTCAGACAACTCATTGTTTCTATTTTATTTTATTTTTTTGTAGGATTTCTATACATCTATAACATAAATAACTGGAAGGCATGTGAAGGCTGGAAACCCATTCAAATGTGACATTGTGGGCAAGCACTGGAACCTTCAAAATGTCACTTAGATGATGAGGCATCTCGTTTTCCTCACTTCTTCATGCTCTTTCCCTCCCCCTCTTTCATTCTCTCTGTGTCTCTGCTGTGCATTACCAGTCTATTTGAACAGGGTATAACTTTCTGTGTGCTTTGCTGTTACAGGATGTTCTGACCTCTCCTGGGTGTATATGTGTTTAGCTCTTTTCTGCTCAAGGAAGACAGTAGAGCTGAATGTTATTTGATATTCTGGGATCCTATTGTCAATATGGTATCTCAATAGTCAAGTTAATAGATTTCTTGCCCAGAATTAGCTGAGAAACCTGATACTGCATATACTGGACATGTATGATAAATATGAATCCAGCAGCCAGTTAGTTTAGCTTAGCACAAAGACTGGAAACAGGGAGCTGCCTGTTTGGCAACCTCACAGTGACGACAAGACTCCAGGAAGTCACTGCTCCTGACCAAGAAAGAGTGAACTCTGGTAATCCATCATTTTTAACACATCAGTTTTTGTGTGGATTAAACAAACAAAGGTGTAAAGTTTTAACAGATGAGCTTTGGAGGTATTGGTCAGCAGATTTTGTTTCCTTCAGACAGAGCTGTTTCCCCTGGTTTCCCAGTTTTTGTGCCATGCTAACTAGCTGCTGAAATTACAGTCTTATCAATCTTCTCCTCTAACACGCAGTAAAGAGTTAGTGTATTTCCCCAAAATGTCAAGCCATTTATTTAAAGGAAATGGACCCTGACGTGAGATTGTTTGGTCAACAGCAGTTTCTACGCTCAAGAATTAACTTTGAAACTCAACTGTCAGGCAGTAACTACCTGATACTAAGTAAACAAGATTAGCCATTCAGCAAGAGCTTTCACTGCTAGACAGTTTCTGAATTTCAGTGCTACCCAGCCCTAAAAGACAGGCAGGTCGAGCCACCATGGTACTTCTGGAGTGGTGCCATTTTCAAGACGCACTTAAGAGACTAAGAATATTTTTCAGCATGTTTATTGCTGTCTTTTTTCTTATCTGAGTCTATTATTTCTGTAACTTCCTGCAGGCCGTCTCAGTTCATCTGTCATGGTTTACGTTCAGTCTGTCTGTCTGTCTTCCTCCGTCTCTCTCTTCGTTTTCCTGAACTCACAGCGTCGATGTGGCTCTGAAGCTCCATTTTTCTCACTCTCCTGTTGTCCGTAGGGAGGCTGGTGTTGCTCCTATTTTCTGGTCGGAAATCCAGTGAACAAAACCTAATCTTCCCTCTCCTAAGCTCTCCACTTCTCTGTTCTCCTTCCTCCCCCTCTCACTCACCCTGATGAATTATGCAGAGTATTTCACTTAGATGGGGGATTAATTGCTCCATTTCTACATGTGGATCTTTAATAAACAACTTGACGCAGGAAAATATGTGAAATTATTAGCAGAGTGTTAACAATGTAATGTTGGGTGGTAAACTTCGGCTCCTTAAGCTAGTGATTAAGTAAAATAGCTACAAAAAAGTACAAGATAGCTGCAAGACAACTTGAAAAATAAACCACCATCACTGGATCTCGGCGTCCAATCTTCACTGCTGTATATCTAAAGCAGTGAGAGCCGCTTTGCCCTCGAGGCACTGTGCCAGTCGACTCTGCTTAGACTTGTCTATAGAGTGAATTAGGAGATACAGCAACGTTTGGTAATATTGTGTGACTGGAGCTTTAGCAGTTGTGAGGGGTTTTCTGTTGTTGAGAGAACTGCTAATGATGCTGTTATCTGGGGCTCGAAGCCTGATTAGCTTGACGGATGGAGCAGACGTTGGCAGCCTGAACTCCTCTCTCCTGTCAGTCTCACTGCGCTTGTATGTGAATTTGTGTGTGAGGAGAGAGAGAGAGGATAGTTGATGAGTTTGTGGGGGAGACAGACACAGAGGCTGACAGAGACTGAGGTGCACACACACATACTCTCTCTCTCAACCACTAGACTCTGATAAGACAAAAATGGGACCCCTCCTCCGCTTCCTCCTCTGCCCTCAGTCGAGCTTACACACCAACACCAAACCACTGCAAACGAGCCATGGAGCAAAAAGTGAGCAGCCTGTCTGCCTGCCTGCCTGACAGCCCACCAATGTGTAGGAGGAGGAGGAACACATGCCTAACCTTCTTATCTCATCCAGCTCTGCCTTTAAAACATTTAGCTATATGTCTCCTGGTTGGTGGGAGGGGCACTTTGGTTTGAAACTAGATGGAGAGGAAGGATGTGACAAGCATTAAAATGTCCTGAATGGAATCTAAATGTGCATATATGTGTGTGTGTGTGTGTGTGTGTGTGTGTGTGTATGTGTGTGTGTGTGTGTTTTGGAAAGCATTGTTCCCTCTCAGCAAGCATTGGCAGCCAACAAATATTCACCATATGCAGAGGGTGTTGTCTTCTGTGTTTCCATTTTCTTGTGGATATTGTTACTGCACCTTTGTCCTCATAAAAAAAAAAAATTAAATGAAGAAAATGAAGTCATTTGTCAATTGCACAGACACTTAAAACAATCTATGCTTACAGTTTCCTGACAAGTGACCTTTTATGGCCGTGTGAGTAATGCCTGTTGTCTGTCAGAAGCAGAGGTGGATGTGGCATGAGGTAATTATAGTGCTGTAAAACCTCACAGGGCGGAGACTGTAAATAACGTGCAACTTTGGCACGGGAGACAGCTGTCAGTGTTGGTTTTGTAACCTTGACTGATTTGTTTTAGCCATAACCATGATCTCTCCTTAACCTTAGAGATACCATGTGCCCTTTTCTTGTAAACAAAGTTACGATTTACTGTTTCTCATCAAAAGCATCATGTGCATCCTTGATGCTCATGATACAAAAATGGTTAAAAAAAAAACAAAACAAGGAAAAACAAAAAGCAAAAACCAGGAGCAACAAAAAACATTGCCCATAGTTCTACTGTGGGTCAAAAACTTCACAGGATGCCTTTAACTAAGTAGTTTTAGTTGCCTTAATCCAGTGGCGTGGTTTGAATTCTACAGGTAGGCAAGCCAAACCAAGCAGCCAACCAGTATGGACTAAACTAAAACATAGCTTTTCATGACAGCAGCAGTAGCAAATCTCTCTTAAATTCAGGGATTTTGTACTGGCTGTTTTCCTGTGCTCAAAGTCTCTCTCCTGCTTGCTGCTCTCTGCCTGGACATCTTCACCTGTCACATTCCTGGCTGAAGAAGTTTTAGGATTATTTTTTTGACAATAAACATATCAAATGCGCTGTATGGAGGAAAATGTCACTTCCATGGTAATCTTCAAAATATTTGCCATGAACTGAATTCCAGTGACAATGCAGAATCCTGTATTTACCTGCATCAGTGCTGTTAACCTTTCCCGGCTCATCTTGTGGACTGTAGTGGGGAAGCACAGGGAAGACGACGGAACTTCGGTCTCGAGGAGTCGTAGCATTTATTTACTGGCACATCCATGGCACTGTACATTCACAGCTACACTGCTAACTGCTAACTAACATGCTAAATCTCTGCTCAGGTCGCCGGCCACACTGCTCTCGCCCGCTACACACACACAGCGTACTTTGAGCTATTCCCGAAGTAAGATGCGCTACTTATGTAACAATATTCTGTGTCAAACTTACTAAAGATCTTACACAAAGATGATAAATCAGTATAATTTGCTAGTTTACTTGCTACTGCTGTCTCTTAATGTGCAAGTTAAGGTTTCACACACGTCTGCGCATGCGTATAAGGCTGCAGGGTCATAACTGATCGCTGAACGGAGGCTAAATCAAGGGCCCAGTCCCAATGTCCCCCCTAAATCTTAAAACCCTGACCCCCCACAGATTTAATTTACATCACCTGGTGAGTGTTTGAGTGTGCAAGGCTGCAAGGGCTCAAAATAGTTTAAAGAGGAATGGGACAGCACTTATATCATATTACCTTGATGATGCCAAAACATTTGCATTCATTTGTGGGTTATGGACATTTGAGTGTAATTTTTTTCCCCCTCCTTCGCTCCCTGTTTGTAAACAGAAAAACAATGTTGGATCTGATCCAATTTGGATATTTGTAATTTATCATCGTGTGATCATATGACAAATAACTACAGAGCTCTGTCACATACTGTTTTTTTTCTTGTAATGCTTACATTAGGGTTCGTTCCTTACATGCTTGTTTGTCAACTGTTCTTCTTCTATCTTATTATTTCTTGCGTTTTATTACCGTTTTTTTTACGCTTCCGGGCGTCCCCTGATAACGATGGAAACCCCGTGTCGCAATGCTATGAACTTTGGGTAATTCGAAGTCACAAAGTCTGCAGTCACGCGGACTTACCGAAAGTGTCCATAAAGGGTTCAAAAAGTCTGTTAGAGAGCCCTCATGCCCTCGATGGTTTGACAGTGGGACAGCCCTCACAAACTTACCGGGAATGCGCCTCCAAAACTTTGAGCCTGTGAGGGGTGGTATTGGGATTGACAAACACACTTTGGCTATCGCTAGTCACCCAACAGACATAACGGCAGCTAGCTTTCTTGTGGTGCTTGCTGCCACCACAAGTTTCCTCTGTGTTTCCCAACTACAGTCCAGACGATGAGCCAGGAAAAGTTAATATCACTGATGCAGGTAAATACAGGATTCTGCTTTGTCACTGGAGGGTGTTATTGTCAGTTAATGGTAAATATGCTGAAGATTACCATAGCAGTGACATTTTTCCTCCATACAGCAGATTTGATATGTTTACTGTTAGTTCAGAAAAATAATCCCTAAAATGTATTCAGCCAGGGAGGAGACAGATGAAGATGTCCAGGCAGAGAGAAGCAAGACTCAGGAGAGATACTTTCAGCACAGGAAAGACAGGCGGCACAAAATCATGAGACGAGCCCTGAAGTTAAGAGAGATTTGCTACTGTCATGAAAAGGTATATTTTTGTTTGGTGATACTGGTTGGCTGCTCTGCTTGGCTTGCCTATCTGTTAAAGTCACTGCATGCCACCTTTTTGGGTAAATTCTGTGTCGATATTAATTGTCCCCAAAGAGAATCCAGCTGACCTTTTCTCTGGCACCACAAGCAGGTTGAGATTTTTGGTTTTTAGTGACTGTTAGCAACTCTGAGACAAACTGGCACAAAACTTTATACAGACCTTCGTGGTTCTCAGGTGATGTAATACCTTTGGTGATGCCCTGACTTTTGACTAGCGCCACCAAGAGGTTAACATTAGTGTTTTTGAGTGATTTGTCTCAACAGCATACACACATTCATGGCCCCCCCAAGGGTGAATTGTAATCACATTGGTGATCCCTAAACTCGTCTTTTAGATCCATCATCAGGTCAAAATTTGTCCAATACTTTGGTTAGTGACCAATTACCTGCAAAACTAATAACGATCCATTGTACTCAGCTGTAGTACAGCTTGACTGATTTTGGACTGCACTGACAAACAACCTGTACTGTCATTTAGCTCAGAAGGCTTAGTTGATGCCTTCATGGCAAGTTATTGTTTGCGTACACACATAAGTACAAGATTTAAATGCGTCTGTACACTGTATGTACATATATTTATGTGTCTGTGAGACCCATGCCAAGCCCTCTGGTAAGGGAGGAGCCTCTTTGGTCCCCAGGGTCTTAAACCCTACCAGCAGACCCCCCATCTAAATTCAACAGCTGCTGCTGCTGCAACCCTTCATCCCTCCCTTTTTTTCTTTTCCAGGCTTGTTAACTCATTTTCTTTTGCCATCACTCGATTGTCTCTCTTGTTGTGTGTTATCCACTTCCCTCACCTGTCGTTTTTCAATCTTGATCGTATTTCACTCTCACTGTCTCTTATTTTACTGCTGTTTATACCCACTATATATATATATATATATATATATATATATATATGTATATATACACATATACACACCAACTGCTGTTCCCTGCTTGTATCTGTCTTGTTTTTCAGCTATTCCTGGCCCAATGATTCTCACAGTTTCTGTTGATTATTGCAGTTTTTAATTCTCTCCCTCTCTCTCTCTTCCTCTCTCTGCCCGTCTCTCTCTCTCTCACTGCCTGCAACCCACTGCCTATTTGTCTCCTGGCAGACAGCGGCAGATTGCAGGCTGGACATTGGATGTGGGTGTTTGACATCGCACACAAAGCTGAGGGCCATGAACAATGTCTGCATGTACAAACATAATTGGTTATATTATTTGCACACATGCACATGTACACAAAAGCAAACACGCACACACACACACACACACATTCACACACACTTTGCTTCCCATTCCAGCTTTCTACATCAATGTGCATGCACATAATTGAAAAGACGTGCCTTAAATTATATAAACAGACAAACCAGTAAATGTTTCTATACCTGGCTGCAGCGACAGGCCTGACAGGGAGATGGACATGTATCTTAGAGAGCTAACAGAATGTGTAGTACATTTATGCTATTATCATATTTATGCAGCACGAGTAGATTTGTATTTTTTAACGGTGGAGTCAGTGGACCAAATGATTGGCAAAGGGCTGTTTTTCATCCAGCTTACATAACCGACTCATTTTATTCACGTCGATGAAGACCACATCTCAATTCCCCTCTGTATCTCTCATTTAGTGTATTTTGCATTTGTTGTTGTATGTTGCATTACAAATGGCTCATTGGGAATAGAGTCAGCCCTAATCAGTTCTGATGGGGAACTTGTTTGTACCTGCAGCTGTGATTACTGCACTTGAAAACAACAGCAAAACAGTTCAGCTTATTAAGAAATAGAAGAGACATACAGAAAAATTGAGGCTTGGATTCTGCCAAACTGTCTCCACCCTCAGTCACAAACAAATTATTTTATGTAAAGCTGGAACACTAAAGTGGGTGTTCACTGTGGAAATGTTCCCACTCAGTGATTTACTCTGCAGTAATACAACCTGATTTTCAGCTACAGCTCTTGGGAGTGGCACAAAATTGAATTTTTTCGTCCTCCTTTGTGGCAGCTTTTCTTTATAAAATAGGTTCGTATGGAAGTACTGTGTGGTGAGAGAAAAACATCCTGATTGTCTTGGCAGACCAAGATAAGACATGTTACACAATCTCAATCTATCACCTCATTAGATTGTTCTCAAAATATTTAGTTATAGAAGGGCAGACAAAAAAAATCACAAGGTTGAACTCATCTGTTCTGACAGTTTTTTTAAATACTCTTTTATTGATGTATGAGATTTCACTGTCAGAGTAAACACTGAGTGTGTTAGTGTGCTACAGAACCAGGCAGCATGTTAAACCATGGCAACAGTGAAAGGGATCTTGAGCTGCTGTGTATAACAGCAACTTTCTCTTAAAAAAAACATAAAAATGCATAGAAATTGAAACATTAAAGTCCTAAATGGTTTGAAAAGTCCAATAAAAACATGCATACTGCACTACAAGCCAAAATGTGTATGTTGGTTAAACTAGAATCTGACTACAAGTATTTGACATAGGTTTTACAATTATTATACCAAAGAAATGTGTAATTTTTGAAAAAACAACTAACTAACCCTAACCCAAATTTGCAGGGCTACAAAACAGAGGCAAACACCATCCACTCCAGCTGAAGCTTGCTGGTAAAATAGCCACCTCTGCCCTTAGTTACAGCTAATTTAACCCCAATTTCATACCTCTTTTCTATAATTGAAAACTCTATTTTGACGCTCCAGCATCGTAGTAACTGAGTCTATAATACCACATAAATAACACACGAGTTAAATCTAATAATACCAGAGAAAAACAGGTAACAGTAGATAAACTAGTCCTCCTAAATCCAACTAGCCAAGCTCAGCAGAGGAGCAGTAAACTGACTCCAGTGGAATACTACATATGAGTCCCATACAGCTCTAGGCCTGTGTAAAATATTAGTGATTTAATAAAATTGGAGTTTTCATCATTCATTAGTTCATATAATTAATTATTGATCATACAAACAATAAAATCTTTTCTATGGCAATTGTGGAAACTAACACAAATTGACAGATCAATGCAAAGTTTTAAATTGAATGTGACATGAAAACCAACATAATAAATGTGCTTTTGACCTGTAAAAGGAAACATGATAAATTGTGAATTACACCACAAAATCATCCATCCTTGAAAGTGTGGGACAGAATTTATTATTCAAGCCAGTGACAAGTATTCGGGCTTAGGGATTTTGTGTCTAGCTGGTTGTTGACTGCGTCTTTTAAAAGGTTGAGAAGCAGGCTCCATATGTAATACTTTGAGGTGCGGGGGGGATTATTGGTGTATTATATTCAAGACTGCTGGTGCAGAGATAATCACTGTTTAGAGCAAGATCCTGTGTTGTATGGCTTTTATGTAAAGGACTGAAACACGTGTTGGCTAAAATGTCATTTTCTTTATGGTAGATTATGTAACAATGAAAAGCATAAGCATGGCAATTGGTAAGACCAATCAACAATAATAAAATGCAAGATAGTGCACAGTGTGTGGCAGCTTTTTAGAGCAGCTCTCACTTTCTCTCTGTTTTTCCTCGTGTTGAAACGGTTTTAATTCCTAAATTTGTTTTTTCTTCTTTAATCCCCTGAGGGATCAATAAAGTTTATTTTCAAGCATTATTAATGTGTTACCCCCATAGGAAAATAATATTTTCTTTTCTAGTGCAGGAGCAGGAATAGTACAAGATACATGGAGCCAGTATGTATTTAATGCCTTGCTTATGTAACGGTGCTCTCCCACTTACACTCACTATACAACCCTCACGACAGTAAGGATAGAATACAAAGCTGTTGGTCTGGTGTCCATTACACAGTTCATCCAGATTACATAAGAAACCTTTATTGTCAGCCATGAAATGTAATACCCTTTGGGAACGCTGCAGCCTTTCTGCAGGCATAGCTGAGTCACTTCTCTATGATTAATGACGGTTCAAGACCCAAAATGAGTCCCATGTCTAGTAGGTGTTAGTATTGTCTAGAGTTTGGCCTGCAAACCCATAATAAATCTGAACTGAAATAATGAAATTTAATGCAATGCACATTACACACATTAAATAAATAAACTGGGGTGTGTGGGTGGTCAAGCGGTGTAAGATAAGCAATACTTGGTTTGGAGTCCACCTGGGAACTGTTGTGGCCTGTCATTACCTGATCTCTCACCATGTTTTTTCTGTCAGAAAGACGGAAAGAAAGAAAGAGAGAGTGAAATGCAGGTCACTAATTTTCATGGAAAAGTTTAGAGATCTTGTGTAGAAATGTTATACCATCAAAGTCTGTACATGCAGAACCATGTAAAACATTAATGCTCAAAATGATTGTCATGCAACAAATACAACACAATGAGAAGTGTAAATATGTGAGTAAAACACAACTGTGATGATTGGATGGACCCTTTTTAATTACTTGTGGTCCAGGGTGCCTTGTACAATTGCAAACACTGCTACTGTGATTTTAATACACATATATATGCATACCTACACACACGCACATACATACACACACACACTGCATTAAATTAGGCCTATTAGCAGTGAGGCTTGTTTAATTAAGGAGACTAGACGTCTCTTACTCACTATCTTCATCACAACAACTTGGCTGATGCATTACTAAATATATCTGACTGAGTGGTTGACTGAGTATCTGGGCTAACTTGCTTTTCAGCGGAATGATGCTAGCTGGCTAATTAATTGGCTGACTGGCAACCCAAGCCTGTGTGTTGAATTAGCATATCTCTGGTTGGCTGTGTGACTTGTTAAAGGGCTGATAGTCAGCTGCTTGGCTGACTTGCTTGGTCCCTCACTGATGGACAAGCTGTGTTTACTGCCTGGCAGGCTGGTTAACTGACATTCGACCTGCTTCAGTCATGAATACGGGCTCTTTTCTTTCATTCCTTCTCGCCTTGCGTGTGTTTTTTCTCTTGTGGTCTTTCTCACATGCGAACATTGGTTTCAGGTCATCTACTTTCCGCTGCCCTCTTTGCATTTCCACTCCTCTGCTCTACTTCTCCACTCCATTTTTCTCTCCACTCCATCACATCAAGTCTTCAAGTCCTTGAACGCTCCCTCTAATGGCTTCACCTCAGATGTGATCTCTCTCTCTCTCTCTCTCTCTCTCTCTCTCTCTCTCGGGGTCACACAGTCTTTTGCCCAAGGTTTCATGCTGCGCTGCACTCATTCAAAACACCCATTGCCTCTCAGTAGCACAAAATGCAGGACGCTACTGTACCGCTCAAAAGGAGACAGATGGGCCTGTTAATGTGATATATGCACTGCTATTCTGGCCTAATACACACAGATGGACACAGCGTCTATAAAGCGTGTTCACTGTGTCTAAAGGTAATATTGATGTGGCACTTTTTTATATGGGCAATATGGCTTTACATTATGTTTTAGTGATAAAACATGATGTGTGAGTGAAGTCTCACTCTCTCTCTCTCACTCACTCACTCACTCACTCACTCACTCACTCACTCACTCACTCACTCACTCACTCACTCACTCACTCACGCACACACGCACACACACACACCCTTGTATTCTGCTCCACGAACTACCCAGGGCGGATTTTACAACAAGTCACAGGGGAGGCTGAGGTGTTGACAGTAATCTGAAGTACTCTCTAAACTGTCTGTGCTGTATAGCTGACTGTGTTTGTGTTGGCCTTCACAGGGGAGGTCGTATGTATTTGACCAGGTGTTCCCCACCAACACCACCCAGGAGCAGGTCTACAACACCTGTGCCAAGCAGATTGTCCGAGGTGAGTCAGATCCAACAGCTTGTTGCACATCACCATGTTCTTGGGATCTCCAGATCAGCTATGTCGTTTTACGCTCCATTCATTAGTAGCTCCTTACAGGCAGTGAGAAAACCAGTTTCTATGGTGTGATGTAGTCACACGACCTACAGGTATGAGCATCAAAATGCACAGATGCAAGCTTGTATCACGGCACGGCTGAAGAATCCAGAAGATCAAACGAAACCAACACCCTGGAGAGTCAAATCCTCTTTCCTTCGCCCCTCCCTCCGTCTGCATCTCTACATGTCTACCCCCCCCCCCCCCCCCCCCCC